>NC_134687.1:121280356-121595981 GCF_050947455.1 Rhinoderma darwinii
ATATAAGTCCCAAAAAATGTATTCTGCCCTAATTAACCAGGCAAAGCTAAATGATGATAAAATACAGACTTAGACCAACGGCATTGCCTGGGAACGCCCAAATACAGAGATAACAGAAATCATTGATTAGCAGCAGTCCTAAGCGTAACAGATAGTGAAACATAATGTAAAGGATCTGCCAGGCACAGCTTCTGTGTCAACGCCCATAGGTAATCAGTCTGCACCTGCTTCTATGTCTGTGAGACTGACTCCATCTTCCACCACTCAGGATGGCAGGCTTAGGAGTGGGAGAGCCTATCACAGCCTGGCCAGACGGAGCTAGCTCCCACCCTCTGTCTATTTATACCTGCCTTTCCTGTTCCTCCTTGCTTGTGATTCTTCTCGTTTGGTTTCCTGTCCCTGCTGCAGCTTCTTGAACTATTTGTCCCTGCTTCATACTGCCCTGGCTTACTGACTACTCTCCTGCTCTGCGTTTGGTACCTCGTACACTCCTGCTTTGACTCGACTTGTTCACTACTCTCCTGCTCTGCGTTTGGTACCTCGTACACTCCTGGTTTAACTCGGCTCGTTCACCACTCTTGTTGCTCACGGTGTTGCCGTGGGCAACTGCCCCATTTCCCTTAGCTTCTGTGTACCCTTGTCTATTTGTCCGTCGTGCACTTATTGAGCGTAGGGACTGTCGCCCAGTTGTACCCCGTCGCCTAGGGCGGGTCGTTGCAAGTAGGCAGGGACTGAGTGGCGGGTAGATTAGGGCTCACTTGTCTGTTTCCCTATTCCCATCATAACACATAATTTGTTTTTAATTTTTGATTGTAGATTTTTATTTATTCTATTTTCTTTACATGAATATGGAGGCAGCCATCTTGCCTGAGTTTCTGATAACAGGATTTAGAGATATGTTTTAAGGTATTCACATGGACCATCGGGACCGGTGAACAAAAGGGGACCCATTGACTTCTATAGGAGAGTTTTCTAGGCATCCTCTGTGACCTGTGCAGAGCACATTATGCAAGCAGGGAGAGGAGGAGTGCTGGCTCCATCAACCCATTAAGAACTTTGTTATCTATATATTGGTGTTATCTTTCTTTGTAATCCTGCCTATGATGATAATGAGATTACTGGCCATCATGACCAATGATGACAAACATGTTCGGCATTGTGCAGGAATTACATCCCACGATTATATACATGTACTTCATGGTGCGTTAAGTGGTTAAGGGGTTAAGGGAAAATGCGTATTATGAATGTTAGGCCAATGTTAGTAAGTGTTTAAAAGGGGTTTTCTTGTTTAGAAACCCACTTTCATATTCCCTATTAGGGAGTTACATTTTTGCATCAAATATCCCATTATCTGAATCCCTTCTTTTTCCTAAAGGGAGGGATTTCAACAATGGATATACCTTAAGAAATTGCTGATAATTTAATACCATCATTTTATCTAATACAGTGGTTAACAACAAACTACACAATACATTTAAAATGTTCTTGTAATTGTAATAAAAATGTATCAGTTCTTGCCTTTGTAATGTTCTTTTTGTTGAAGGTTTTCAAAAGACTTAGAAAATGTATTGTTTAACATTTCAGAAACAAAAGGTTAAAACAAGATATTACATAACCCATCCAAATCAGTTAGGGCATTTTAATAAAGGTTGCTGAAGAAAACATATGACATAGTAAAAAATGTCAACACTAACTATAAAAGATATTTAAATGGCTCATAGATGGTATCTCAAATGACAAGTTTATTCTTAAAGAGGATCTGTAAGAATAATATGCATAAGCCTTTGTAATTTTGCATAGAAGAGTAGGTCTTTCACACTGAAGAAACCTGCCCAGAAGGCCCCCTTACCTCCCTACACATTTGCACAAACTGACTAAGGGTGCACTAGAGAAAAAGCTGGGCCGAACAAAGTGCTGTACCGACAGAACCTGCTAGCATTAATGGATTAAAAATGGCGGTCTACATCACATATTTGTCATAGGCACATCACATATTTGTGGATGTTTTTGTAAGGAATAAGGTCAAAATAAATATTAAACCATTATACGTAATTAATTAAAAGGTTTGTCTCACTAAGACATACCCTATACCCTTTCCATACTCACTATTAGGACATATGGACATCACAGAGGTTGGTCCACTGATTTGGACCCATAAAATTAATCAGATGCCAGACCAGCCTTTAAAATTCATTCAGGCCTCAAGATCAGAACAGACAAAAAAAGAAAATATATGCTTACCGCTACTGGATCCTCTTCACTTCCAGGCACCACCACACACATGCGTCAGGATCTTGTATTTGCCGTGCACACAACGTCGAGGGCCTTATGTGCTTAGCCCTGGTGGTAGTTCCGCTCCAGATGGCAGACCTGCCATCATATATGCACTGCACTACTCCAATGCATCTTTAATGGCAAAACTGCAGGGTCTGGACAGCTGGCGTCCCTGGTCCAGATTTAAACTGCGGTCCAACAGGTCAAGACAGCTGCTCTAGATGTAAATCTGGCTTAAAGAGGCTCTGTCACCAGATTTTGCAACCCCTATCTGCTATTGCAGCAGATAGGCGCTGCAATGTAGATTACAGTAACGTTTTTATTTTTAAAAAACGAGCATTTTTGTTCTAGTTATGACCATTTTTGTATTTATGCAAATGAGGCTTGCAAAAGTACAACTGGGCATGTTGAAAAGTAAAAGTACAACTGGGCGTGTATTATGTGCGTACATCGGGGCGTGTTTACTACTTTTACTAGCTGGGCGTTGTGTATAGAAGTATCATCCACTTCTCTTCAGAACGCCCAGCTTCTGGCAGTGCAGACACAGCCATGTTCTCGAGAGATCACGCTGTGACGTCACTTCCCCAGGTCCTGCATCGTGTCAGACGAGCGAGGACACATCGGCACCAGAGGCTACAGATGATTCTGCAGCAGCATCGGCGTTTGCAGGTAAATCGATGTAGCTACTTACCTGCAAACGCTGATGCTGCTGCAGAATCAACTGTAGCCTCTTGTGCCGATGTGGCCGACACGATGCAGGACCTGTGAGTGACGTCACAGATCTGCACTGCCAGAAGCTGGGCGTTCTGAAGAGAAGTGGATGATACTCATCAGAACGCCCAGCTAGTAAAAGTAGTAAACACGCCCCGATGTACGCACATAATACACGCCCAGTTGTACTTTTACTTTTCAACACGCCCAGTTGTACTTTTGCAAGCCTCATTTGCATAAATACAAAAATGGCCATAACTTGGCCAAAAATGCTCGTTTTTTAAAATAAAAACGTTACTGTAATCTACATTGCAGCGCCGATCTGCTGCAATAGCACATAGGGGTTGCAAAATCTGGTGACAGAGCCTCTTTAAGTAAACCAAGTCAAACAAGTGTAATAGAGCCTGTGAGATCCACAGCGAGTTTACCACCAGGGAAAAATTGATGAATAATGTGCTTCCAATATTTCATCAGAAATCTGGTTGTTAGAGCTGGGATCAGGTGGGGTTGTACAACAAGGATGTGATGGAAAAGATGCTAGAAAAGGAGGATGTTATCTTAGGGCATTACCAGTAGTTATGTAAATAAATCGAAATATCTCTTTTGTTCTAATATTTTAGTAAAATATTGCCCAAACTTGTTATTACAATCTACTGACTTGTATATTACATAATATCTGTGTTTATCTATATAGGCAGATCTGAAGTACTTTGTGGCCTTTGCGAGCCAAGGCATTGACATGTAATGCTTTCAATTGGATTAACAAATACACTTTTATGGACCATGCTGGAACAATGAGATGTTCTGGTTCATTATCTTATGTAGAGTTACTTCAACATCAACATGGGGATAAAGCAACTGGCACATGAAGAGGGGCTCTGTGTGCCACCATACCATGTATTGTCAGGTGCCATAAGTACAGAGATATCCTCTAGGGGAGAGGGATACGGCATCTGATGGAGCACGCCACAACGTTTTTTCTTTTGGATTTGTGTGGAATGCAGAGGTAAGAGTCCATGCGTCTCTATGAGAGCTCTATTACACTCCATACAAAACCAAATTCTACCATGTGCATGAGGCTTTAGGCTATGTTCACACAGATTTTTTTGACAAAACTTGTCAAAAACGGCCCGAAAATGCTTCACATTGATTTCAATGGGAGGCGGAGGCGTCTTTTTCCCGCGAGCGGTAAAACCGTCTCGCGGGAGAAAGAAGGGGCATACCCTATCTTCGGGCGTTTACGCCTCTGACCTCCCATTGGCTACAATGGGAGGCAGAGAAAGCGTATTTTGCAGCGTTTTATGCCCGCGGTGCTCAATGGCCGCGAGCGAAAAACGCAGCGAAAATCGGCGTGCAGGGAGAGGAAAATCTGCCTCAAACTTCCAAACGGAAATTTGAGGCAGAAATTCCGTCTGCAAAAAACTCTGTGTGAACATAGCCTTAGAGTAATAACTATCTATGAAAGTAGCAGATAGCTGTCATAAATCTTGAACCCCATATAACCACAATAAATCACAATCCTATTGTAGCGGTCACAGACCGCAGACTCCTCTCATCCTGCAGACGCCTTCCTCCCCGGAGATGCCAGCACAAACGGCCGTCCTGTCCTGCAGTGACAAATAGGGTGCACGCGCGAGCTCATTCCCAGCCTTAAAGGGCCAGTGCGCACACATGTTAAAAATGTGACTGATTGCTCCTAGATCACCCTGGACTATAAGAAGGGCCCTGCCCCTTCACTCATTGCCTGAGCGTTGTTGTGTTTTTCCCGTGTTAGTCTTGCAAATGGTCCCTTAGTGTTTCCTGTTCCCAGTGTTCCCGTTCCTGCTATCTGTATCCTGTATCCCGTGCTACCTTGCTCCTGTGCCTTAAACAGTTGGAGTCGTGCTACACCACGCCTGGTGTCTGCTGCCAAGGTCCCATCTGAGCCTAGTCATCGCTACTGTCAGAACTTTCACAGATACCCTTGCTCGGACTATAGGCTTTACCTGGTACCCTGTTTGGCCATCTGCTATCCCTCTATGGCGGCACGACCACATACCCACAGACCGTGACACCTATACTATACAAGTATTGATACAGACTAGATTATACCAGGAATATCCGTGCAATTTAATTTTGTTTGCAATGAAGAGCTATGTGTTAGTAATCAATAGCTTCTTGGACAATTAAAGCAAATTTGACTATTCTATGTTTTTTTGCACCTCATTGGTGCACCCTCGATTTTCTTTGGAAATCATACTTATTCAAGGAAATTCTGCATAGTTCATGCTGTTTATTTTGGCTTATATTATAGAAGTCAGATATTTATAAAGAATTATTCTCTTATTGCACTAGTTAAAGGAACAGTGTCACCACAAAATTTTTTGTTAATATGTTAAAGATGTTAGTGCTTTATTAAAAACGTTTGGATTAATTTGTGTGTTTGTGTGTTACTTTTTTTTATTTTTACACTTTTTCTTCCCTATGGGGGCTGCCATTTTTTTTCCATTTCTGTATGTGTCGATTAACGACACATACAGACATGGAATACGGCAGCTCCAGTCCCATAGGGACTGCGAACGGGGCCCGTTCCATCCACTATCGTGTACGCCGCTGTGTGGGAACGGCGCATGCGCCGCTCCCACACAGTTCAATTTGAAATGCGCGCTGTCCGGCGCCATTTTCCTGTGGACCGGAAGTCGCGGCCGGACAGTAAGATTACTACTTCTGGTCGCGGCTTCCGGACTTGTGCACATGGAGCAGCGGCAGCAGACGGAGCGGATGGACCGGAGGGAGCGGCGGCGACTGGAGCAGGTAAGTTATTTCTATGTATGTTCGTGTTTCAGTGTGTTTTACTACTGTATGTAAACCTTCTACACTGTGTGTTAGCTCAAAAAATGGCGACACAGTGTAGGAGGTTAGACCGTTCAAACCCCTCGTTTCTCCCGGCACTAGCCAGGATAAAGGAGGGGGGGATTCTGAGAGCTCACTAGAGCGAGGGATTTTTACCCAATTGTGCAGCATAAAGCAATGTGGTTGCTTTACCACATGCAATGCTGCAATTTTGGGAATGGCTCCATCAGTGACCAGTGATGGGAAATATTATAAATTGAATCCAAATTGAATCCAATTTATAATATTTCCTGACTCGTGAAAAAAAAATAAAAAATTAGAACAATGTTTAATCACCTATACACGAACTGTTTAACTAAAAAAAAAACAAACATGTTTTGCTGGCAACACATTGCCTTTAAGTATACTACACGTAAAACACATAATTGAGCAATATGTATGCCTCTGACTGTAATTTTTTAACACCGTTGCCAACCAAGTGACATTTACACTGCTCTGCATACAATGAAATGTGAGTTCTGGAGATTCAATCAGTGTCATACACTTCTCATTGTTCCAGCCCAGCTTCTTTCACTGCACAATCATACTGTGCTGTGGATCATGCTGGGCTGGAACAATGTGACAAGTGTATGAGGCTGATTAGTCACTGATTGGTCAGCGTCATACACTCCTCTGTACAACGCCCAGTTGGTCATTAAGAAACTCATTAACATAAATCTAAAATTGCTCATAACTTGCTCAAAACATTATCGTTTTTCAAAATAAAAACCACTGTTATCTACATTACAGCGCCGATCAGATTATGTAGGAGATAGGGCACTTATAATCTGGTGACAGAGCCTCTTTAAGCTTTACCTCATCAGAATACTCTAATCCCATATCATCAGTAAAAAAAAAAATCTTATTATGTAAAACAAAACAATCGAGTTTGTTTTTTTGGGGACAAGTTGTAGTTTGTCATGGCACCATTTATTGTACCGTATAATGTACTGGGAAGCTAAAAAAAAATATTTGTGGGGTGAAATGCGAAAAAAACAGCGATTACGCCATTTTTTGGGGGGGTTTTATTTTTTCAGCGTCTATCAGGCGGAAAAAACTACATGTGCACCTTATTCTACAGGTTGATACGATTACGGCGATACCAAATTTATATGTTTTGTTTTATGTTTTACCACTTTAAAAAGAAAAAAACTATTTGCTAAAGAAAAAAATGTTTTGTGGGCTTAATTTTTGCGGGGCAAGCTGTAGTTTTCACCGATAACATTTTGGGGTATATACGACTTTTTTTATCACTTTTTTGCAGAGCTAAGGTGACCAAAAAACAGCAATTTGTGTGTTTTATATGTTTTACATATTTTTTTTTACGCCATTCACCCAGCAGGTTAAACAATGCTATATTGTAATAGTTTGTCCTTTTACAGATGCGGCGAAACCAGTTGTTTTAACTTTTATTTTTTTTATCATTGATAGAGGGAAAAAATGGGAAAAGTTTTTTTTTTTTAACTTTTAATACTTTTTTTTTATTGGAACATAATTTATTTAACAGTTTTTTGACTTTGTTTATTAGTCCCCCTAGGGGACTTGAAGCAGCGATCGTTGGATCTCTTGCATGATATACTGCAATACTAATGTATTGCAGTATATCGTGATACTGACAGTCTCCTTTGAAACCCTGCCATGCGCAGAGCTTCAAAGGAGTACAAAGATGGCAGATCTGGGGGCCTTTATTAAGCCCCCAGGCTGCCATGACAACCATGGTCACCGGCCGATCTCGCCACGGTGGGGCGCGATGTGTGATTGAGGGGTTGCCCCCTTGATTCTAACAATTTAAATGCTGCGGTCGCGATTGACCGTGGCATTTAAGGTGTTAAACGGGCGGAATCAAAGTGATCTTTGATTCCACCCGTTGGAGTGAGGTGTCGGCTGTATAACACAGCTGTCATCCGCTGAGTATGGAGCACGCTCAGCCCGTGAGCGCGCTCCATACTTCCCCTTGGCAACATTTCAGTAATAGTACGTCGTATGTCGCCAGAGGGTTAAAAAGTTGCCCCATAAGGGGAAATTGGGGCAAGGTGCGATTTCTATAACGCACCCCATCCCAATTCTGACCCCTCCCAATAATTGCAATGTTTGTTGGGGGAAGTGGTACAAATGTATGAGAGTTTGTGGGTCTTGTCAACAATGTGCAAGGTTTTTCTGCACGTCGGAGCAATGCTACCTTGATGCCACATTGCGCCCCATCCCGTATGCAGGTACATATATGAAAGTAATGTGCACATGTGGCCCAGGAAGCTATTAATAGCATTGCTACTTAGGTATATAGATAAATAATTATGTATATACCAAACCTGCTGTGGTTGCTTTTGCTGCAGAGAAATCTTCAATAAAAGACTAGTATGTTCATAGTATATAGTATCCTAATAACGGATCTTGGTTGATTAAAGGCCAGAACATTACTGAAAATCAAACACATTGAGCAACTGTGCAATTCACTGATCAACATCCACAATTACTGAACAAAAAAGGCCAAATTGTTGAATATGTCTCCAAAGAGTTAACGCTTCGTAATCAAAGTGACTAATGTTCTCCTCTTATGAGGGTCATCACTTCCTAAGCTCCTCCCTCCTGCCCTTTACTTTGACCTTTGGACAACTCATTGTCCCTGTTTGCAGGACTTCTGCTGGCCAGGGCGAGCGAGCACATAAAACAGCAGCAACCTGCAGGCTCCACTTCATTTGTGAACTATCCAGCTAAGCAGGTGCAGGACACAGAGGACCTGCTACAATGACACGATTATACCACCAGGGTGTGCTATTTCTCCAGTCCGTACTCCTCTTCTCAAGCACTTATTGTGTGAGTATATAGAGCCTAAATGATACCATTGGAAATCAAGAATACATTAATTAGGCTTTCTTGGTGTATAAGCAATTAATACAATTTCCATTAGTGTACATGGATTTATGTAAATGCTTTCCTGTAAGTTATACTTGTAATACTATGTATGTAAGTAGTATAACTATGTATTTATTTCTATTTGCAGAACCTGGTACCAAACACAGATAACTGCTGCATCTTAGACGACCGATTTGTAAGTTCATTTTTAATTGCAATGAAATATCTCTATTGTTTTTAAGGACTTTCATCAGTTTTACTTACTTTTTACTTATAGGGGGAGTACTGTCCAACTACATGTGGAGTCTCAGACTTTCTAAACACATACTACTCAGAAGTAGACACAGATCTGCAATATTTTGAAGGACTTCTAAATCAAATAAGAAATGACACAACCACCACTACTGTAATTGTGACCGACATGCAACAAACAGGGACTAAGCCCCAAACATCTCCACAAGGTAAGGAACATGGCTTGTGTAGAGAGTAACCTGTATTATCACTGTATACATACATGCCCACCGTTATGCCCGGCGGTCTTAATTTTAATATATCTTTTCTTGAATAGGGCTGAAAGATCCTACACAAAAATCCAGAAGCATGCTGGATGAGGTTACACGATATGAAAGGACTGTTACAGACAATGAAAGGATCATACAGTGAGTATCTATAAGGGCTGATGATCATTGAATGAGCGATGAGACTAGGCAGGGATATGGAGCATTGGACAAGATAACTATGTGGTCCACATTTTTAGAAAATATATTGTACAGGGATTTTTCAATACGGAATTTAATTGCTCATTCTTAATAGTGTCTAAGGTACTAACGATGATGGAAATAGATATAGTTTTCCAAGAGACATTATATAATACATGAGGGAACTGCACAATGCCAGATTGTTACTCCTATACAAGTGAAACTTGTCTCCACCGCCATATTTATAGAACTGTCTTTTTACAAAATCATGTCAAGTAATTATTACATCCAATAATTCATTACGGAGAGAGTAAGATCCTTATAACAATCATTTTCCAGCCTAACAGACACTTTGACCATCATTTTCTGATTTAATTTACTGTAAACCTGGTTTTCTCTTCTTTCTTTTCCCTCTAGAGAACTACAAGACATGCTAAACACTAACTCACAAAAAATTTCCCTGCTGAAACAGAAGATTTCAGTTCTGGAAATCCAATGCCAACAACCCTGTGAAAATACTGTTCAAATACAAGATTTGACAGGAAAAGGTATAATTAATATTGGAGAAAAAAGGATGAATGGCACAGGAACAATACAAGAGTGCAAAATCATTGGTCTATGTAGCATTGCAGTTATTGCCAGACATTACATTAGGCAGATCTATCTATCTATCTATCTATCTATCTATCTATCTATCTATCTATCTATCTATCTATCTATCTATCTATCTATCTATCTATCTATCTATCTATCTATCTATCTATCTATCTATCTATCTATCTATCTATTATACACAGATAAAGCCAAGTTTATCTTGACTCTGATAGCTTGAAGCAGCGAGATATCCCACAACAAAAGTCATTGAAAACGTCAAGTTAAAGTTTCTTGCCACTGTGTATTTAACGTGTCAAAAATTAAGGATAACGTTAGCTACATCTGTATATATACTGTATATGTGTATATATATATATATATATATATATATATATATTTATACACACACACACACACACACATATATATATATATAAAATACATTTGTGTAACAAATTTTTTCTGTTGTGTAAACTTTATGTTTGTGTGAGCTGGCTCCATGTCATCCGTCTGATATCCACTCTTTTTGTTACCCAACAATCCTAATGTGGGAATAGTAATAATAATCAAAAGTTGTATTTTTTTAGATTGCCAAGAAATTGCAAATAAGGGAGCACGGACCAGTGGCCTGTACTATATCAAGCCTCTGAAAGCCAAGCAGCAGTTCCTGGTTTATTGTGAAATTGAGCCATCTGGCAGTGCATGGACCGTTCTTCAAAGAGTGAGTGAAAAGAAGTTCTAATGATGTTGTATAAAGTGGAGTTGCAGAGAAACTCCTCAGGCTGGGTTCACACGACCTATTTTCAGGCGTAAACGAGGCGTATTATGCCTCGTTTTACGTCTGAAAATACGGCTCCAATACGTCGGCAAACATCTGCCCATTCATTTGACGTACTGTGCCGACGACCTGTCACTTACGCGTTGTCGTTTGACAGCTGTCAAACGACAATGCGTAAAATGACTGCCTCGTCAAAGAAGTGCAGGACACTTCTTTGAAACGTAATTTGAGCCGTTTTTCATTGAATTCAATGAAGAACAGCTCAAATGATCGGCCATCAAAGACGCCTGGCAAAATGCGAGGAGGAGCTTTTACGTCTGAAACAGTCTGTCTTTTCAGACGTAAAAGCCAGTTCTCGTGTGCACATACCCTAATGTTATGGCTGTCTGTTGTGGGAGCTCCATTGCCGTGGTACAGTCTGCTGTAAACAGCTGCAAACCGCCGTAGTAAGAGCAAGCAGACGGCGGCAGGATTTTTTTCATACTGTTAGCTTATAGCACAGTAGTGGTTAGATAACTCAAGTGCTAGAATCACGGGGGGAAAAAAAGAGCTCTATTCTATGGTCTATCTACACCTTGTTCCAACCGTCCAGAAATGTCCATTGTTACAATCAAATATCATTCATATAAAATATCTAGTATCAATAAATACGATACAACAGAAAACATACTTATTAGAAGTACAGTATAGTACAGATAGTATGTCAATTATTAATTACTAATATAACTTCAAAATATGTATGTTTAAAATAGTTTTAGATTTTTCTTCCTAAGGCCCAGTTCACACTAAGTTTTTTGACACGTTGACGCGGAAACCGCGTCGGAAAATGCGCCAAAAAACGGCCGAAAATGCCTTCCATTGATTTCAATGGGAGGCGGACGCTTTTTTTCCCCGCGAGCAGTAAAAAAAACACTTGTGGGAAAAAGAAGCGTCATGCCCGGTCTACAGGCATTTACGCCTCTGACCTCCCATTGACATCAATTGGAGGCAGAGAAAGCGTATTTCGCTGTGTTTTTGCCCGTGGCTCTCAATGGGCGCGAGCCAAAAACAACGCGAAAAATGTGGCAAACGTCGTGCAGGCAGATCAAAATCTGCCTCAAAATTCTAAACGGAATTTGGAGGCAGAATTTTCTGCCTGCAAAACACTCAGTGTGAACTCAGCCTAAGAGATGCCATCAATATCTAATTGGTGGGGGTCTGACTGCTGTGACCCCACCCTGCCTTCCTAAAATTGGGTGTCAGCTTCACTCTGCCTTTTTTGAAGTTTCTATGGTTAACCCATTATAGTCAATCACCCATTATACTAAATTGAACTTTGGTGGCATAACTTTTTGGTATGTTTTCTATTGATATCTGCAAAACTTATTGTTGCTGAGCCATTAAAAAGTCAGAATCCCAAAACTGGGATTCTTATGTATCAGCAGATTCCCTTCTATCAGTATATTCTGTGTATGATAAAAATCATTGGTAAGTACATACAACAATACACATTCAGGAGTTCTTGCTTATTTTTTTCTTATTTCCCCCACCCAGAGGCTTGATGGCAGCGTCGACTTCAACAAGAACTGGATCCAATACAAAGAAGGATTTGGATATTTGTCGCCAACTGATACAACAGAGTTTTGGCTGGGAAATGAAAAGACTCACCTGATCAGCACCCAATCTACTATTCCATATGTTCTGAGGATAGAGCTAGAGGACTGGAGCGGTCATAAGAGGTGATATATGTAAATCATGACCAAATATCATTGTATTTATGATCCTCAAACCCCCGCATCCGATAACAATCCTTCATAAATTGAAAGTATTGGCTTGTTTTTACAATTTTCTGCGGAGTAGATTCATATTTTACTATAGAGCAGATGGAATACCAAATTGCAGCAAATTATTTAAATAGCTCGGCATGTTAGACACATTCTTCTTCTCACACCATCTCATGGCTGGCGTACGTATGCACTACTTGAATCCTATGAATATGTTACAGTATAATTCTTAATTACAATTGAAAATTTTATACCTTGACGCTTCAATGCACTTTAACTAGAAATGGTCCTTTTTTTTAATTATATGTAGCAACGCAGACTATTCCACATTCCGGCTGAATAATGAAAAGGACAAATACCGGCTGACCTATGCGTTTTTCCTTGGTGGTGATGCTGGAGATGCATTTGATGGCTTTGATTTTGGAGATGACCCCAGTGACAAGTTTTTCACCTCTCACAATGGCATGCAGTTCAGTACCTATGACAAAGATAATGATAAATTTGATGGAAACTGCGCTGAGCAAGACGGCTCCGGTTGGTGGATGAACAGATGCCATGCTGGTCACCTCAATGGCAAATATTACCAAGGTAAACCTATGCATATATTCGCCATATCAATATACATTTTGGAGGTAGGAAAATCTTGCCTCATGTAGCCATGGACAGATTGAACAGGATATGTTATCTCAGTATGGATGCACATATTGTTTTTAAAAATAATAATTCATTTTATTTTTCCAATGAACAGTAGGGAAACATCAGAGAATAGATTCGTCACAAATAGAAGCAAACAGGCCAAAACATAAGCCTTAAAATTGGTAACATAAAGGGTGCAAATATGTTTTGATTGGCTCATATCTATCCTATCCTTAGATGACATTAAATATTTCAGTGGAGTCAGGTTTTTCTCCTACCACTTCCCTTTAAATACAGTTTGGAATATATGTTCCTTCTCCTTGAAGTAAATACATTTCTCATATTTGCTTAAAGGGGTTGTCTAATAAAGACAATCCATTACCATATGCTCTATTTGGGCATATGGATGTAATAGTGGGGGAGGGCCTGCTCAGGATCCCCCTCAATGAGTTAGAATGAAGAACATCTCTTACTCTGGTGGACCCAGACCGTTTGAATTGCTGGCATGTAATACTACACTTCCCCTGAAGCCTCCAGTTCCAAATTCACAAACCCCCTGCCAATGAACTGTTATTGCCTGGGGTTTCTGAAGCGAGACCCGTGGCGATCAGCCGATCACTATGGTTGCTGCAAGCTGAAAATTGGTTATCTATTTATAAATATAAATATAGACTTGGTAAATATACACTTGTATATCAATGAAATCACCTGTCAGAGTAATCCAATAGTCATTGTAAAACACTGATTCTAAAGGATATTTGAATCCTGTATGATTTTCCTAATCTATTTTTTAATTCATCCATATTAAATTTTTATTCCAAAACATACTCTGTTAATTGTAGCATTTATGGAAATCAGAAATTCAGCGTTTTATCTTAGCACAATTGAATGTATAACTTTACATACTGGGTAAATACAGAATAATATGTTTAAAAAATGGATTAGCTTTATGCATGTTTAAAAGAGGACAAATCCCCTAAAATACTTAAAATACTATAATCAGTTTCTTTTCCATTCCTTTCAGATGGCACCTACTCAGAGACTGATAGCTCTACTGGTTATGACAATGGAATTATTTGGGCAACATGGCGCAGCCGTTGGTACTCCATGAAGAAAGTGTCAATGAAAATTATTCCTTTGAACCGATATGGCGTAGATGGTCAACAACAATTTTCAAAGGATGCAAAGGTCGGATCTCAACGAGGAGATTTCTAGAATTCTGAATCTTTTATCTATTCCACTCTGAACATTTGACATAATATCTACATCACACCATACCTCATGTCTATAAGTAGATCTTGTTTAAAAAATAAAGCATGGAAAAAAATCTTTGTTGCTATTGCCTGTGCTGTTTTCTTCTGCGCTTGCTGTTGTACTAAAGGAATGTCTATATGAATAGAAAATAAATTGAAAAATACATTTGCCTAATGTTCTATATATTGATAGCTAAATAATTAAAGGGCATTTCGAGGACTAAAACGTTGACTCATTCTTAGAGTAGGCCATCAATGTTTGATCAGTGGGGTCCAACCTCCAGGGCCAGACCGATCATCAGAACAAAGATCCACTTTGCTTGCGGGAGCTCTGTAAGCACAGGATGTCAGATATCTATCTAGGCACAGTGGCTCGTCCATACGTCAGCTGTGCCTAATACTGCATGACCCCCACCAATCAAATATTAATGACTTATCCTAAGAATAAAGAAAGCTTGAAGAAGACCCACATTAGGGTCGAAACATCGCTATTTATTATGGTGTAATAAAAGTTTTTGATACTTTTTTCGATACTTTGAAAAAACGTGTGCTGCAGTCTCCATATTTTCTTTATCCTAAGAATAAACCATCAATGTTTTAGTCCCAGAAAACCTCTTATAGGAAATCTGTCAGCAGTTTTGAGGCCTCAAAACTGCTGACAGCGGGATATAGGGGAGGAGGAGGGCATTAGCTTCTGACATTAGCTTCTGTCGCAAGTGCCACTCTCTGTGATGGCTCTAGTGGCAAATCTAGAGTGGTCACTTGGAGCAGAGGGGCGAGGCTGGCAGCGTGCAGCGAGGAGAGCCAAGAAGCAATTGCACATCAAGCGCCCGCCTCAGTGGCACTTGTGACCGTAGCACCGGAAAAATTGCATGACCCAGAAAAAAGGTATAGTTACAATGCCCTCCCCTATATTGCGCTGTCAGCAGTTTTGAGGTGTCAAAACTGCTTACAGATTCCCTCAGCCTTGACCACGGCAACCTTAATGCAACTTTTGGGGGATTTAGAGTAAATCTGATTTGGGTTAGCTTTTCATTATGCACATCCGTAATTTCACTGCTTGTTAATTGACAAGGGGTACTCATTTGGTGCCTACACTATTATTTACGCAGTGATGTAAGCATCGATCATCTTATGAAGGGACAAGCCCCTAAAAGTCTGGTTGCTATCATTAGTTGCCTTAAGAATATGGCAAAACCCAAACATAGTTGCAATTATGTAATAGGAATACATAACATAAATTCAAGAACTGTAAAGGTGTTCATTTTAACTTTAAGTGGCATGCCTGTGCCCATAGAATATGCTTCTTGGCAACTGTGGTTTGATTTTTGCTGCAATGTATAGGTGAGTTACATTGTTTTAATCTGTTGTTCTCTTTCATTGTAGGGTGGTGACATATAAATTGACAGATTTTAATAAAAGGTCCAGGTTTGTGGAATATGGAAGACACCAGATCTTTGCAGTCAGGAAATTTGCACTATATCCGATAGAAAAAAAACCACATTAAATTCCTTTTAACATTAAAAATAAAAAGTCTTTCTAATTTATTTCAAAAGGTATTTTTAGTTATAGCCATTCGGCTATAGTAGATGGTACAAAAATGTCATATTTGATAGGGCTTTCCACAAACAGATAAGAAATACATTGGCTTAAATTCATAGTTAACCCTTTAAGGACGCAGACTGTTTTGGACTTCAGGACGCAGCCCCAGTTTTCAAATCTGAGATGCGTCACTTTATGTGGTAGTGACTTTAGGTTTCTTTTCCAAGCGATTCTGAGATGCAAAAGGATGCAAATGTAAAGAAAATTTGGAAAAAATTGAATTTTCCTACATTTGAAATCCTCTGAAGTTTTTAACATTTTCAACAAAATGTGCAAGACCTATTTTTTTAAGCACCACTTCAGTTCTGTAGTGGCTTTGAGGGGCCTATATATTAGAAACCCCCACAAATTACCCCATTTTGAAAACTGCAGTCCTCACATATTCAAATCATCAGGTGTTAGCAAAGAAACAAAACTTAATATTTATTACCCAGATTCTGCAGTTTTCAGAAATACCTCATATGTGACCGTAGTGTGCTACTGGACTCAAACACAGGCCTCAGAAACTATGGAGCACCTTGTTGATTTTGGGGCATCTTTTTTGTTAGGATTTTATTTAGGCACCAATATGTGTTTGCAGAGGCTTTGAGGTGCCAAACATACGGAACACTGCCAAAAAGACCCCATTTAGGAAACTACACCCTCAAGGAATTCATCTAGGGATGTAGTAAGCATTTGACCCCACAGGTGTTTTATAGATTTTATTAGAATTGGGCCGTGAAAATGAAAATTTTTTTTTTTTCAAATAAAAGTTTTAGCTAATTTTTTTCTTTTTTCACAAGGAAAACAAGAGACAAGGCACCCAAAAATTTGTTACGCAATTTCTTCCAAGTAAGGAAATACCCCATATGTGGTTGTTTATTGCTCTTTGAACACATAGAAGGGCTCAAAATTGAAGGAGCGCAATCTGGTTTTTGGAGTGCAAATTTTACTGGAATGGTTTTTGGTAGCCATGTTGCCTTGATGCATTAGTACAGTGAAAATCCCCAAGAAGTGACCCCATTTTGGAAACTACACCCCTCAAGGAATTCATCTAGAGGCGTAACGAGCATTTTAACCCCACAGGTGTTTTGCAGATATTAGTCTGCAATGGATGTTGCAGAGTAAAAATTCTAATTTTTCCATAGATATGTCAGTTCCGTGTCCAATATGTTGTGCTCAGCTTGGGCCACTGTGAAAAGACAGCTCTCTAATTATTATGCAGTGTTTTCTGATTTAAAAAAAACAAAACACATGTGGCCCTAATATTTTGCATGGACATACAACAGGGTTCAGGAGTGAAAGAGCATCATCGCATTTGAGGCCTAATTTGGTGATTTTATACAGCATTACCCACAATTACAGAGCCTCTGAGGTAAAATAATAAAAGAAACACCAAAGAATTGACCCCAATTTAGAAACTGCACCGCTTAAGTAATTCACCTAGAAGTGTAGTGAGCATTTTAATCCCACAAGTGTTTTGTAGATATTAGCGCGCAATCGATGTTGCAGAGTAAAAATTCCAATGTTTCCACAGACGTTTTATTTTAGTGCCAAATATGTTGTGCTCAGCTTATGCCATGTGAGACACACATCTCATAAATAGTTAGAAAGATTCTCCCGAGTACATTGGCACCCCATATATGGTCATAAACTGCTGTTTCGGCACACTGCCAGGCTCAAAAGGACCACCATTTGGATTTTGGAGTGCAGATTTTTCTTGGTTTTATCTTTGTTTGGGATATTACTGGTATTTCAATGTGTAATGTAGGCAGGGCATATGTCAGGTGTGCAGACTATATCAGGGCATAATAAGGTGGCATAATAATGGGGTAAATAATAAAATTAATTATCAATTGATGTGTGGTACGCTTTGAAACAATCCTTCACACAGGCCAGGTTTTTAAGGACAGGTGTTGCACTGATAAATGGTGTCCATATTTATCCCCCTTTTGGTACACACTCTGCACCTTTTTGGGGTCTTTCCCTTCTTTGCAGTTAGGAGAACGTCGCAGGGAAAGTGTTGCCCTGGTACAACATGAGAGGCCTACTTTTCAGTGGAGATTGAAGTTTTGGGACAGATGTGCTTGGTCCTCCCCTTCCTGTTCCCCAATATTAGGACCTTGATAACTAGCTCTTGAATTTGGAGGAATGTTCCCATCTGGCCTGCACATCGGGATAGCACGTAAGCATTATACAATGCTATCTGTATGATGTGCACGGCTAGCTTTTTGTACCATGGGACATTGCTATATGCTAAATCGTAGTATTGTACAAAATATCTGCGCTCCAGCATTGCCTAATCATTGGCTTCTTCACTATCCCCATATGCAACAGAAGCCCAAAGCATCATCATTTTTGCTGCATTTATGGGGTCCACATGTGGGGTCTAGAAAATGATGACGTGGGGATTTGGGACGAAATACTGCTGGACGAATAAAGTTGTTTGGGCCATCATTTTGCATCATTGCGTTCCGAGAGTCATAACTTTTTTTATTTTTCCGTTGAAAGAGCTGTGTGACAATTAGTTTTTTGCTGGACAGGCTGTAGTTCTTTTGGTACCATCTTGGGTTACATCAGATTTTTTTATCACTTTTTATTCCAATTTTTTTAGAAGCCAGTTGAACAAAAAACAGCAAAGCTGGCATCGTTTTTCATTAATTTTTCATTGTATCGGATAAATAAGGTGGTGGTTTTATACTGTAGATCAGGTCATGACGAATGCGGTGATACCAATTATGTTTTTTATGTTTTACTACTCGTGCGCAAAGTCTTTTTTACACAATAATTATTCTTCTCAAAAAATATCATGTTAAGGTGTTGCCATATTCTGACCACCATAACTTTTTTATTTTTCCATGGACAGAGCTGTGTGGGGGCTGACAAATTGTGATGGCATTATATGTGGCTCTTGACTTAGGCCAGGGCTACACTTAGACTTTGTTGTAGTACTACATAATTGACTTTAACTATTGAGTGTTAGCTGCAGTCCAGGATTGCATGCAACTTAATATACGCATTTGGACTTCAGTTGCAGCTCAATTGTTAAAATCAATTATGTAGTACTATGACAAAGTCTAGGTGTAGCCCTGGCCTTAACCCCTTAATGACCAGCCTATTTTAAACCTTAATGACCAAGCCATTTTTTATGTTTTTCCATCGTCGCATTCCAAGAGCTATAACTTTTTTATTTTTGCGTCGACATAGCTGTATAAGGTCTTGTTTTTTTGCGTGACAAGTTGTATTTTTTAATAGCACCATTTTGAGGTACATATTATTTATTGATTAACTTTTATAAACTTTTTTTGGGGGGGGGGGAATAGAAAAAAACCTGAAATTTTGCCACGCTTTTTTGCATCCTAAATCTACGCCGTTTACCGTGTGGTATAAGTAACACAATAACTTTATTCAGTGGGTTGTTGCGATTGCAATGATACCAAATTTGTATAGATTATGTATGTTTTACTACTTTTACACAGTAATAACGCTTTTTTTTCAAAATTATTTGTTTTTGTGTCTCCATATTCGAAGAGCCATAACTTTTTTATTGTTCCGCCGATGCAGTTGTATGAGGGCTTTTTTTTTGCGGGAAGACTTGTCGTTCTTATTGGTACGAGTTTGGAGTAGATGCGACTTTTTGAGCACTTTTTATCACAGAATCAGGATTCACAGAATCAGGATTCACAGAAAACAGCAATTTTTCCATAGTTTTTTATAAAAATTTTTACGGCGTTCATCGTGCGGGTTAAATAGTGTAATTGCTCTATAGTCGGGGTCGTTACGGATGCGGCGATACCAAATATGCGTAATTTTTTTACTTTATTTTGTTTTTTTAATAGTAAAGCATTTTGTAAGGGGAAAAAGTGGGTTTTGCATTTTTTTCTATTTTTTTTTAAATTAACTTTATTACTTTTTTTTTTACTTTTTTACTAGTCCCACTAGGGGACTTTAACATGCGATTCTCCGATCGCTATTATAATACACTGCAATACTTTTGTATTGCAGTGTATTTCTGCCTGTCCGTTTAAAACGGTCAGGCATCTGCCGTAGGCATGACCTAGCAGGCATTCACTACAGGAAGACCTGGGGGCCTTTATTAGGCCCCTGGCTGCCATCGGAGACACAGACACTCGGCGATCTTATCGCCGGGTGTCAGTGGGAGGAGAGGGAGCTCCATCCCTGTCACCAAAACCACTCAGATGCGGTGCACGCTATTGAGCACCGCATCTGAGGGGTTATACGGGTGAGATCGATACTTATATCGATCTCACACGTTCGAGCAGGGACGCCCCCAGCTCTCAGCTATATCTGGCAGCTGAGAGAGGGGACATTTATCGGCTCCCTGCTCTGTTTACTTATTCCGATGCAGCGACGTAAAAAGTCTACTGCATCGGAATAAGGCCCGTTAGTGACCGACGTAGAAACACTATGGGCCGGCCACTGACGGGTTAAGGTACCAGATATCACATTCTGCCAGGGCCGAAAACAAGAGTTTGGCATGTTGATATTGTCGGGATCTGTCCGTATGGGGTGGGGGAGATATGGTTGGCAATGAAAAGGTTCAAACAGTTTAAGTTTGAATCATCTCTGTTTCTGAATTGGGTAGGGACCCTATCTGTGCACCACCCCGAGCTTGTGCTGTCTGAACCTCCACACAGTTTAAATTTGAAGTACACGCTTTACTTTATTGCATCCAAAAAATAAACTAGTGGTTGTCCAGTTTACAAGACTTGCAGCATATAAACAAAAACACCTTGCCCGTCTGGACACTAACTAAACATCAGGTTTCCTTAACCTATGATACACTGTGGGTCCAGTGTTCATTGATAAGGCTTTCTACAATTTCCTTGTTCGACTTCCCAGGCCCTACACAACCCAGCAATGAGCACACTAGTGCTCACACATTAACGTTACTGAATTGTCTTGAGAGTTAATAGATATCACAATCTAGGATGCGATGTCTATTCACAATCCAATAACTTGGTCAAAATTGATCGTTTTTCTAAATAAAAAACACTGCTGTAATCTACATTACAGTGCAGATCACATTATGTAGAATATAGTGTGGTGACAGAGCCTCTTTAACAAAAAGCCTCAGCAAACTAACTTTTGCTCAGTAACCCAACTTTCCTGGATTCCTTATCTCAACCAACTTAAAGGGGTATTCCCAACTTAGACATTTATGTCATATGCACGGGATATGCCATAAATATGTAAGAGTATGTTCACACGCTTAACAAAATATGTCTGAAAATACGGAGCTGTTTTCAAGGGAAAACAGCTCCTGATTTTCAGCCGTTTTTTAAGCAAACTAGTGTTATTCGCTGCATTTTTTACGGCCGTTTTTGGAGCTATTTTTCTGTTGAGTCAATAAAAAACGGCTCCAAAAACGGCTCGAGAAGTGACATGCACTTCTTTTTACAGGGCGTCTTTTTGAGCGCTGTTTTTTTGAAAATGAGGTAGAAAAAACGCCCCATCGGAACAGAACGCCGTATTTCGCATTGAAATCAATGTTTGTAGGCGTTTGTAGGCGTTCTGCTACCGATTTTTCAGCTGTTTTTTGAGACGTTTACAGCCCGAGAAACGGTTGAAAAAAGCCTGTGTGAACATACCCTAATAGTTGTGAGTCCCAGCTTTGGGACTCACAGATATATCAAGAACAGGGGTCACCCGACCCCAGCTTCACCTGTTGAGGCGGCCGCTGGCCGCAGATTCCAGGCAGGGAAGGGGAGTGGGCGGGACACATGCGCGCGGCTCTCTCCTTTCTTTTCTATGGATATGCCATAAATGCCTAAGTTGGGAATAGACTTGTTATCAGCCAGGTGAGAAATATACCCCCTCAGGTACTTTTGCTGCCACTGGCTTACAATAGTTATTAGGTCACCCCTCTGCCGTCTTTCTTCAGCCTGGTTTCTAAAACCTTAATAGTGATAATCTTTCTGGGTACTGTAGTCCACTCATTTCATTTATTAATTTAATTGAACCCATTCAAGCTCTTCTATGCCTTTCTTGTGCACTTGTGCTCAAAACTGTACACAATATTCCATGTGCCTTCTGACTAGTGATCTATAAAGTGGTAGAGCTATGTTCTCGTCATATGCATATATGCCACTTTCGATGCACTCGTGTTCTTATTTGCCTTGTTTTTTCATGTAATAAGTATCTTGACATGTATTTTCCCTTCCCAAGTTAATAGCCTTACATTTAGTGATTCAGTGTTAAACTTCATTTGCCACTTCTCTGCCCAAGCCTCCAACTTTTCCAGATCCATTTGTGAAGAATACTGAAAGATCCTATCACTATATCCCAGTAACCCCCCTTTAGATTCCTTAAATATCAGAAGTAATGGTCTGTCTTTCACTGCTCTTAATTGCTTTAGCACTCGGGGGTGTATGCCACCTGCACCTGGTGATTTGTCTATTATAACCTTTTTTAGGCAGCTCTGCACTTCTTCCTGGGTTAGACAGGTGATATTTAATGGAGAAATGTATTTATTCCTGTGCATTTTACCTGACATTTCATTTTCGTCTGTGAACACAGTGGAGAATTATTTTTTTTAAAGGGTAACCAAATGTTCGACAAACTTCTGACATGTCATGGTGACATGTCAGAAGTTTTGATTGGTGGGGGCCCGAGTACTGAGACCCCCCCCCAATCGCTAAAACGAAGCGTCGTTATGGTAATATTACACTAATATCACATCTTTTTCTTATATTGTTTTTATTAACTGTTATCCCATCTTATATTGTAAATTTTTTATTATATACGTTTTCCCTGGGATAATACACTTTGTATGGGTTATTTTTAACCCCATAATTATATATTGTTTGTTTACATATAGATCCAGCACTGACTTATGGTGGTTTTTGTTACCGTGTAATGTATATGTGTTTGATATATGTTAATTTATAATTTTTCACTTGTGTTAATACACTTTGTCTCTTGTATTTGCTTTTTTTCTTTTATATTATGTTACAATTGTCTCTACCCCTTTTTTTACTATGATGAGTATTACTATAAATGGTGGTCAAAAATAGATTTCTCCCTATTAGAACATCTGGTTCTGACATTTGTGTTAGGGTATGTTCACACGCTGAGAGGCTTTTACGGCTGAAATGACAGACTGTTTTCAGGAGAGAACAGCTGCCTCGTTTCAGCCGTATTTCCTCCTCCTCGCATTTTGCGAGGCTTCTCTGACAGCCGTAAATTTTGAGCTGTGCTTCATTGAGTTCAATGAAGAACGGCTCAAATTACGTCTGAAAGAAGTGCCCTGCACTTCTTTTGACGAGGCTGTATTTTTACGCGTCGTCGTTTGACAGCTGTCAAACGACGATGCGTAAATGACAGGTTGTCTGCACAGTACGTCGGCAAACCCATTCAAATGAATGGACAGATGTTTGCCGACGTATTGTAGCCCTATTTTCAGACGTAAAATGAGGCATAATACGCCTGAAAATAGGTCGTGTGAACACAGCCTAAGATCCATCTCCAGCGATGATGTACGCATGCCAGCTGTTGTCGCTGGCGGAGATGCACGGCCCCCTTCGGCTCCTTTTGCGCACTGCGCATGTCCGGAACTCCCGTCACGCGTCGGGAATCTGGATGTGTGCTCCAGCATGTGGAGCCGGAAGTGGGTCAAGCCTCGCTTCCGGTTGCGTTAGCGGGCATGCGCCGATTTTCATTATGGCGATGGTGTACACCTAGATACACATATCACTGCACTATATAAGGACCGGACATGATTTGGACTGAGCACTCACAGCGAAACGCGCGTTGGGGTCATTGTGGCAGAGCCGACACAGGTTTGGACACTTTTGCTGTAATGGGTAAAGCTGTTTCCTGACTGTTATCTGCATGTATTGATATCTCCCTTTGCCTCTTCCCTACTTCTACTAGTCTATAATGTGTATGGGATACTAGAGGGTACTAGGGGCTATCAGGGTAGAACCCACTGTGGTCCAGAATATATCTTTTGCAGTTAGTCAGTACAGTCTCTCTATAGTTCATTAAATTTCATTCAGTAACTCCTATGTTGAGCTCTACAATACCACATTGTTTGCGCTAGAGTCTTGTAATTACATGTTTTTTAAGTCGATGTCATATTTATGTAATAAAATTGTTATATTCTTATATAATTTTGTCTATATGCTCTATTTTTTTCTGGTATGGTTCAAATGGCTATGGAGCAGCCTATAGGGTAAAATATGGGGGGATGTTGGTCTCTAAACCATCACTCAGCCTATAACATTAATGCTTTTGGAGCTTGTCTATTTACTATCTTGACTTTATAGTTGAACTCCTCCCAATCCCTAGTTTAAACACTCCTCCAACCTAATCTCCCACTGCCTTTTTGGTGTGGCAAGTGGTACAGGTAGTATTTAGGACATACTACATTTGATGTCCCTGCCCTAAGCTTACGACCTAAGTCCCTGAAATCCTTTCTAACTTTAATCTTGATGCAAATGTGCACTATTACCCGCTAAGTCCTCACCAGCACCTCCCAGTAATCTGTCAACCAGATTTGTGATATGTCAAACTTGAGCACTGGTAAAAAAAACACACTGTTCGACAATCCGGTATTTGTGACAGATTGTCCTATCTGTTCCCCTAATTAATAAATTCCCCACTATCAGCACCTGTCTGGCCTGCCCTGTACTCCTATTTCCCTATTTACTGGAGCAGATATTTCCCTGGATGTCAGAGGATAAAGTGAAAAATTCCACACCCTGCAGACAGGTAGAACTGTTAGGGTGCCGTAGATGATGCGGTCAAGACCCAGTAGTTGCCGCGCGGACTACACGGCAATTTGCTGTAAAACTGGGTACGATTTTGCTATGGTTTTGCAATAAAATTTTGTAAAACTGCATCGCAACACCAAGGCAATTCGGAGTACACGTAGTTCACAGCATTATTCCGGCTCAGCTGAATTGTGTACGGGCACCAAAATTGGGCTTGTTGACCTCATTAGTGTGTAGTTTTACCTCTTTCCTTTTGAGTGCACACAGCTTAGAGGAAACACTGAGTGCCGCAAAATTATGAAATATAATAAGCTTGCATTAAAATGTGTAAAAAAGTATGATTATAATAGTAAATGACAGAAATTAGGCTGTGGTTCCACGATAAACTCTTGCCATGGAACCCTAGCAGTGTTCCCTCTAAGCTATGTGCACTGGAAAGCATTAAAACAACACACTAATGAGGTTACCTAGCTTAATAACAGTTCTACTTGTCTGCAGGGTGCTGGATTTTTAACTCTATCATTTCCAGAGCGCACACCTTAGAGGAAACAGTGAGCCCTTCCATTAGTTTGTTAGTCAGAGGCAAATAATTCCAAAGTATGGGTACAGCAAGCAAGAACTTGTGATGTTAGCGGCGGATTGTCATCGATGATTCTAGAGTCAAAAACTACTCAGAAGATGATAAATGGACATCAGAGAAGAATCAAGAAGGTGAGTTTTTAATTTTATTTAAAATAAAGCAGGTAACCGATGTGAGTAACAGAGAACCGAGTCTAACTATTGCATAGAAATCTCAGCCTGGCTGGCACGTCCATGATGGATTGAAGACAAGCCTGTTTCGTGAACATTTTACCAAGCAGTAAGGAGCTACCAAATAGATAGATTATGTGCTGTCAATAGTAAGGTATGCTCAGAAACAGAAAATATTCTTTAAATGAACGTAACATAATTTAATTGAGTGGATGAAGGGAATTATGGGCAGGTCGAGGTCAAATAAAGATTCCACATAGTGGGCTTGGGATCTAGGAAAGATAATGACATAACACATAGAAAGGAAAACATCAGCATTAGGTGCTCTATTTTAGAATGATTGAGTTTGAGATATAAAGACGACATGACAGCAGGTATAGACAACGGACTCTAATGAATGTCTCCCAGAAAAGCATTTTATGGGCGCATTAAGCATAAACATGGTACTTAAACCTAAGCAGTATACAGTGTTCATAAATGTAACTCTTAAATGAGACAACAGCACTTAGGCTTGTAAAACTTTGACTAAGAAAGAAAAGATGTAATATATACTTTGGGTAGTTATAGTGCAAAATGTATTCCTATAGGTAACAAGCATAAACGACTAAAATTAAACCCCACATGGTTTACACCATCTGTAAAAAGGGCAATACATGACAAAAAAAGGGCATTTGAAAAATACAAATCTGAGGGTACATTTGTAGCCTTTGTAAATTATAAAGCGCTTAATAAAATCTGTAAAAAGGTAATAAAATCAGCAAAAATAGAAAATGAAAGGCAGGTGGCCAAGGATAGTAAAACAAATCCCCAAAAAATCTTCAAGTATATACACTACCGTTCAAAAGTTTAAGGTCACTTAGAAATTTCCTTATTTTTGCAAGAAAAGCTTAGTTTTTTTCAATGAAGATAACATTAAATTAATTCGAAATACACTCTATACATTGTTAATGTGCTAAATGACTATTCTAGCTGCAAACGTATGGTTTTTAATGCAATATCTACATAGGTGTATAGAGGCCCATTTCCAGCAACCATCACTCCAGTGTTCTAATGGTACATTGTGTTTGCTAACTGTGTTAGAAGGCTAATGGATGATTAGAAAACACTTGAAAACCCTTGTGCAATTATGTTAGCACCACTGTAAACAGTTTTGCTGTTTAGGGGAGCTATAAAACTGACCTTCCTTTGAGCTAGTTGAGAATCTGGAGCATTACATTTGTGGGTTCGATTAAACTCTCAAAATGGCTAGAAAAAGAGAGCTTTCATGTGAAACGCGACAGTCTATTCTTGTTCTTAGAAATGAAAACGATTCCATGCGAGAAATTGCCAAGAAACTGAAGATTTCCTAAACGGTGTGTACTACTCCCTTCAGAGGACAGCACACACAGGCTCTAACCAGAGTAGAAAGAGAAGTGGGAGGCCCCGATGCACAACTGAGCAACAAGACAAGTACATTAGAGTCTCTAGTTTGAGAAATAGACGCCTCACAGGTCCTCAACTGGCAGCTTCATTAAATAGTACCCACAAAACGCCAGTGTCAACGTCTACAGTGAAGAGGCGACTCCGGGATGCTGGCCTTCAGGGCAGAGTGGCAAAGAAAGCCATATCTGAGACTGGCTAATAAAAGCAAAAGATTAATATGGGCAAAAGCACACAGACATTGGACAGAGGAAGATTGGAAAAAAGTGTTATGGACAGACGAATCGAAGTTTGAGGTGTTTGGATCACACAGAAGAACATTTGTGAGACGCAGAACAACTGAAAAGATGCTGGAAGAGTGCCTGACGCCATCTGTCAAGCATGGTGGAGGTAATGTGATGGTCTGGGGTTGCTTTGGTGCTGGTAAAGTGGGAGATTTGTACAAGGTAAAAGGGATTTTGAATAAGGAAGGCTATCACTCCATTTTGCAACGCCATGCAATACCCTGTGGACAGCGCTTGATTGGAGCCAATTTCATCCTACAACAGGACAATGACCCAAAGCACACCTCCAAATTATGCAAGAACTATTTAGGGAAGAAGCAGGCAGCTGGTATTCTATCTGTAATGGAGTGGCCAGCGCAGTCACCAGATCTCAACCCCATAAATATAATTTTGACAATGTGATTATCTTTTTTTTTTTATATATATAATCTATCTCTCACTGACAAAATTAACCTAGCCTAAAATGTCTAGACTGTTCATGTCTTTGACAGTGGGCAAACGTACAAAATCAGCAAGGGATCAAATACTTATTTCCTTCACTGTATGTATTGTGAGACAGTGACAGGTAAAGTCATTGAGGGAAGGTACATTTCCCCTAGAATCCTGTCATATGTATCCTAGGCTCCTGGGAATGAGTAGTTCTTGCAATAGAAAGCTCTAGCTTTCCAATCTCGGCTTAAGGAAAAGACGGAAAAAGGGCCTGGAGTTGGATTGGAGAAGAGCAGGGCGGGTTCCCCAATCCCTAGTCCATCTCTGTTTGTAGGACAAGGCTGCTGCTCAATTAGCTGCACCTGTAGCCTGTGTATAAAAAGATGAAGACACAGTGTGTGTGAGTCTCACCCCTGACTCAGACTGGAGACTACTAAGGCTGGAGTAGCCTGTATTCTATGTGAGTAAAGACCTGTGTTACTTTGTGTCCAGTGCCTGGTAGGAAGGCACTCGGTATAGTTAGATAATATCTTGTTTAGTTAGTGCTCAGACGAGCAGGATTTATTTTGTATTTTGCCTTGTTGTACAAGAGGCTGTTTCTTTGACAAGAATAAAAACACAGGCAAAGCCCTGTTATGACTTTTAATGCACGGTGTCCCTGTCTCTGGCTACAAAGAAACCGCTGTACCAACCTCTCCTGATGCTAAACCCTCACATATGGTGGCCGATGCGGGCACGGTCTTAAAGAGACATACACCTATTTAAAAGGACTTTTGCTGCTCCAAGTGGAAAATCGTTGCTAGGGGCAACAACACAATTTTTTCTCCCCGAGAGTGCTTGGAAGTGTATGTCTTGGGTGAAGGCGGCAACAGAGCTAAAAGAGACTGTTAAAATGGATGAAATACTTAAACAGCTGATTCAGGCTAATATCAACCAGGGGAAGATAAGCACAGCTCTGCAAGAAGCCAGCGCGACTCAGCGAATGGTGCATGAGGAAGCCATGCGTGCACAGGCTGAAACCAATATTCTGCTGGGTGAAGCCCACAGACTGGCCTTAAAAGAACAGCAGCAAATTAATCGCTATTTGCAAAACCAAATTCAGGCCTCAGTGGAGAGGTCAGCGGGGCCTCATGGTTTGCACCAAACCACTCGTGCAGCGGTACAGACATCTCTGCAGAAGATGACATCCACCGACGACGTTGAGGCCTATCTCATGGTGTTTGAACGAGTGGCAGAACGAGAGAAGTTACCTTCAGATCAGTGGGCAGCAGTGGTGGCACCTTTCCTAACCGGAGAGCCGCAAAAGGCATACTTTGATCTCAATGAGCAGGATGCCAAGGATTACTCCAAGCTGAAGGGTGAGATCCTTGCCCGTCTGGGTGTTAATATGAATGTGAGTGCTCGACGGGTGCACAACTGGACTTTCGTGGAACACCTACCTGCGCGATCACAAATGTATGATCTTGTCCATCTTGCAAGGAAATGGCTACAGACAGAGGAGTCAACCCCTGCGCAGATCGTGAAGAGAGTGGTGCTTGACAAATACATCCGCTCCTTACCACCGAAGGTTCAGCGTTGGGTCGGTCAAGGAGATCCTACAGATGCGGAACAGCTGGTGAACCTGATTGAAAGGTACAGAGCTACTCAGGATCTACTCCAAGAAGTACCGCCTGGATGTTCTAACCCCAGGAACAGCAAATCGTGCGGAGCACCCGGTAAGACTGTTCCATTTACTAGAGGGGTGAGAAATGTCTTTAAGGGAGGTGGCTCAGAAGGGGAGCAGATGGAGGGAAGAAATCCCAGAGAGACACTGAAGGCCAGACCAGGGTCTCAAGTTGGGGACCGGGGCCGCATACAGTGCTGGCGGTGTTATGGACCTGGGCATATTGCTGCCAATTGTCCCCTGACTACTGAGCCAATGGAGTGTGATGCAGCAAGGCGAATATCCTTGTTTGCACGTCCTGTTTGTTCTGCTGAGACTGTTTACGAGACTGAGCAACAAATGTGTGTCGTAAAAGTGGAAGGGTGTACTGTGAGTGCCTTGCTGGATTCTGGGAGTCTGGTTACCCTGGTGCATGCCAGCCTGATAGACCCTGGAACATTCAGCGGACATAGTATAGGGGTCCTGTGCATACATGGGGACACTAAAGAATACCCCACCGCTTTGGTCACTCTAGAGACTTCCTGTGGAACCGCTTGCCATGAAGTGGGTGTGGTCAAGTCCCTGATGCACAGTGTGATCCTGGGGAGAGACTTCCCAGTGTTCTGGGACTTGTGGAGGAAGAAAGATGTAACCTCCACTGTAAATGTTAATGATGGTATTAATGTGTGCGCTGTGATTAGCCCAAAACCCTTTAACGAAGATGCTGAGGTGCCAGCAGTAGGGGTGACCACTGAGCCTGATAAATTTCCTCTGGCTGTTTTTGCTGGTGAAACAGATGAACAGGAGGAAATTTCTGAGATACCAGAGTTAAATGTATCACGTAACAATTTTGGGACCGCTCAACTTGATCCCACATTGGTAAAAACCAGGGAAAATACTAAGGTATTAAATGGAGTGCCTCAACATCCAGGGGCTGATAAGGTGTTTCCACACATGGCGGTTAACCAGGATTTGCTGTATCAGATAGATAACGTACGTAGGGAGGTTGTTGAACAGCTGGTGATACCCCAACCGTATCGTAGAACGGTGTTGGACCTGGCTCATAAACACGTGCTGGGTGGACATCTAGGTTGCGAAAAGACCAGAGAGCGTATCTTACAACGATTCTTCTGGCCGGGGGTATATACGGAAGTTCAGAGGTATTGCGAGTCCTGCCCGGAGTGTCAGATAACGGCTCCTATGCCACATTTTAGGAGTCCGCTGGTGCCTTTGCCTATCATTGGGATCCCTTTTGAAAGAATTGCCATGGATCTGGTCGGCCCTTTAGTCAAATCCTCTAGAGGACATCAATATATCCTAGTGATGTTGGACTATGCCACACGCTACCCTGAGGCAGTCCCTTTGCGAAATTCCTCTTCAAAAGCCATTGCAAGAGAGTTGTTTTACATGTTTTCCCGTACTGGTTTACCTAAGGAAATCATTACCGATCAGGGAACTCCCTTTATGTCCAAAAATACCAAGGAATTATGTAAACTGCTGAAAATTAAACACCTGCGTACCTCTATATATCACCCTCAAACTGATGGTCTTGTCGAAAGATTCAATAAGACATTAAAAGGCATGTTGAGGAGGGTGGTTAGTAAGGATGGGAAGGATTGGGACTGTCTTCTGCCCTATTTGATGTTCGCTGTACGTGAAGTTCCTCAATCATCCACAGGGTTTTCTCCTTTCGAACTTGTATACGGCAGACAACCCCGTGGTCTCCTGGACATAGCCAAGGAAACCTGGGAGCAAGAGTCCACACCTTATAGGAGTGTAATTGAGCATGTCACGTTGATGCAAGACCGAATCGCTGTGGTCATGCCGATAGTTAAGGAACACTTGGAGCAAGCTCAGGATGCTCAGAGCAGGGTGTATAACCGAACTGCTAAAGTTAGAAATGTTAACTCTGGTGATCGAGTGTTGGTCTTAGTGCCAACCGTAGAAAGCAAATTTCTTGATAGATGGCAAGGGCCGTATGAGATAATTGAAAAGGTGGGGGATGTAAATTATAAAGTTTACCAACCAGGTAAAAGGAAGACAGTGCAGTTATACCATGTAAACTTAATTAAGCTGTGGAAAGAAAGAGAGACCCTCGTGGCAGTAAGGACCCCCTATAGTCCTAACCCAGATGTGTATGTGTCAGAATCCCTCGCAAAGCCACAGAAACAGGAGACAAAAGAGTTTGTGCAGAGAAACACAGACGTGTTTTCAGAACTGCCAGGACAGACCAGTATAATAAAACATGACATTGTGACCGAGCCTCAGGTTCGGGTCCACTTGAAACCCTACAGAGTCCCTGAAGCTCGTAGACAAGCCATATCTGAGGAGGTCAAGAAAATGCTAGACCTTGGGATTATTGAAGAGTCAAAAAGTGAATGGTCAAGTCCCATTGTATTGATTCCGAAACCAGATGGGTCATTGCGTTTCTGTAATGACTTCCGCAAGTTAAATGAGATGTCAAAGTTTGACGCATACCCAATGCCAAGAGTTGACGAGTTAATAGAGAGACTGGGCCATTCAAGGTATATTTCAACACTTGATTTAACCAAAGGCTATTGGCAAGTACCCCTCACGGAGGGCGCCAAAGAGAAAACTGCGTTCATCACCCCGGATGGTCTGTTTCAATATATTTGTTTACCATTTGGGCTACATGGGGCTCCAGCGACCTTTCAAAGTTTAATGGACATAGTCCTCAAACCCCATCGTCGTTATGCTTCGGCATATCTGGACGACATTATAATCTTTAGTGATGACTGGGAAAGCCACTTACCAAAAGTACAAGCAGTACTAAACTCCCTCAGAGCCGCAGGGTTAACAGCAAACCCAAAGAAATGTTCCTTAGGCTTGGAGGAAGCACGGTATCTGGGGTACATAATTGGGAGAGGGGTGATAAAGCCACAGGTCAACAAAGTTGAGGCTATCCAAAACTGGCCCCAGCCCTCAACCAAAAAGCAGGTCAGAGCTTTTCTAGGAATTGTAGGTTATTACCGCAGGTTCATTCCAAACTTTACCAGCACAGCAGCGCCCCTGACAGATCTTACCAAGGGAAGTAAGTCTGTCATGGTCAAGTGGGACACGAAGGCTGAAAGCGCCTTTCAAGAGTTGAAACTGGCCCTGTGTAACCAACCAGTCTTAGTCACTCCTGACTTCAAAAAGGAGTTTGTTGTCCAAACTGATGCTTCTAATGTGGGGCTCGGAGCAGTTCTGTCACAAGAGGTGGGTGGTGAGGAACATCCTGTGACCTATTTGAGCAGAAAACTTACCCCGGCTGAGAAAAACTATAGCATAGTTGAACGGGAGTGCTTGGCAATTAAGTGGGCACTTGAGTCCCTCAGATATTATTTATTGGGTCGTCGGTTTAGGTTGGTTACAGACCACTCTCCTCTTACGTGGATATGTCAAGCTAAAGAGAGAAATGCAAGAGTTACACGGTGGTTTCTTACTTTGCAGAATTTCAAATATACTGTGGAACACAGAGCAGGAAAACTGCAGGGCAATGCTGACGCTTTGTCTAGGACACACTGCCTTGTAGCTAAATGTGTCCGATTCCACGGGCTCGAACAGAGGAAGAGGGTATGTGAGACAGTGATAGGCAAAGTCATTGAGGGAAGGTACATTTCCCCTAGAATCCTGTCATATGTATCCTAGGCTCCAGGGAATGAGTAGTTCTTGCAATAGAAAGCTCTAGCTTTCCAATCTCGGCTTAAGGAAAAGACGGAAAAAGGGCCTGGAGTTGGATTGGAGAAGAGCAGGGCGGGTTCCCCAATCCCTAGTCCATCTCTGTTTGTAGGACAAGGCTGCTGCTCAATTAGCTGCACCTGTAGCCTGTGTATAAAAAGGTGCAGACACAGTGTGTGTGAGTCTCACCCCTGACTCAGACTGGAGACTACTAAGGCTGGAGTAGCCTGTATTCTACGTGAGTAAAGACCTGTGTTACTTTGTGTCCAGTGCCTGGTAGGAAGGCACTCGGTACAGTTAGATAATATCTTGTTTAGTTAGTGCTCAGACGAGCAGGATTTATTTTGTATTTTGCCTTGTTGTACAAGAGGCTGTTTCTTTGACAAGAATAAAAACACAGGCAAAGCCCTGTTATGACTGTTAATGCACGGTGCTTGTCTCTGGCTACAAAGAAACCGCTGTACCAACCTCTCCTGATGCTAAACCCTCACAGTATATATATATATATATATATATATATATATATATATATATATAGTGAAGGAAATAAGTGTTTGATCCCTTGCTGATTTTGTAAGTTTGCCCACTGTCAAAGACATGAACAGTCTAGAATTTTTAGGCTAGGTTGATTTTACCAGTGACAGATATATTATATAAAAAAAAAAAAAGAAAATCACTTTGTCAAAATTATATATATTTATTTGTATTGTGCACAGAGAAATAAGTATTTGATCCCTTTGGCAAACCAGACTTAATACTTGGTGGAAAAACCCTTGTTGGCAAGCACAGCAGTCAGACATTTTTAGTAGTTGATGATGAGGTTTGCACACATGTTAGATGGAATTTTGGCCCACTCCTCTTTGCAGATCATCTGTAAATCATTAAGATTTCGAGGCTGTCGCTTGGCAACTCGGATCTTCAGCTCCCTCCATAAGTTTTTGATGGGATTAAGGTCTGGAGACTGGCTAAGCCACTCCATGACCTTAATGTGCTTCTTTTTGAGCCACTCCTTTGTTGCCTAGGCTGTATGTTTCGAGTCATTGTCGTGCTGGAAGACCCAGCCACGAGCCATTTTTAATGTCCTGGTGGAGGGAAGGAGGTTGTCACTCAGGATTTGACGGTACATGGCTCCATCCATTCTCCCATTAATGCGGTGAAGTAGTCCTGTGCCCTTAGCAGAGAAACACCCCCAAAACATAATGTTTCCACCTCCATGCTTGACAGTGGGGACGGTGTTCTTTGGGTCATAGGCAGCATTTCTCTTCCTCCAAACACGGCGAGTTGAGTTAATGCCAAAGAGCTCAATTTTAGTCTCATCTGACCACAGCACCTTCTCCCAATCACTCTCAGAATCATCCAGATGTTAATTTGCAATCTTCAGACAGGCCTGTACATGTGCCTTCTTGAGCAGGGGGACCTTGCGTGTACTGCAGGATTTTAATCCATTACGGCGTAATGTGTTACCAATGGTTTTCTTGGTGACTGTGGTCCCAGCTGCCTTGAGATAATTTACAAGTTCCCCCCGTGTAGTTTTCGGCTGAGCTCTCACCTTCCTCAGGATCAAGGATACCCCACGAGGTGAGATTTTGCATGGAGCCCCAGATCGATGTCGATTGACAGTCATTTTGTATGTCTTCCATTTTCTTACTATTGCACCAACAGTTGTCTCCTTCTCACCCAGCGTCTTACTTATGGTTTTGTAGCCCATTCCAGCCTTGTGCAGGTCTATGATCTTGTCCCTGACATCCTTAGAAAGCTCTTTGGTCTTGCCCATGTTGTAGAGGTTAGAGTCAGACTGATTAATTGAGTCTGTGGACAGGAGTCTTTTATACAGGTGACCATTTAAGACAGCTGTCTTTAATGCAGGCACCAAGTTGATTTGGAGCGTGTAACTGGTCTGGAGGAGGCTGAACCCTTAATGTTTGGTAGGGGATCAAATACTTATTTCTCTGTGCACAATGCAAATAAATATATATAATTTTGACTATGTGATTTTCTTTTTTTTTTTTTTATATAATCTATCTCTCACTGGTAAAATTAACCTATTCTAAAAATTCTAGACTGTTCATGACTTTGACAGTGGGCAAACTTACAAAATCAGCAAGGGATCAAATACTTATTTCCTCCACTGTATATACATACATACATATACACTACCGTTCAAAAGTTGGATTGGCTTGATGGGCACTCCCAAATCCTGAGTGACAACCTCCTTCCCTCCACCAGGACATTAAAAATGGCTCGTGGCTGGGTCTTCCAGCACGACAATAACTCGAAACATACAGCCAAGGCAACAAAGGAGTGGCTTAAAAAGAAGCACATTAAGGTCATGGAGTGGCCTAGCCAGTCTCCAGACCTTAATCCCATCGAAAACTTATTTAGGGAGCTGAAGATCCGAGTTGCCAAGCGACAGCCTCGAAATCTTAATGATTTACAGATGATCTGCAAAGAGGAGTGGGCCAAAATTCCATCTAATATGTGTGCAAACCTCATCATCAACTCCAAAAATGTCTGACTGCTGTGCTTGCCAACAAGGGTTTTGCCACCAAGTATTAAGTCTTGTTTGCCAAAGGGATCAAATACTTATTTCTCTGTGCACAATGCAAATAAATATATATAATTTTGACAATGTGATTTTCTTTTTTTTTTTTTATATATAATCTATCTCTCACTGGTAAATTAACCTAGCCTAAAAATTCTAGACTGTTCATGTCTTTGACAGTGGACAAACTTACAAAATCAGCAAGGGATCAAATACTTATTTCCTTCACTGTACATATATACTGACCTGGGCAGGCTGGCACCCACATACGATTAATAAGGCTGTGCGGCTGACATCTTGTTTGTAATATATATATATATATATATATATATATATATATATATATATATATATATATATAATCCAAACAAGATGTCAGCCGCACAGCCTTATTAATCGTATGTGGGTGCCAGCCTGCCCAGGTCAGGGCTAACAGACCTGTCTATCCCATATTGATATCACACATCAGATATTGGCGCGTCTCAATACATTCAGGGATACAAACAATGGATGTCATGATATTCAACAAAGGTTTTATTAGGCATGTTTCATTAATATAAATGAGCCAGTCCCAATGTCGGTGAGTCAATCAATGTCGCGAAGTGATGTAATAAACGTGATCTGTGAATAAAAACAGTGTGTTAAAATTATTCAATAAAAATTGAAAAAGACATGAAATCGTTATCAGTCTTAGTACCAATGATGATGTGGGCTAAATACATAATCCAAGAGGTGTAACTGCATAGAGATATTTTAAGATTTATTAGATAACGGTACCAAGAGGAAACTGAACGTTTAAACCACCTCGTTTAAGTGTACCCAATCTATAAATCCACTGTAGCTCTCGACGTTTCAACAATCTAACTCTATCACCACCCCTACGTAGCGGGGGTACATGATCTACTATCCAGAATTTCAAATCCCTTTCACCGTGTTTAAAATCAGAAAAATGTTTAGAGACCGGAAGATCCAGTCTCTTTTTCCGTATTGTATAACAGTGTTGGTTCAGTCTCGTTTTGGCATCAAGTGTTGTTTCTCCGACATATAGGAGGTGGCAAGGACATTGGAGGACATAAATAATAAATTCAGTATTACATGTCAAAAAATAGTTAATGAATAATTGTTTACCAGTGTCAGGTTGCACAAAGTGGCTGCCCTTAACCAAAAGCGTGCAATTTGTGCAACTGAGACATGGGAAACAACCCTTCTTAGGGGAGGATAAAAAGGTCTGTCGTTTAATTTTTGATGGTCCAGGATCCGATCTGACCAACTTGTCTCTCAGATTAGGTGGTCTACGGTAGTTAAACATTGGAGGTTTTTTTAAAGATTCTATATGTGGGAAACATCGACCCAACATGGGCCAGTGTAACCGTATGACATCATATATCTGATTACTCATATGTGAATAAGTGGTAATAAACGGGATACACTTTTCTTGATCGCTACGTGTCCTACCTTGTAAAAGATCAGGTCTAGGGATAGAATCTATCCTACGTCTATGTTGTTCCAGTATACGTCTAGGGTATCCTCTGGCCTTGAACTTATCCATCATTTTATCAAGGCCCACACTAAGTTTGTCTGGTCTGTCTATAATTCGCTTGGTCCGCATAAGTTGGCTAACTGGCAAGGAATTAATAATTTTTGTAGGATGTGAGCTATCATACCTCAACAGGCTATTCCTATCCGTAGGTTTAACAAATAAATCAGTGTAAAACGTAGTACCAGTTAATCCCACTAGCACATCCAAAAATTGCAATGCGCTTTTGGAAATAACCAATGTAAATTTCACTGTCTGGTCTATAGAGTTCAGAAAATTATGAAAGTCAGTAAGTTCAGAGGAATCACCAGTCCAAACGAAGAAGATGTCATCTATGTACCTCCACCATCTCAGTACATGCCGAAAATGGTGGGATACATAGATGAGATCCTCCTCAAGTGAACGCATATATATATTGGCATATGTTGGGGCAATGTTGGAGCCCATGGCAGTTCCCTGACATTGGACAAAAAAATTGATTGCGAAAAAGAAAATTATTCTTAGATAGAATAATTTCCAATAGTGACAATATAAAAGATCTGCATTCAATAGAATAATCAGATTTTTGTAACGTTGTCTCAACCGCCCTCAGTCCACCCTTATGCTGTATAGAGGTATAGAGAGATGTCACATCAAAAGAGGCCAAAATGACCTCAACACCATCAACAAGTTTAATCTCCTGTAATTTATTTAAAAAATCTGCCGTGTCCCGTATATATGAGCGTGCCCCCATAACAAATTCCCTTAAGAATTTATCGAGAAAGATTGCTATATTAGAGAAAATAGAATCAGACCACGAGACGATCGGTCACCCTGGTGGGTCTATCAGGGTTTTATGAATTTTGGGCAATATATATACACTGGGGTGATAGGATGTTCAACAATCAGAAATTTTTTCAAGTCATCATCAATGAGGCCCCCAATACTGGCGTCATCAATAACGTTTTGAATGGTCCGGGAGATATCAAATTTGGGGTCATACGGGATTGGTGTGTAAATCGATGTGTCCGCAAGCTGGCGGTATATTTCCTTTAAATATTTTGAAGTATCCATGATGACAGTAGCCCCGTCTTTATCAGCAGGTTTAATAGTAATACTGTCATCATGGATCAATTCATTAAGGGCCGTGACCTCATCCTTCGTCATATTATTATATGTGAATGTATTGTCATCATGTCTAGATTTCAAATTACATATATCCTTTTTCACAACATTAATAAAGGCATCGACCCCAGATTCAGTGGGATATGGAACAAAAGAACTCTTGTTATACAGACCAAAATTTTTAAGCTCTAATTCAGACAACTTGGCATTAGGTACAGGTACATTATTAGTAAACCACATTTTAATTTTAACAGTCCTAAAAAAACTATAGAGGTCTGTCTCAACCTGAAACCAGTCCGTCTTTTTATTCGGACAGAAAGAGAGACCCTTACATATTACTCCCAACTGTGTTTCAGACAATATTTTAGTAGAGATATTTACCACTGAGTCCTTTTCTTCAAATTCGCTCCCCGTGTGACTGGGGGCCGATTTCTCGATGCCCGGTACCCCCTTTCGATGGTGCCGCCTACCGCCCCTTCTGGTGCGTCTCCTACCGGTGTAGTCATCCCCGGAGTTCCACCTAAATAAGATGTATCCCCAGTGGATCTCATATAGCCAGGGTGTCTTGTGTTGTCAGAGTGTCCCCTTTTCTTCCTAGTATCCTTGGCTGATGTACCCAATCCTTTAAAGAGGCTCTGTCACCAGATTTTGCAACCCCTATCTGCTATTGCAGATAGGCGCTGCAATGTAGATTAAAGTAACGTTTTTATTTTTAAAAAACGGGCATTTTTGGCCAAGTTATGACCATTTTTGTATTTATGCAAATGAGGCTTGCAAAAGTCCTAGTGGGCGTGTTTAAAGTAAAAGTCCAACTGGGCATGTATTATGTGCGTACATCGGGGCGTTTTTACTACTTTTACTAGCTGGGCGTTCTGACGAGAAGTATCATCCACTTCTCTTCCGAACGCCCAGCTTCTGGCAGTGCACAGACACACAGCGTGTTCTCGAGAGATCACGCTGTGATGTCACTCACTTCCTGCCCCAGGTCCTGCATCGTGTCGGCCACATCGGCACCAGAGGCTACAGTTGATTCTGCAGCAGCATCAGCGTTTGCAGGTAAGTCGATGTAGCTACTTACCTGCAAACGCTGATGCTGCTGCAGAATCAACTGTAGCCTCTGGTGCCGATGTGTCCTCGCTCGTCCGACACGATGCAGGACCTGTGAGTGACGTCACAGCGTGATCTCTCGAGAACACGCTCTGTGTCTGCACTGCCAGAAGCTGGGCGTTCTGAAGAGAAGTGGATGATACTTCTCGTCAGAACGCCCAGCTAGTAAAAGTAGTAAAAACGCCCCGATGTACGCACATAATACACGCCCAGTTGGACTTTTACTTTAAACACGCCCACTTGGACTTTTGCAAGCCTCATTTGCATAAATACAAAAATGGTCATAACTTGGCCAAAAATGCTAGTTTTTTAAAAATAAAAACTTTACTGTAATCTACATTGCAGCGCCGATCTGCTGCAATAGCAGATAGGGGTTGCAAAATCTGGTGACAGAGCCTCTTTAAGGTCATCTTGTTGCCAATTATAAATTCGTCCGCGGCTATAGTCGACTGCATCACGATACCATTTTTTTCTTTTAACATCTTCTAGATCAGATTTGAATTTAACCAAATAGGTATTGATGCCGGTGTTGATGTTATCAAATTCTTGAATGGAGACAATGGATTTCAACTATGCATCAGTCTCCTGTATGCATGCGGTCAGAGTCGCAACCTCTTTTTGTAAAAAATAGATGTTAAGCAGCAGAATGTCCATGGCATATTTGTTAGAAATTTGTTGAAATCGTTGACAAAAGGCTTGATTTTCGGTAAACAAGTTGGGTCTCATGCTGGATCTCATCCCCCTTGGGATTCTTTTCACCTTAAAGTATTCACCCAGTGTGGCTAGGTGTAACTGGAGATTGATCAATCGCTTGTGTTCATTCTCCTTTCTATATTTAAGGTCAATTACTGAGGGAGTACTCAGGAAACCAGCCTCGCCCATATCACCTCCAAGTATTCGATCCACGTCAGCGTCGGTATCAGGGGCGTAACTAGGAAAGACTGGGCCCCATAGCAAACTTTTGACAGGGGCCCCCCCTCCCCTGGGTGTCACACAACCCCCCCCTTGTAGATAGTGCCTTTTTTACAGCCCCCCCTGTAGATAACGCCATACAGCCCCCTCTCTGTAGATAGCGCCATACATCCCCCTGTAGAGAACGCCATACAGCCCCCCTGTAGATAACGCCATACAGCCCCCCTGCAGAGAACGCCATACAGCCCCCCCCTGTAGAGAATGCCATACAGCCCCCCCTGTAGAGAACGCCATACAGCCCCCCCCTGTAGAGAACGCCATACAGCCCCCCTGTAGGGAACGCCATACAGCGCCCCCTGTAGGGAACGCCATACAGCTCCCCCCCTGTAGGGAACGCCATACAACCACCCCCCCTGTAGGGAACGCCATACAGCCCCCCCCTGTAGAGAACGCCATACAGCCCCCCCCCTGTAGGGAACACCATACAGCTCCCCCCTGTAGGGAACGCCATACAACCACCCCCCCCTGTAGGGAACGCCATACAGCCCCCCCTGTAGGGAACGCCATACAGCGCCCCCCTGTAGGGAACGACATACAGCGCCCCCCCCAAATGCAACCTATAGTATGTCCTACAAAATACATGTATCCCCTCTCCACAGGATCTCCACAGGATAGGGGATACATGAGTGATCGCTGGCAGCGATAGGGAGAACGGGGGACTGAAAGTCCCCTGAACTTCTCCATGACAAACCTCTGACTTCCGGCGTCTGCGCAGCTCAATAAAAATGAAAGGAGCGCTGGTCACGCATGCGCAGAAGCACGAACGGCGCTCCATTCATTTCTACGGAGCTGCCGACACAGACCCCGGAAGTCTGAGGTTTGTGATGGAGAACTTCAGGGGACTTTCAGTCCCGCGTTCTCCCTATCCCTGCCAGCGATCACACATGTATCCCCTGTCCTGTGGAGATCCTGTGGAGAGGGGATACATGTCCTGTGGAGAGGGGATACATGTCCTGTGGAGATCCTGTGGAGAGGGGATACATGTCCTGTGGAGAGGGGATACATGTCTTTTGCTCTATTTTGCGCTTTCAGGAGCAGACACCGTTTAGCCATTTTTATCACGTGTTAGTTAAATGGCTATAACTTTTTTATTTGTTGGGCTAACTACGTGATTTTTGCCACGGTTTTCCGTAGACAATGCAGGTTTCATTTTTTATCGTTTTTATACACACCTTTTTTGCTATTTTAGAATTTTCATTCATAAAGTTTGAAAATAATAGTAAAAAAATAAGCTTTTTTACGTTTCAGCTATTTTTTTTTGGTAATAACATAGTTTTACCCTAAAATAGACCTTTTATTTGTGATCGTCATTGTCTACTGTAAATGTTAATATATTACATGTCTATATTAGGGTAATTGGGTCAGCGCTAGCGTTACAACAATGATTGGCGGGGGGGAACGTTTTTTTTTTGGGGTGGGTATTTTATGTGTATTTATTATTTAATTTTTTTTGCACTTTACTTTATTATTTTTTTATTACTATGCTCTGTCCCCCAAAGGTCAAAAAAGACCTTTGGGGAACTTTATATATATTTTTTCTTTCTTTTACACCATGTTTTTCCCCTGTAACTGGAGCTGCACAGCAGCCCCAGTTACAGGGGAAATCAGCCCTCTCATAGTGACGATTGTCACTAATCGGGCTGTGCTGGGTCTAGTAAGACCCAGCAGCACCCTGCCACTAACGCCACCCGGCGATCATGTGACCAGTCACATGATCACCGGGAGGAATAGAGACAGCGCCGCTGCTGCTGTCTCTATTCCTGTACACAGCGCGCATTCAGCGCTGTGTACAAGTGATCAGAGAAGACAGAAGCAGCGAAAGCTGCTTCTATCCTCTCCTCAGGGTCCCCGGCAGTCACTGACAGCCGGAGACCCGACATTCAGCTGCCCGATCGCGCGGGCAGCAAGTTAAAACCCGAGCCGTAGAAAGTCTATGGCTCGGGTTTTAAGGACCCTGACCGCTGGCCGTAAAAATACAGCCAGCGGTCGGGAACCAGTTAATGGCAGAGCGGGGAGATACCTCCCTGCTCTGCCGTAGTGTTCAGTGGCGTCCCGCTGTAGCAGCCATAGCGGCTGCTAGCGGAGCCTCCAGCCATGGTGGGGGCCCGTGCCGGCGGGCGACACGGGCCCCCTCATGCCGCGGGCCCCGTAGCAGCCGCTACTGCTGCTACGGCGGTAGTTACGCCACTGGTCGGTATAAGTGAATACGTCTGGACATAATGCACCAACAGGTTGGTGAAAACATGATTACAGTATGGGACAGTTGTCCCGCAGCGAGGCAGGGACTCCTAGCATCCTACATAACACTGATGCTAGGAGCCCGGCTCCCTGCAATGTGTTCGGTCCGGGACTTGCGGCCGAAATACGTTCCGTCCTTTACGGACCGAATATGCTCTTGTGAATCCAGTCTAACAGCCAAGAACATTGATAGTGCTGTTCCTGGCCGTTTAACCCCTCAAATGCTGTGGTCAATCACGACCTCAGCATCTGAGGCATTATAGAGAGGGGGACGCCCCACTCCGACAGCTCATCGACGGCCCCATGGCGCGATCGAGGGTCACCAATGGTTGTCTTGGCAGCCTAGGGGCCTAATAATGGCCCCCAGGACTGCCTTCACACTGCCTCTGTTAAGCCCTGTGGCAGGGCTTAGCAGAAGCCGGTAAAATTGACAATACAATGCAATACATTAATATTGCAGTATATTGTACCAGCGATCTAATAATCGCTGGTTCAAGTCCCCAAGGGGGACTAATGAAAAGTGTAAAAAGAAGTTATAAAAAGTCTTTAGTAGTGAAAAAAAATAAAAAAAATTCAAAGTTCAAAACCCCCCTTTTCCAATTTTTCCTCTAAAGCAAACAATAAAAAAAAATAAACAAAATTCGTATCGCTGCGTCCGTAAAGTCTGAACTATAACAATATAGCATTATTTCATTCGCACGGTCAACGCCGTAAAAAGAAAAAATATAAAACACCAAAATCGCTGTTTTTTGGTCAACTTAGCGTTAATTAATTTTTTTATAAAAAGTGATCAAAAAGTTGTATGTAGCAAAAAATTGTATTAATAAAAACTATAACTCGTGCCGCAAAAAATTAGCCCTCACACCGCGGAATTAAAAGGAGTAAAACATTAAAGTGTTATTCTCATCTTGCCACATATTTTTTTTTTTGGCCAGCACCCATGTATGATCATCTCACGCGCTGCAGAAGCGATCTCAAACTTGTTCTAAACTAAACACTGTTATCTCCATATGTACATGTAGAGATAACAGTGCTTTGAAGAAAGAACCAAAAACCAGCCCTGACAAGGGCTCTACTGCTGCGTGAGGAGTTTAGAAAACGTAGGTTTCGTTCACATCTGCGTCAGGGCTCTGTTCTGAAGTTCCGTCTGAGCTTTCCGTAGGAACAGAGCCCTGACCAGAGGTTTCCGTTTCCATCACCATTGATTTCAGTGGTGACGGATCCGGTGCCAATGGTTTCCGTTTGTCTCAGTTGTGAAGGGGTTCCGTCGGGTTCTGACGTTTTGACGGAATTAATTGCGTAGTCGACTTGTGTCAGTCAGGGCTCCGTTCCGACTAAAAGCTCTGACACGGAACAAAGCCTTAGGGTATGTTCACACGGCAATGCCAAATACGTCTGAAATTACGGAGCTGTTTTCAGGCGAAAACAGCTCCTGAATTTCAGATGTTTTGACAAGTGCACGAGTTTTTCGCGGCGTCCATTAATTGGAGCTGTTTTTCAATGGAGTCAATGAAAAAAGGCTCCAATTACGTCCCAAGAAGTGACATGCACTTCTTTGAGGCGGGCGTCTTTTTACGCGCCGTCTTTTGACAGCGGCGCGTAAAAAAAAAAAAGCCCGGTTTGGAGCCGTTTTTTCGGGCGTGATTCGAGGTGTAAAACGCCTCAATTACGTCCGTAAATATGGCGTGTGAACATACCCTTAGACAGCTCCAGGGCTACTGCGCATGCCTGGGAGCCGTCCTATTCACTTTCATTAGAGCAGGAGTGAGATCTATGCTGAATGTGCACACCAGAGGACCCAGCCAGCGTATTAGGGAAATTCACAGTAGAAACTGCGCAAGTACAGCCACCGCTGCAGGACCCTAGCTGTGGCCGTAACCATTGGAAACTATTTCCAAACAAACCAAAAGACGGGGTGGTTCGGAAGGATTATCTTCTGAATGCCACAAAATTTAAAAAAGAAGGTATTTCCAAATATGCATATATTTCCATATGCAACAACTTAAAGAGGCTCTGTCACCACATTATAAGTGCCTTATCTCCTACATAAGGAGATCGGCGCTATAATGTAGGAGACAGCAGTGCTTTTTATTTTTAAAAAAACGATCTATTTTTACCACTTTATTAGCGATTTTAGATTTATGCTAATGAGTTGCTTAATGCCCAAGTGGGTGTGTTCAACTCATTAGCATAAATCTAAAATCGCTAATAAAGTGGTAAAAATAGATCGTTTTTTAAAATAAAAAGCACTGCTGTCACCTACATTATAGCGCCAATCTCCTTATGTAGGAGATAGGCCACTTATAATGTGGTGACAGATCCTCTTTAAGCTATAATCATTGAGATGGGAATACTCCTTTAAGAAAACGATTTAAATTTGGTATCACCATTATAGTATTGACCAGCAGAATAAAGTTAAATAGTTGTTTTTGACGCACGGTGAAAGACCTAAAAACTAAACCCAAAAGAAATGGAGGAAGCACAGTTTTTTACATTTCCACCCCACATAGAATTTTTTTTCCGTTTCCCAGTACATTATATGGTACTTTAAAGAAACGACAACTCCTCTCGCAAAAAATAAGCCCTCACACAACTCCATTGATGGAAAAATAAAAAAGTTATGGCTCATAGAAGGGAGTGAAAAACATGAAAATCAAAAATCAAAAAATGGCTTGAACTTCAAGGGGTTAAAGAAAGAGCATACTGCTTTTTTTTTCCGGGAGCAGCCAAAAGCAGTCACGCCTCTGCCTCCCATTGAAATTAATGGGGGGTGATTTGGGATATTTTTGGCGCTGATTCCGGTTCTGAGTCATAATCAGTGCCAAAAAACTCAGTGTGAACTGACCCTAAGGCCGGATTCACACGAGCGTGTATGCCGGCAGTATTTCCCGGACCGAACACACTGCAGGGAGCCGGGCTCCTATCGTCATAGTTGTCTATGAAGCTAGGAGTCCCTGCCTCGCTGCGGAAAACTGTCCCGTATTGAAAACATGACTACAGAAGTGTTTTCAGTCCGGGAAATACTGCCGGCATACGGACCGTATACAGGCGCGTAGCTAAAGGCTCATGGGCCCCGATACAAAAGTTCTTATTGGGCCCCCCTGCAAACGTCTCATGGCCGATGGTCCGCAGCTTTCAGTTGCATCGCTGGGTCTCCCAAGTGACCCAACAATTCAGCACTAGCAGCCGGGGGCGTCACTAAGGACTTAAAATGTCAGAGGAAATAGCCCCAATAGATATGCCCCCCCCAAAAAATGTATGTGTCTGTGTATATATGTGTGTGTGTGTGTGTGTGTGTGTGTGTGTATATGTGTATGCCTGTGTGTATAGGAGACAGCATATCTATAGCACTACGACCCTATAAACTATGCATAGGATTAGATACAGTGGCTCAGCAGAAAGTATCACACATTATAGGATTAGATACAGTAGCTCAACAGACAGTATGACAAATTATAGGATTAGATACAGTAGCTCAACAGACCGTATCACACATGATAGGATTAGATATAGGGCCCAGATCGCTGACATTGCGGCTCCAGCGCTGGACCCAGGAAAGGTAAGAATAATAATTGTTTTACTTCTTTATGTGTTACTAATTATTTTTATAAGTTAGTGTTATTTTACAGGTTCGATCGTTGGACTACGTCTGATTCGAGGACTACTTCAATGACAGCAGTTTTTTTATTCTCAATAAAATGGTTAATGAGGGTTCTGTGTGTTTTTTTATTTCAATAAAATAATTTTTCTATGTCCTTGTATTTTTTTGAAACGTTATTATTACCGCCATAGTAATGGCCGCGGGCTGATTGCCAACCTCCATTACTAAGGCGGGGCTTACTGTTAGCAGGTGCAGAGGCTAACACTAACCCCCATTATTACCCCGGTACCCACCACCACCAGGGGTACTGGGAAGAGCCGGGTACGAACTAGTACCCGAGCATCTGTAGCGTTGGTCGGGTACCGGGGTGGCCGCAGGCTGGTACTACTAGGCTTGGTTAAGGCCAAACACAGTGGCCCTTCCCACCCTGGTAATGCTAGGCTCCTGCTGTGTTGTATCTGGCTGGTTATGAAAATTGGGGGGGACCCCACATCATTCTTTCCAATTATTATTATTTTATTTTTTTAAATAACGTGGGGGCCCTCCCATTTTTCATAACCAGCCATATACAATAAAGCAGCAGCAGGTTAGCATTACCAGGGGGGGAAAGGGCCGCTGTTTCTGGCCTGTCCCAACCTGATAATACCATCCTGCAGCCGCCCCATTACCGAACCATCACAGGTGGTCAGGTACTGGATCGTACCCGGCTCTTCCCAGCACCCCTGGTGGTGGTGGGTACTGGGGCAATAATGGGGGTTAGTGTTAGTGACCCCTGATCCCTGACATTAGCCTCTGCACCGGCTAACACTAAGCCCCGCCTTAGTAATGAATGCTGTCAATCAGCCGGCGGCCATTACTAAGGTGGTAGTAATATAGTTTAAAAAAAAACCACAAGGACATAGAAAAAATATTTTATTGAAATAACCCCCGCCCACAACCCTCATTAACCATTTTATTGATAATAAAAAAAAGCCGTCATCGAGGATGTCCTCGAATCCGACGTAGTCCAACGAACGAACCTGTAAGGAAACACAAACACAAAAAAAAATATTAGTAACACATGTGGTAGGCTTAGATTCAGGGCCCATGTGTGATACTGTCTGTCAAGGTAAGCTTAGATACAGGGTCCAGCAGACAGTAATCTTATACAGTATAAGATTACTGTCTGCTGGAGCCTTGTGTCTAAGCCTAACATGTGGTAGGCTTATATACAGGACCCATCAAACAGGATCACACATGGGCCATGTATCTCAGCCTACCATGTGGTTATGTAAGATGCTTAGATACAGGGCCCCAGCAGACAGTAATCTTATGCAGTATAAGATTACTGTCTGCTGGAGCCTTGTATCTAAGCCCACCATGTGGTAGGCTTATATACAGGGCCCATCAGACAGGATCACACATGGGCCATGTATCTAAGCCTACCATGTGATTGGCTTAGATATAGGGCCCAGCAGACCTCATCACACAATCTGTGATCCTGTCACATGGGCCCTCTAAGCCTGCCACATCGTAGGCTTAAAGGGGTTGTCCAGTCCCTAAACATTGATGGCCTATCCTCAGGATAGGCCATTAATAGCTGATGGGTCAGGGTCCGACTCCTGGGACCCCTGCAAATGAGCTGTTTTGAAGGGGCCGCAGCGCTCGTACAAGAGCTGCTTCCTCTTCATTTCCCTTACTTGCTCACATTGTGAATCACCGACACGGATTCACAGTGTGAGCAAGTGACCGGAATGAAGGGGAACCAGCTCTCGTACGAACGCTGCTGTCCCTTCAAAACAGCTGATTGTCGGGGGTCCCAGGAGTCGGACCCCGCCAATCAGCTTCAGCAGACAGGGATATAAATTTTTCCCTCCTCTTCAGCTGAAGCTTGTGTCCTGACTCTATCCAGGAACAGGATGCTGTGCGCGGCGCATAGCGTTGTGACCTCATGCGCTGCGTACAGTGCTGTGACATCAGGACCTCCACTGCGCCCTGGAAGCAGGAAGGTAAGTACTGTAGTTACTATAGTAACAGGGGCCCGCGGCCCCAGTTACTATAGTAACTTTTTATTGATGTGGTGCGGGGGCCGTGGGCTTCGGGGGCCACTGACCATATATCATGGACCGAACACATTGTGTGCGCAAAAGGCACTTAACAGCTCCGTGTGTCATCACCATATGTTGCGCGGCTGCGTGATTTTCACGCAGCCGCCATCATTATGATACTCCGTTTGGATGTTTGTAAATAGAAAAGCACGTGGGGCTTTTTTGTTTTCATTCATCCTTTTCAGTGCTGTTGCGCGAATCACGCTTGTCCCACGGAACTGCTTCCGTGTGACATGCGCGGTTTTCACGCACCCATTGACTTCAGTGGGTGCGTGATGCGCGAACAATGCACAAATATAGGACATGTCGTGAGTTTTTCGCAGCGGACTCACGCTGCGCAAAACTCACGGACTTTCTGCACTGCCCCATAGACTAACATAGGTCCGTACAACACGCGTGAAAATCACGCGCGTTGCACGGACGTAATACACGTTCATGTAAACAAGCCCTCAGGGTAAGTTCACACAGGGCTGCAGCGGTCACATGGGATAAAACGTCATCCCAGGAGATCGGCCTGGACAAAGAAGCACAGAATTCTGGGTAAGTATAAGATTATTTTTTTTTTCCTAAATTGTGATTTTTGCAGCGGAATCACTGCTTTTCCGCTGCAAAAATTGCAACATCTGCTGTTTGTTGCGGGTTTTACCTCCCACTGAATTCAATGGGGAAAACCCGCAACAAAGAAGCAACGTTTACGCAAATACAAATGACATTCTACGGATAAAAAACGCACCACAGGCCAATTTCTGAGCGATTTTTCAGCTTAGCATTTAAGCAGCTTCAAATCCCTTCCACTCTGCTACTACTGTATACTACTGTGCTGAGGATTTTCTGCAACAAAATACATTGTGGAAAAACCGCAGTATTTGCGCAAAGTGTGAACTCGGCCTAACACTTCTAAAAGAAGGTTTTGAGGTTTTTTGGCTTGTTCTACGCTACATGGAACTTTACAACTATTGAGCAAAATATCAAAGTCCACAATGAGACACAAGCCTTTTTGTGAACTCAACCCTGCTTTGTTTGATGCATAAACAGCACAGAGGCCACATAAAGGTGATTTGTATGTTCTGGGTCCCTATGGTCATCGTAAGATTTCCACTGTAGAAATTATCCAAATTTGCGGAAAAATGGAATGAGTAAAGCCTGACTTATTTATTGCCTAATAACAACCAATAGTTGTACATCATGGTATGCAGTTGTGTAACGCAATACTGGCCATGAATGAAAAGAATTATCTGTAATAATAATCTTTATTTGTATAGAGCCAACATACAGTATTTCACAGCGCTTTACAATTGGGAAAGTAACAAGTAAAATGACAAGTCATCAAAACAAATTAACAAACAATGTGACATAAGGAGAGAGGTCCCTACACATAAGAGCTTGCAATCCTAAGGCCCTATTACACCGACCGATAATCGGCCGGTGCAGCAAGCGCCGATCACCGAGACATCGTTGATAGGCTTTCGCTTGCTCTTGTCACATGGAGCTATAGATGGGAGACGAGCGCTCATTACTCTGATAGCTCGTCCCCATCCATTATTATCATGTCGGCAGCGCATCTTCCTGTTTACACAGGGAGATGCGCTGCCGACAACGATAATATTTCACTTTTTTAAAACGATACGATCAGCAGATGATTGAGCGTTTGCTCGTTCATCTACTAGTCAATGACCTGTTTATCTGAACGCTCCTCTGCCCGATAATCGCCCAGTGTAAAACCCCCTTAAATGGAATGAGATGAGTGACACAGTAATAACATGCCGAATATAAAACGAGCGTTCAGATTTTTTTTTCTCAATGCGAATGCTCTTTGCAATCATGTGAAATATTGTGCATTTGCATTGCTCCACATGCATTTATCTTCACCAGTATTTACCATTAAGGGTATGTTCACACGGCAGCGTCCGTAACGGCCGAAATTACGGGGCTGTTTCCAGGAGAAAACAGCCCCGTTATTTCAGCCGTAACGGCATGTGCAGGCGCTTGAACGCCGCGTCCATTACGGACGTAACTGGAGCTGGTTTTCCATGGAGTCCATGGAAAACAGCTCCATTTACGTCTGAAGAAGTGACATGACACTTCTTTGGCGCGGGCGTCTATTTACGCGCCATCTTTTGACAGCGACGCATAAATATACGCCTCGTGTGAACAGACAAACGTCAGCTCATTGCTTTCAATGGGCAGATGTTTGCCAACGCTATCGAGGCGCATTTTCGGACGTAATTTGAGGCGTAAAACGCTATCAGCACCACTAGCGCTCGTCAATTCAGTTGCCCAGCACGGCTCAGTGCCTGATGAAGGTCACCTAGACCGAAACGTCGCACTCTGCCACTGGCATTAGAAACAAAATAAAAAATACCTTTTTTTCTATATTGGTGTGCCGGATACTCTTTTATATTATTTCTATTTAGTTCGCCCATGGATGTCATGTAACCCTGGGAACTGAATGCCAAATGTCACATAATGTGTGTGTGGGGGAGGTGAACGCACTGCAGACGACAACATTACTTTACTTCTATAAACAATGCCATGTCCAAAAAGGCAGTTAACGGCAGAAGAACAAGCTGATGCTAAACGCCGCAAAGCCAATTATGACCGAACAAGGCGGCAACAATGAACTGCAGATAAAAAATATGCGTGATCGTCATAATGAAATGACACCACAACAAATTGAAGCTGAATCTCATGCGTAATGTGAATATTGCAGAAGCACCAAACATGACCCCTGAAAAAAAGGGCATGAAAGGCACAAAGACAACTCAGAAACAGACAACAAGAATGGCCTGAAGAAATTATTTTGAGAAGAAGACGCAAGGCAACCTACTCTTCAACCACGCTGGGAGAGTCCACTACTCAATAGCCCTCTTCCCCCTCTACTCCTGCTCTACAGGAGGAGGCGTATTGAGTACTGGCTTCTCCCAGCGTGGGTGTAGAGCGGGTTACGTTGCGCCAGTAGAAGGGTATTGACTGGGGGGGGGGGTCTATCACTATCTGGATGTCAGTGTGTGGATACAGTCAGTATAATAGATATGGGGGGAGCAAAAAATGTATAAAACCATTAAAAAAAACTATGAAGCGACATGCGGAAGTAGTCCACGTCTCCTGCCCTGGGAGGATTATCATCCTGCAAGTGCTTCCGCATTTTGTATTTTAATGTTTCATGAAACATGAAAGGACTGACCAACAAGAGTTTTTTAGTGCCCATTGTAGCTTTTGCACAGTGGGCATACAGAGAGTAGAGTGGTCACACACAGGGGACAGTGAAGGCATAAAGGAAACAGAATGGTGGCATAGCCTGGGGACAGTGATGGCATACCCAGGGGACAGAGTTATCCCCTCATAGTTTTCCCCGGCAATAACGGCTGATCAGGGGTTTCTGTAGCTGGAACCGCGGAGATCAGATGAGTGCATATTCTGACTTGCCTTGGCCACATCCCTTTTTTGAAACTTTTTAAAACTGTTGAGGTACGTGTAAAAGTGTCGTAAAACACATAATAAAATGGGGAACGCCCTTGGTTTGGCGCAATTAGCAATATATTTTGCTTCATAAATCTACTCCTATGTCCTGTTTCCTCTAATGGAAATCTGGATATTAGTTGGAAATTTTTTAAAATATGTTGGTAAATTATTCTCTTTGGGTGACCATCAAAAGGAAACGGGTACAATGTAAAGGGTGATTAGCTTGCTAATCTTGAACATGACCAGTGGCGTAGCTATAGGGGTGGACCGAGCCCCTAACCCTGGAGGGTCCACAGGGCCCCCTTTGCCACACAGCGCGCTAATGCTAATTCTTTATGTGCCGTGACGCCGGCACTTCCTGGTTACTGGCAGGGCTCCTTTAGACATCACAGTCACAGGGTACATGTGACCGTGACGTCACGTGAGGGGCGTTCCAGCCAGTGTGGAAGGGCCGGAGCTGCAGAGGGGGCCCGTAATGTATGTGTGTTGTATTGTGCTGTCTGTGTTTGCGGTGGAGAGAGGAAAGGGGGGGGGGGCTTTAAATTACAGGCCCCCCCTTTCCTCTCTCCACCGCAAACACAAACTGATACAATGCATTACAAACTGTGGGTTGCGACCCTCTGGGTGGTCATGTGAAGACCTCCTGGGGGTTGCGAGCCACTCACCGAGGTCCCGTCCTCAGGACCCAGATACAGTTGAATTTAATGCTGGAGCAAGGAGCTGACGTCTCCTTGTTCCAGCATTCACTGTGTCGTGAGCCATTAGTGGCTCGGCACAGGCAGGCGCGATGTAGTGACATCATCGTGCCTGTCTGCGCCGAGTCATTAATAGCACAGGGCAAATGAGGAGAAGGATCTCATCCACCCATCGTGGGAACATGGATAGGTAAGTCATTTTATTATTTTTCTATTATGCACATATGGGTGCATTATACGGTATGGGGGGCTGATATGGGAGCAGTATACTATGTGTGGGGCAGCTATGAGTGGCATTATACTGTATGGGGCAGCTATGAGGTGCATTATACTGTATAGGGGCATTTATGGGGGCATTATACTGTGTTGGGCAGCTATGAAGGGCATTATACTGTATGGGGTCTGCTGTGGGGGCATTATACTGTGTTGGGCAGCTATGGGGGGCATTATACTGTATGGGGGCTTTATACGGGTATGGGGCAACTATGGGGAGCATTATACTGTGGGGGCAGCTATGGGATCATTATACTGTATGAGGGCAGCTATGGGAGCATTATACTGTATGAGGGCAGCTATGGGGGTATTATACTGTATGGGGCAGCTACAGGGAGCATTATACTGTACGGGGGCAGCTACGGGGAGTATTATACTGTGTGGGGGTGGCTATGGGGGGCATTATACTGTATGGGCATCCATGGGGGCTGTTGGGCAAGGCGGTTGGGCATAGGCACGGGCAGGGGTCTTGTGGTGATGGGGAGGGGGGCCCAAGCTGAATTCTTGCACCTGTGCCCATGAACCTTTAGCTACGCCCCTGAACATGACCTTTACATATAATTGCATGATTATTACTAGAATATGTTGCATGAAAGGTTATTCGGTTGACTGCAACCTGCATTCTCTAGGTGTTAATAAACTAAAGTCACAGCATGCAATGCCAGTGTGCGCAGAGGTGTAATTTGAAGCTCCAGTGGCGGATTAAGTAGACCATGGGCCCTGGGCTGTTACCCAAACTTGGGCCCCCCTTCCTCACCGCCGCCCTGCCGCGCCGTAACTATTTTTAACACTACCTTTTTGGGCAAGCATTAACAGTGTTACGATTTCCCTTGTCACAGCGCGGTGTCCCTACATACTCACAGTATCACACTGTGCAGGGACACAACCTCCTGACAAGGGGAATTGTCTATCAGTCCTGGACTGCAGAAAGACTTTTTGTTAAATACAAGGATTCCTATAATAAACATGTCAGGAAAGGTGACAGATTCTCTATAAATCTAGTGACGCACAGGTGACGACGTCTCAGATTCTAGTAGTTTTTTTTCCTCTTTTCTTCTCCATCCGGTCCAGCGCTCATGACGACTTCTCCCGGCCATGACTCATTTCTGCAGAATTTGCCACTCAGACGTCTCCTCACTTTTCCAACATTTCCACACCTATAAACGAAAATAAAGTTATCATGGTGCCACATACTGTGCCCCTAAATATAATAGCACCAAACACTGCGCGCCTGAATATAATAATACCACACACTGTAAAACACCACATACACACAGCCCCCTGTACATAGTGCCACACACAGCCCCTGTAGATATTACACACCCCCATAGATATCGCCATACACAGCCCCCTCTATATATCACACATCCCCCCCCCCATAGAGAGCGTTACACACAGCCCCTATAGATAGTGCCATACAGCCCCCCTGTAGAGAGCGCCACACAGCCCTCCCCCTCTTGTAAATAGCACCAAAAAGCCCCCCCTATAAAGAGCGCCACACACATACCACTGTGGATAGCACTACACAGCCCCCCCCCTTGTATATAGTGGCACACAGCGCTCCCCCTTGTATATAGTGGCACAAGGTTATGTACACATTTAAAAACTTTATATCATAATTTTATATATATATTAGTATGTGTGTGATTGATTGATTTCATAAAAAAATATTTTCACTTTTTGAGATACAGCTGCTTTGTATCCTGTATCCGTCAGGTCAGCAGGACTGACAAGATCAGTGACACGCAGGATCCACCTCAAATCTATCACATCTAAGATTATAATTTAGCGCAGGGCCCGTTTCACTGATCCCGTCAGTCCTGCTGACCTGACGGATACAGGATACAAAGCAGCTGTATCTCAAAAAGTGAAAATATTTTTTAATAAAACGGAATTACAAAGTTGCACCAAACACGCATTTTTATAAAAAATAAATAAAAACGACGTGATTTTTGCAACGTTTTTTCCGTAAACAATGCAAGTTTCGTTTTTTATCGTTTTTATGCACACCATTTTTGCTATTTTAGAATTTTTATTCATAAAGTTTGAAAATAATAGTAAAAAAATAAGCTTTTTTAAGTTTCAGCTATTTTTTTTGGTAATAACATAGTTTTACCCTAAAATAGACCTTTTATTTGTAATCGTCATTGTTTACCGTAAATTTTAATATATTACATGTCTATATTAGGGTAATTGGGTCAGCGCTAGCGTTACAACAATGATTGGCGGGGGGGAACGTTTTTTTTGGGGGTGGGTATTTTATGGGTATTTATTATTACATTTTTTTTGCACTTGACTTTACTATTTTTTTATTACTATGGTCTGTCCCCCAAAGGTCAAAGAAGACCTTTGGGGAACTTTATATATTATTTTTCTTTCTTTTACACCATGTTTTTCCACTGTAACTGGAGCTGCACAGCAGCCCCAGTTACAGGGGAAATCAGCCCTCTCATAGTGACGATTGTCACTAATAGGGCTGTGCTGGGTCTAGTTAGACCCAGCAGCAGTCTGTCAGTAACGGCACCCGGCGATCATGTGACCAGTCACATGATCACCGGGAGGAATAGAGACAGCGCCGCTGCTGCTGTCTCTATTCCTATACACAGCGTTCATTGAACGCTGTGTAAGAAGACATCGGAAAAGACAGAAGCAGCGAAAGCTGCTCCTATCTTCTCCTCAGGGTCCCCGGCAGTCACTGACAGCCGGAGACCCGACATTCAGCTGCCCGATCGCGCGGGCAGCAAGTTAAAACCCGAGCCGTAGAAAGTCTATGGCTCGGGTTTTAAGGACCCGTCCCTGACTGCTGGCCGTAAAAATACAGCCAGCGGTCGGGAACCAGTTGGGCAGGAGGATAAGCCAACTAACCTCAGCGCCGGTGACCGCCCGGCTCTTCTCTTCTCTTGCAGCTTTGGAGTAACAGAACAGCCGTCCGTCGCTGTTCTGTTACTCAATGGCGCACTTGTCAGGGAGGCGTGTCCTACCCCTTTCCCGGCCAATTCCCTGCTCCTCCCCTCCTCATCTTCGGAAGTTAGCAGCGCTAGCGCGCTGAATAGGTTTGGAAGATGATGTGCGGTTCGCGCTGCCATGGGCCCCCAGGGAGCCTCGGGCCCCGGGCGGCCGCCCGAATCGCCCATATGATAATCCGCCACTGTGAATCTCCTAGGCCCCCATCTAAACTCTGTAACAGAGCCCCCACCTATCATGTGCCATTTATAAAACTTGTGTCTTCTTATGTGGCAAAGGGGCCTTTGAGCCCTCTCAGGTACCAAAGCCCGGGTTCGACTACTACCTCTGCACCCCGTAAATAAGTGATTTTCATGACCTGCTGGGACCTGTACTTTTACTACACCTGGGCTCTTATGTTTACTGCTCATCTTGATTGTAAAGTAGTAAGGGACAAAGATTATTAGTATTAATGATAATTATATTTTACATAGGCTACTTGAAATCGTCCAGAAAACCATATTGGTTAATATTATCATCTTTTTACTATAACCACATGCTAAAATGCTTGATAGTACACCCTGTGGTGATATGATTGGCAAACCTTCTCAGCTATTAGTACAATACTGGCACAGGACTTTCTCTGACCCTTTTTGTCAATAATTTAAATGACAACATGATATTCTCAAGATACACCTCTTCATTATCGGAAATTGTGTCAAGACTGGAAATCTTTTGGGAAATGAGATATGTCACGATGCATTCATTAATGATTAAGAAGTGGCCATGAAGTGCATTCTATTCTGACGTGTTTACTCATTTCCTCCCACGCTGTATGTCTTCCCTTATTTTATTTTATTTTTTTAAATGACAATATAGGTACATTAGGTCATCTCAGAGAACCTTGAGTAAATTTACACAGTTGCTTGAACAATAATGACCAGGACAGTGACATGGGCCAGTACATAGGTCTTATTAGCTTGGTAAACATAGCAAAATCAAATCAATCATTATAGACTAGTGGACGGGCTTATAAAGGACACCCAGGTGCATAAACCTCACTATAGTCCTCACTCAGCCAAAGCCAAAATGAAGCTAAAAGCAACACTTGTAACCTTGTTGCTCTGCCTTGTGAGCACCGCATGGGTATGACACTTTTCATTTACCTATTTTGTCTATAGTAAATAAATATGTATATATATATATGATAAATGTATATATTAGATCTATATATACTTATTTATATAGCTGTGGCTCATCATGTCAATTAGTATTTTAGGTCTATACTACCACTACTACTAACACTACCACCACTACTACTACTACCATTACCACTACTACCATTACCACCACTACTACTACTACTACTACTACTACTACTACTACTACCACTACTACTACCACTACTACTACTACTACTACTACTACTACAGCTACTACTACTACTACTACTACTACTACTACTACTACAGCTACTACTACTACTACTAATACTACTACTACAGCTACTACTACTACTACTGCTACTACTACTACTACTACTACTGCTATAGCTACTACTACTACAGCTGCTGCTGCTACTACTACTACTACTACTACAGCTACTACTACTACTACTACTACCACTACCACTACTACTACTACCACCACTATTACTACTACTACTAAAGCTACTACTACTACTACTACTACTACTACTACTATTGTGACTCTTTAAGATAAGTTCACACATTGGATTTTAGCAGTTATTTCCCTTTCCCTTTATTACTGGTCACAAAACAAACAAAAATAAAAATAATAATAGCTAGAACGCAAAATGTAAACTGTGATCCTGGCATTGTTGATGTAACGTTCCTTGTTATGTAATCTGTGGCCATAAGTAATGAATGTAGTTTTATATTTGCATACTGTAGCTAAAATATATTGTTGTACTTGTTATTGTTGTAACTGATATTACATGAAGCATCAGCACATTTCTACCTTTATGTACCAAATAGTTTAGTTATTTATTTCAGATGCTGTAAACATTAAGTAAGCCAAATGAAAATTGATATACGCTACAAATATTTGTAATGATCATAGTAATAACAACAACAATAATTTAATTGTATAATCTTATTATAAAAACACAATTTATACTGTTATGCGCAGTATATCGGTAACAGCAATAGAAAACAATAAAAGTAAATGTCTTTGTACAGTATGTAATGTAAATCTATATGGAAATAGTTTTTTAGCATCTCTGCCTCTTATATTTCATAAATACTATAGAAAGTAAAATTTTGTTTTTTTATTATATTTAAATGTGGCAGATTTGTTGCAAAGATTTATGCGATTGTTCAATACATGGGGTTTATAAAAGTCCATTCACATGCTACAGTAACAACCCTATTCAGATGTATGAAATGGATTTTCAGTCATAGAAATTTCTGCATTAAATCTGCCGCGTGTGATCATACTCCAATTATCTAATTGAGCAATTTCTTATTGGGTTTTCACATAGGCAATTGCATTGTGACTAATGTACTGTAATTACTAAATAGTTTTTAGCAAAAATCTGGTCTACAGAGATAACAATAACACTGTGCAAATCTCTATTTTCATATTTTGGTTTCATGCTGGAACAGTAAAATATTCGTAACTAGCCTCATTATTTTTAAGTATAGATAAATTCTCTAATATACATGCATAGATGAACATACGCTAATCACTATAACAATATATCAATTTATATATTTTTTGGAATAGTCAGAAGAGACCTTTGAAGATACTGGTGCAACTGGTCGTGGCCCTAGAATATTGGAGCAGAAAGCTGATGCTGGCTGCAAGCAAGAAACCAACTGGCAAGTCTGTGCAGATGATGACTGGGTATGGATTGCTTGTACTCAAAAATACTATCACTATATCACTGAGTCCATAAAACACAATATTAAACAGTACTTAAGGCAGGAGCAGAACTAGGAAAGACTGAGCCCCATAAGAAACTTTTGACTGCTCTCCCCTCCCCTGGGTGCCACACACAGCCCCCCCTTGTAGATAGTGCCCCCCTGTAGATTGTGACATACAGCCCCCACTGAAGACAGTGCTATACAGCCCCCTGTAGATAGTGCCACCCTTCCCCCCTGTAGATAGTGTCCCCACTCCCTTGTAGACAGTGCCATACAGCACCCCCTTGTAGATAGTGCCCCCTCCCCCTTGTAGACAGTGCCATACAGCACCTCCTTGTAGATAGTGCTCCCACCTTCCCTTTGTAGATAATGCCATACAACCCCCCCAGTAGATGGTGCCGTACAACCCCCCCTGTAGAAAATCCCCCCCATCTCCCTTTTGTAGATGGTGCCATACAGCCCCCCACCTCCCCTTTGTAGATAGTGCCATACAGTCCCCCCCTTAGATAGCACCCCCACCTTCCCCTTGTAGATAGTGCCATATAGCCCACGTGTAGATAGTGCCACCCTTCACCCCCTTGTAGACAGTGCCCCCTCCCCCTTGTAGACAGTGCCATACAGACACCCTGTAGATAGTGCCATACAACCCCTCCGGTAGAAAGTGCCCCCACTTCCCCCTTGTAGATAGTGCCATACAGCTCCCCTGTAGAAAATGCCCCCCACCTCCCCCTTGTAGATAGTGCCGTACAGCTCCCCTGTAGATAGCGCCTCCCACATCCCCCTTGTAGATAGCAGCCCCCCTTGTAGATAGCACCCTCCCCCAAACAAATAAAACAAAAAATGCTTTATACTCACCTAGATATCTCCCTGCTCTGCCATAGTGTTCAATAGTATCTGCGTCCTGGAGGCAGATACTATTGCAAGTGGGCGGGCCGCACAGGCCCCCTCATCCTTTTGACAGCAAGAATGTCACTGCATGATGTGCTATTCATGCTGTCAAATCTGCCAGAATTTCCGACAGAGGCTCCAGACTGGGGGCTCCAACGCAAGTGTGATATATATCCATAGTCATAGAAAATACTATTCTTACCATTTTGTTTAGGTTGGAGTCCCGGGTCTTGGACCCCCACCAATGTGACATAATCCCATCTGAAAAATACAACACTGAACACTGGTAACTTAAGTTACTGGACTTTTCTATTTTTCAATTGATGGTACTATTATTAGGGTATTTTAATTCATTTTTATTTCTAGGGTCAATTGCTGCTGGAATCTCAAATCATGCACTAATAAAGAAGGCAATAAAGACCAAAACATTGTTGCATGAAACTTCTTGCCATAATGCACCTGTAGAGATCTTGTCTGCCTCAAAACATATAATACATTCACAAGGAAGAAATAATACTTTTGGAGAGTAGTTTATTCTGTGGACTTTGTTTGTCCTTGCTTCCCAGTAGCTGAACCTAATTACAATACACTACTAAGAAGAGTGCTGTCCTATAGTTTTCTTGCCCGTAGGGACCAGAGATCAGAGTTCAGGTTTAATTTTCCCCAATGCATTGAAAATGAAGCGTGGACAGGAATCATTGCTATAGCAAACAAGCCCAGTTTTTCTCTGGGCCAATTTTGATACGAGTTGAATTATTTTTAATGGAAAGCTCAATTACATCACTAAAGTTACTGACCACCCAAAGCAGTAGGAGGTATATATCAAAGTGTTTATACACATGACAGTACTCCCATGAAGACTAATATACTGTCTGTATTTTCAGTAAAAAAAAATGGCATCATGCTCCCACAAATACCATATCTTTTCACCGTATTCCTCTCTAGAAGCAGTGTTACCGTACTTTTAGGGGGGAATAAAATACAATATATTGCAAAAAATTCTGAACTACAGGTACCGCAGTGTGGTCTTTAATGCACATACATGTATATAAGGCCCTGTTCACATTGTCATTACATTTGTTGTGCTGTATTTTAACACTAATGAATAACAGAACTGATGCATGCTTTGCCATTCTTCTTTGTTATAATCCTAGAAGTTAGCAGTAGCTAGCAGTGGAAATATTTTCTAAGAAAAATAGACAGCGCAATGTAAGATGTTATTTTTTAGTTTATTTTCCACTTTTTCAGAATGGAGGCTGCCATGTATGTTAGACAAAAGCTGACCCCCTTCCCTTCCAGCCCAAAAAGTTATAATTGCTTCTTTGAAGGGAGCATAATAAAGAGACTTTTCCTTGTGTAAACAGAGAGATCTTCTGCCGACATTATGGAAATGTATAGGGACGAGCGATTGTAGTAACGAGCAGTTGTCCCCATACATAACCAATCATTGCTCCTTGTGAAAGTAGCAAACGAGCATCGATCAAACAGCTGCCTCATTGATCGGCACTTGTTTTCACGGCCCATATCGGGCCGTGTAATAGGACCTTCATATACATTAAGGATAGTATAAGGCAATGTTTCCCAATCCAGTCATCAAGGAACCCCAACAGTCCATGTCTTGAGGATTTCCCAGAGTAAATACATGCGTTAATTATTGATTTATTGAAACTAATTAAATCACCTGTGCAATATTAGGGAAATAATCTAAACATGACCGTTTGGGTTCCTTCAGTACTGTATTGCTAATGGTATATCATATATAAGTCACTTCAATCACTTCAAGATATTGCAGTATGAAAAATCCTAAGACTCTTTAGGTTTAAAAACAAAATGATAGTAGCGTTCCTGATGCTAGCATTTTATTTCGGGCTGATTTTCTACAGGTTCCCTACTCTTAAGTAAATTTAATATATATATATCCATGACCATCCAATCTATGCTCAGCATGTTGGATGATTTTCTCTTTCTCACTCTCCTTTATTTTCACATATTGGGAATAGACTACTTGTTAGGCTCAGTTCACACTGGCGTCATGGCTTCTTTTTTTACATCAACATTGTTGATGTAATCATTAATATAGTGTTTCATGTCCGCAGGGTCCCAAATGTCCTTCAGGATGTAGAATTCAAGGTTTATCTGACAAGACTGACAAGGAATTTAACAAAAGAATAGATGTCATTAAGAAAAAATTGAAGGATGGTGAAACCAGTTATGAAACCATTGACATCAGAACCAAAGAAACATATAAGCAAATCAAGGATAATTTAGTCGCAGCCCAGCGTAAGTATAAATCAGATCTGTCAATTTGAAGCCATGTTATTAAAGTAAGGGTAAGTTCACACAGAGTTTTTTTTACATGTTTTTTTATGCGGAAACCGTGTTGGAAAACGCGCCAAAAAATGGCCGAAAATGCCTTCCATTGATTTCAATGGGAGGCGGAGGCGTTTTTATTTTTGAGCGGAAAAACCGTCTAGCGGGTAAAAGAAGCGACACGCCCTATCTTCGGGCGTTTACATCTCTGACCTCCCATTGACATCAATGGGAGGCAGAGAAAGCGTATTTCGTGGAAAAACGCAGCAAAAAACGCAGCGAAAATCGGCGTGCAGGCAGAGCAAAATCTGCCTCAAAATTCCAAACGGAATTTTGAGGCAGATTTTCCTCCTGCAAAAAACTCTGTGTGAACCCAACCTAACACGTGCCTTATCGGCTTTGTTCTAGCAAACTGTGGCATTTGTGTAATAGCGGGAGACAAACTCAAAGTGTACTTTAAACATTTCAGAATTTAATTTTACAATATTTTTGTTTGATCCTTTTTAGAAACTAAGCAGTTCATATTCAGTTTCGGTTGATAACTGTGCTGATGTTTTACCTATTTAACACTAAGGGTATAGTAAGAGCTACAGTTTGTACCTTCAACATATTGGATGCTGTAGAGTTTAGAACTATTGGGAGATCTCACTGTGAGAGTGTCCTGCACATAGAAATTATTACAAATGTTTGTGTTTTTGTCTTCTTTAGAGACTGGTGGCTCATATAACCAGGTGTCTGAGAGCCTCAGGCAGAAAATTGACATTTTGAAAATAAAAGTTTCCAGGCAGATAGAGAGAATCAAGTTGTTGCAGAGAAACATTAGAGATCAGGTGGTGGAAATAAAACGCCTTGAGGTAAGACACTAACAATTATGTATCTCTTGAGAATTAAGAATACCAGATTTAACATCTGCAATATATTTCCGCTACCGTGATCCATTAACTTTATCCTCTTATTTTTTAGGTTGATATTGATATTAAACTCCGTGCTTGCAAAGGATCCTGTGCAAAGGGTGTTAACTTCAATGTGGATCATGAAAGCTATGAAAATATACAAAAACAACTCTTGCAAGCTGAATCCACTGATCTGAGACCAAATGTAAATCCCCTTCCGATCCTCAAGATGAAACCTTTGAAAGACTCTACAGTTGATTCCAAATACAAGACACTGCCTCAAGATGAAGAAAAGTATCCAATTTTCTCTGAAATTGGCAAATTTTCATTTGTACTAGAGGGGAAATCTAAAGAGGTAACTGGACAGCAAGTGTCTGCTACATCTGTCACTAATGTCCAGGGTGGTCTGAAACAACCTTCACAAACAACTGAATTTGTTATCTATGAGGATAAAACTGCACAACCTAGTAAAACATTGTCTGGGGGAGCTGTGACTTCAGAAAGCCGAGTTATTTCATGCACTAAAACCATTCAAAAGAAAATTATTAAGGGACCTACGGGCACTAAGGAAGAAATTAGTGAAGTAATAAGTGGTGGAGAAGAGTGTGAAAAATTAGAAAAGCTTAAGGCGGAAGGAAAGGGTGAGATAGATGCCGATGGCACATATACCGTCCGTGTCACAGGGGGCAGTAATTTAGGAGGTATTAACCTTCCAAGCTGGGAAGATTTCCTTACTGGTAAGACCAGTAGCAGAGTTAGTGGTGGCTCAACCTCCAAAACTCAAGGTTCTTTTAATGTAGGAGAAGATGAATTTGATGATTTTAGCCAAATAGACCATGGCTCTCCTAGTTTTACACCTGGGAAAAATTCTGGCTCATCCACTTATTCCAAGACAGTATACAGCAGTAGCAGCGCAAAGGATGGATACCAGTCAAGCAAACAAGTAAAGAGTGGGCCGGTATTTGAAGATCTTGGCCCGATCCAGCATGATAACAGTGAGGAAGACGTGCCTGATCTTGGGGCCCGCAGTGTTCAAACAGGAGTGAAATTGACTGGAGATTACACTGGGACAGGTAAATCAAAGTGAAAGATACAGTGACAGTGCTAGGTTCCAATATTAAGCTGGGAAAACACATAATTCACCTCTACCAGGATGCTTACAAAGGAGAACATTTTAAAATCTGTATACACATATTTTTTTTGTTAGAAAGCAGGCCACAAATAAACCTTTTATTGGACATGACACTCAATTTCTTGATTTATATCAGTAAATGTTTATGTAGACTCATATACTTCATGATAGGTCACCAAGAAGCGGCTAAAAAATCACTAATGAAGAACGCATTAGCCCATTTTAGACATGATCACTAAAAAGTCATGCAAGTAAGATGCCATGTAAAGAAGTTACAAGAAAATCAAAATAACATGCACATACTGTAATACTCTTACTTATATATGCTCAAACCCCAATATGTCAGAGGAAAATTGAAGCTATTTTTTTTTTTACAATAGTAGTAACCATAACAATGTACACTAATAACAACTAAAATAATAAACCAGGTAAACAAGATAAAATGCATTTCTTTCTAGACTGTGATGATATCCTCCAGAAACACAGTTCTGGTGCCAAAAGTGGCATTTTCAAAATCAGGCCAGAAGGATCCAATAAAGAACTGTCAGTGTTTTGCGACCAAGAGACCCAATTAGGAGGATGGGTCTTGATTCAACAAAGGGAAGATGGATCTGTGAATTTTAACAGAACATGGCAAGACTACAAGAATGGATTTGGATCTGTGGATGCAAATGGAAAAGGAGAATTATGGCTGGGAAGTGAATACATTTATTTATTGAGTCGAAAGGAGACAATTTTGAGAATTGAGTTAGAAGATTGGTCTGGGAATCAGGTTTATGCAGAATACAGTTTCCGCCTAGGATCTGAATCGGAAGGTTATGCTCTTAATGTTAATGGTTATGAAGGTTCTGCAGGGGATGCTCTGGTAGAAGGCTCAAAAGAGGACAGTGTATACACTTCTCATGTCAACATGAAGTTTAGCACATACGATAGGGACAGTGACAAGTGGGAGGAGAATTGTGCAGAAATGTATGGAGGGGGGTGGTGGTATAACAACTGCCAGGCAGCCAATCTTAATGGGATTTACTATAGTGGAGGTCAGTACGATCCAAGGAATAATGTCCCTTATGAGATTGAAAATGGGATTGTTTGGGTATTGTTCAAACCAGTAGATTACTCTCTGAAAACTGTGAAAATTAAAATTCGACCCGTTGATACTGCATAAAAAAATGTGTTTATATCCTACTGCACTCCCATAAGCATCATTGTATTATGTGTTTTTAAAAAAAAAATAAAAATCATGGCTTAATGTATAGCAACTGTAACTGAAAAGAAGACTAAATAACTCACCTTCATTAACTCTTTGTTGTGTTTTTTTTGTTCTTTGCTAAATAACACTAGTTGTCATAGTATAGAACGTGCATGACAAAATACATGTCGCAAAATGATTATACATGGATTATACATTTTGGTCAGTGTTTGTTCATTTCCGATATCTTAGCATGTTAAAATAATACTGTCACAACTACTGCACAATCAGAACTGTGTGATGCCTTACTAACAATACTGCATTCTTCTATTAAGTTTGAGAACTAGTACTATTTTTGTGTTTCAATCATCTAGTAACTGCTTTAGACAGTTTAAACAATAAAAAAGACTAAGTGCACATGAACATATTACTATAGCAGCAAATATTAACAATGATTAATAAACACAATGGCAAAGCCCAGAGAAGTGACTCAGATTCTCCTTATTGGCAGGTCAGCAAGTGCCCAAATGGGTGTAGGGTAAAAGGCCTGATAACCAAAACTGAGAAGGAGATTTTCAGTCGAGTGGATTCTGCAAAACAATCCTGGGTGACAAGTAACTCTCACAATATAAAAATTCTTTCAGAATTAAAACATCTTCATGAAGTTGCAGATCGAAATATACTTACAGAGAAAGGCAAGTACAGTAACAGTTTATCTTCATTTAAAGGGATTAAATAGAAATTATATTGTTCCCAGAAATTCCAAATAATAATATAGAGGACCTGATGCCTACACTCAACTTCTTATGAAATGACAACATGCACTTTACTGGTTCATTCTACAATTCAAACAAATAAAAAATAAAAATAGACCACACAACACCTACATTTTTCTTAAATTATCTCAAGCTCACTGGTTGTATCATGTAACATATACCAATATAGTCCAACAACAAATGGACATAAGTAAGTTTGCTTGGAGTCAGTGGCGTAACTACCGCCGTAGCAGCCGTAGCGGCTGCTACGGGGCCCGCGGCATGAGGGGGCCCATGTCGCCCGCCGGCACGGGCCCCCACCATGGCCGGAGGCTCCGCTAGCAGCCGCTATGGCTGCTACAGCGCGACGCCACTGAACACCACAGGATAGGGGATACATGTGTGATCGCTGGCATTGATAGGGAGAACGGGGGACTGAAAGTCCCCTGAAGTTTTCCATCACAAACCTCGGACTCCCGGGGTCTGTGTCGGCAGCTCCGTAGAAATGAATGGAGCACCGGTCGCGCTTGTGCGCATGCGTGACCTGCGCTCCTTTCATTTTTATTGAGCTGCGCAGACTCCGGAAGTCAGAGGTTAGTCACGGAGAACTTCGGGGGACTTTCGGTCCCCCGTTCTCCCTATCGCTGATACATGTCTTTTGTAGGACACACTGTAGGTCAGATTTTTTTGGGGGGTTGGGGCTGCATGGCGTTACCTACAGGGGGGCTGTATAGCGTTACCTACAGGGGGGGCTGTATGGCGTTACCTACAGGGGGGCTGTATAGCATTACCTATGGGGGGGCTGTATAGCGTTACCTACAGGGGGGGCTGTATGGCGTTACCTACAGGGGGGCTGTATGGTGTTACCTACGGGGGGGCTGTATAGCGTTACCTACAGGGGGGGCTGTATGGTGTTACCTACAGGGGGGGCTGTATGGCGTTACCTACAGGGGGGGCTGTTTGGCGTTACCTACAGGGGGGCTGTATGGCATTACCTACAGGGGGGGCTGTTTGGCGTTACCTACAGGGGGGCTGTATGGCGTTACCTACAGGGGCCTGTATGGCGTTATCTACAGAGGGGGCTGTATGGCGTTATCTACAGGGGGTGGTCTGTATGGCATTATGTACAGGGGGGACTCTGTATGGCGTTATCTACAGGGGGGTTCTGTATGGCGTTATCTACAGGGGGTCTGTATGGCGTTCTCTACAGTGGGGGCTGTATGGCGTTATCTACAGAGGGGTCTGTATGGCGTTATCCACAGAGGGGGCTGTATGGCACAAACGCCATACAGCCCCCACTGTAGAGAACGCCATACAGCCCCCACTGTAGAGAACGCCATACAGCCCCCACTGTAGAGAACGCCATACAGCCCCCACTGTAGAGAACGCCATACAGCCCCCACTGTAGATAACGCCATACAGCCCCCTCTGTAGATATCTACAAAGGGGGCTGTATGGCGTTAACTACAGGGGGGACTCTGTATGGCGTTCTCTACAGAGGGGGCTGTATGGCGCTATCTACAGAGGGGGCTGTATGGAGTTATCTACAGAGGGGGCTGTATAGCGTTATCTACAGGGGGCCTGTATGGCGCTATCTACAGAGGGGGCTGTATGGCGTTATCTACAGGGGGGCTGTATAGCGTTATCTACAGGGGGACTGTATGGCGTTATCTACAGGGGGGCTGTATAGCGCTACCTACAGGGGGGGGCTGTATGGTGTTACCTACAGGGGGACTGTATGGCGTTACCTACAGGGGGGGCTGTATAGCGTTACCTACAGGGGGGCTGTATAGCGTTACCTACAGGGGGGCTGTATGGCGTTACCTACAGGGGGGCTGTATGGCGTTACCTACAGGGGGGCTGTATGGTGTTACCTACAGGGGGACTGTATGGCGTTACCTACAAGGGGGCTGTATAGCGTTACCTACAGGGGGGGCTGTATGGTGTTACCTACAGGGGGACTGTATGGCGTTACCTACAGGGGGGCTATATAGCGTTACCTACAGGGGGGCTGTATAGCGTTACCTACAGGGGGCTGTATGGCGTTACCTACAGGGGGGCTGTATGGTGTTACCTACAGGGGGGCTCTATAGCGTTACCTACAGGGGGGGCTGTATGGCGTTACCTACAGGGGGCTGTATGGCGTTCTCTGCAGTGGGGGCTGTATGGCGTTCTCTACAGTGGGGGCTGTATGGCGTTATCTACAGTGTGGGCTGTATGGCGTTAGCGCCATACAGCCCCCTCTGTAAATAACGCCATACAGCCCCCACTGTAGAGAACGCCATAGAGCCCCCTCTGTAGATAACACCATACAGCCCCCTTTGTAGATAAGGCCACACAGCCCCCTCTGTAGATAACGCCATACAGCCCCCTCTGTAGATAACGCCATACAGCCCCCACTGTAGATAACGCCATACAGCCCCCACTGTAGAGAACGCCATACAGCCCCCTTTGTAGATAACGCCATACAGCCCCCTCTACAAAGGGGGATGTATGGCGTTATCTACAGGGGGGACTCTGTATGGCGTTCTCTACAGAGGGGGCTGTATGGCGCTACCTACAGAGGGGGCTGTATGGAGTTATCTACAGAGGGGGCTGTATGGAGTTATCTACAGGGGGGGCTGTATAGCGTTACCTACAGGGGGGCTGTATAGCGTTACCTACAGGGGGGCTGTATGGCGTTACCTACAGGGGGGCTGTATGGCGTTACCTACAGGGGGGCTGTATGGCGTTACCTACAGGGGGGGCTGTATGGCGTTACCTACAGGGGGGGCTGTATGGCGTTACCTACAGGGGGCTGTATGGCGTTACCTACTGGGGGGCTGTATGGCGTTACCTACAGGGGGGCTGTATGGCGTTACCTACAGGGGGGGCTGTATGGCGTTACCTACAGGGGGCTATATGGCGTTATCGACAAAGGGGGCTGTATGCCGTTATCTACAGGGGGACTATGTATGGCGTTATCTACACGGGGGGTCTGTATGGCGTTATCTACAGGGGGGGTTCTGTATGGCGTTATCTACAGGGGGTCTGTATGGCATTCTCTACAGTGGGGGCTGTATGGTGTTCTCTGCAGTGGGGGCTGTATTGCGTTCTCTACAGTGGGGGCTGTATGGCATTCTCTACAGTGGGGGCTGTATGGCGTTCTCTACAGTGGGGGCTGTATGGCGTTCTCTACAGTGGGGGCTGTATGGCGTTAGCGCCATAAAGCCCTCTCTGTAGATAACGACATACAGCCCCCACTGTAGAGAACGCCATACAGCCCCCTCTGTAGATAACACCATACAGCCCCCTTTGTAGATAAGGCCATACAGCCCCCTCTGTAGATAACGCCATACAGCCCCCACTGTAGAGAACGCCATACAGCCCTCTGTAGATAACGCCATACAGCCCCCTTTGTAGATAACGCCATACAGCCCCCTCTACAAAGGGGGCTGTATGGCGTTATCTACAGGGGGGACTCTGTATGGTGTTCTCTACAGAGGGGGCTGTATGGCGCTATCTACAGAGCGGGCAGTATGGAGTTATCTACAGAGGGGGCTGTATGGAGTTATCTACAGAGGGGGCTGTATGGCGTTATCTACAGGGCGGCTGTATGGCGCAATTTCTCATATTTTCTAGAAAATTTCAAAAGCCTTTTTTTTCAGGGACCAGTTTAGTTCTGAAGTGGCTTTGATGGCCTTAAATATTAGAAAGTCCCCATAAATCACCCCATTTTGAAAACTGCACCCCTCAAAGTATTCAAAACAGCATTCAGTAAGTGTTTTAATCCTTTAGGCAAATTCACAGGAATTAAAGCAAAGTAGAGGTGAAATTTACAAATTTCAGAAGGTTTTACCCAAGAAATGCAACTCAATATTTATTGCCCAGATTCTGCAGTTTTTAGAAATATCCCACATGTGGTACTAGTGCGGTAATGGACTGAAACACAGGCCTTAGAAGCAAAGGAGCACCTAGTTGTTTTTTTTGGCCTCCTTTTTTTAGAATATATTTTAGGCACTATGTCAGGTTTGAATACTTCTTGTGGTACCAAAACAGTAAAGACCCCCCAAAAGTGACCCCATTTTGGAAACTATACCCCTCAAGGAATTTATCTATTGGTATAGTTAGCATTTTGAACCCACAGTTTTTTTGCTAAATTTATTTGAATTAGTATGTGAAGATGAAAATCTACTATTTTTGTGAAAAAACGTAGAAATTTGTAATTTTTACAAGGAATTTTGTAGAAAAAAACACACGTAAAGCAATTTCTTCCGATTATAACAATACCTCATATGTGGTAATAAACTGCTGTTTGGACCCATAGCAGGCCTCAGAAGAGAAGGAGCACCATTTGGATTTTGGATTTTGCTGGAATAGTTTTCAGTGCCGTGTCGCGTTTGCAATGCACTTGAGGGATGAAACCCGTGGAAACCCCCAATAGTGACCCCATTTTGGAAACTACACCCCTCAAGGAATTTTTCTAGGGGTAAAGTTAGCATTTTGACTCCACAGTTGTTTTGCTGAATTCATTGGAATTAGTCTGTAAAGGTAAAAATCTACTTTTTTTCTGTAAGAACTTAGACATTTTTAATTTTTACAAGGAATAAAGGAGAATAAGCACCCCAACATTTGTAAAACAATTTCTCCTGATTACGTAAATACCCCATATGTGGTAATAAACTGCTGTTTGGACCGACACCGGGGCTTAGAACGGAAGGAGCGCTATTTGGCTTTTGGAGCTCAAATTTAGCTGGAATAGTTTTTGGGTGTCATGTCGAATTTGCAAATCCACTGAGAGACCGAAACAGTGAAAGCCCCCCAAAAGTAACCCCATTTGGGAAACTACACGACATAAGGAATCTATCTAGGGGTATTGTGGGCATTTAGGCCCCACACGTCTTTTGAATAATTTATTAGAATTAGGCCGTGAAAATTAATATCAACATTATTTCCACTAAAATGTTGAATTTTTTCAATTTCACAAAGGATAAAGGAGAAAATGCACCCCAACATTTGTAAAGCAATTTCTCCCGAGTACGGCTATACCCCACATGTGGTCATAAATATTTTTTCATTAGAAAGTAATTAACCCTTTCCGAACTGATCCATGTTTTGCTTTTTCTTTTTCGTTTTTCCTCCCCGCTTTCCGAGAGCCACAACTTTTTTATTTTTGCGTCAATAGAGTGTTGTGAGGGCTTATTTTTTGCGGGACGAGCTGTCGTTTTTATTGGTACAATATTTTGGTACATAAGACTTTTTGAGCACTTTTTATTACATTTTGTGGTAGAGCGAAGGTGACCAAAAAAACTGCAATTTTGCCGTTTAAAATTCTTTATTTTTCACGGCGTTCACCGTGGGAGTTCAATAATGGTATATTGTGATAGCGTGGACTTTTATGGACGCAGCGATACCAATTTTGTGTATTTTTAAAAAAAATTTACATTACTTTAGAGAAAAAATGTGAAAAGGATTTATTTTTGGACTTTAAATATTTATTTAATTTTTTTCCACTAATAATAACTATTTACTTTTGTTTTTACATATTTTATTAGTCCCCATAGGAGACTTGAACCAGCGATCGTTAGATCACTGGTAGAATACACTGCAATACTAATGTATTGCAGTATATTTTCATTTTTACAAGCTCCTGTAATAGCACGATCGCTGTTTCTGTCCGTTAGTCCCGGGTGTCAGCTGTAATACACAGCTGACTCCCCCAGCGTATTGCACGGGCTCAGTGAGTGAGACGCTCCATATATCAGCCCCCACACCACGACATGCTATTAAGTCATGGTGCGCGAAGGGTTTAATGCGCAGCGGATGGTGCAGAGTGAAAATTAAAATTTTCCACTGATGTGCCATTTTAGTGCACTATATGTTATGTTGTGCCCAGTTTGTGCCTCAAATAACTCATAAAATATTAACCGGGTTCTCCCGGGTATGGCGATGCCATATTGGTGGACGTAAACGGCTGTTTGGGCACGCTGTAGGGCTCAGAAGGGAGAGACGCCATTTGGCTTTTGGAGCGCAGATTTTGCTTGGTAGTAGCTCTGGCGTTTTGCTGGTATTTCAGTTTATAATGTGGGGGCATATGTAGGCTGGGCAAAGAACATCAGGGCATAATAAGAGGGTATAATAATGGGGTAAATAAATAATAATCCGCAGATATGTGGCCAGTGTTGCACTTAAAAATGGCGCCCGATCTTATCCGCTTTTGGAACGCTCTGCACATTTTGCATCGCCATAATCTGGGAGCCGGAACTTTTTTTTTTCACCACCGGAGCTGCGTACGATTACGGCGATACCATATGTATATAGTTTTTTATGTTTTGCAGCGTTTGCGCAATAAAACAACTTAATTAGAAAATAATTTATTTTTTGTGTCACCGCATTCTGAGAGCCATAAGTTTTTTATTTGTCAGTCAAAAAAGCTGTGTAAGGGCTTGTTTTTTGCGGGACGGGTTGTAGTTTCTATCGGTACTATTTTGGCGTACATGCGGCTTTTTGATCACTTTTTATTGTATATTTTGTGAAGGGTGGTGACCAAAAAATAGTGATTCTGGCATTGTTTTTCGTTAATTTTTTTTGCGGTGTTCACCGTGTGGGAAAAATAATATTATAGTTTTATAGTTGGGGTCGTTACGAATATGTGTACTTTTTTTTACGTGTTCATTTTTTTTCCTATAATAAAAGACTTATTATAGGAAAAAAATCAGTTCTTGTTTATATCACTTATAACTTTTATTTTTAAAAATTTTTTAAAACATTTTTATTCTTTCTTTTACTTTTTTTTACTTGTCCCACTAGGGGACACTTAGACTTGCTGCTTTGATCACTGATGGAATACATTACACTACACACGTAGTGTAATGCATTCCAACTGTCATTGTGACGTAACAGTCACACTGACAGGAAGCCTACGACGACCAGCCTCCGGCTGGTCCTCATAGGCTTCTGTACATGGCAGCCCGGAAGCCATTGTCTGGCGTCCGGTTGCCATGGGTACGATCGCCAGCCCCCGTGATTTCACATGGGGGCTGCCGATCGGCGCTAAACACCTTAATTGTGGCGTTCAAAATCGAATGCTGCAATTAAGGGGTTAACTGCCGAAATCAGCGGGGATGGGCCGCTGATTGGCAACGGGGAATGCAGGGCAGACACCCTGCACAGTTAACCGCCACTGCGGTGTAGCGCCGCGCGGCGGTTAACTGTCAAAGCACAGACGTAACTGTACGTCAAGGTGCGTGAACTTATTGCACACATTGACGTGCAGTTACGTCAAGGTGCGGGAAGGGGTTAAACCAAAAACATCCAAGTATCTCATAGTGTATAACAACTAATTCCTTGTGGCCAACTGCACAACATAGAACTTAGTCTTAGTGACCAGTGCACTACACTTAAAGGGAAGGTGTCATGATTTTTTATTTTTATTATTATTATATTGCTTTTAATAAAATATAAACAAAAATGTTATTTATTAGTGTTGTGACTTTTTACTTTATTCTTACTTTTACTTCTCTATGGGGGCTGCCATTTTTTTTCATCTCTGTATGTGTCGATTAACGACAAATACAGAGATGGAATACGGCACATACAACCCCATAGAGAATGTGAACGGGAGCCGTTCCATTCTCTGAAGCGTACGCCGTCTGTGTGGAAACGGCGCATGCGCCGCTCCCACACAGACCAAAACGAAGCTCGTTCGCAGAGCGAAATCCGGCGCCATTTTCATGTGGACCGGAAGCAGGTGCCGGACAGTAAGATGACGACTTCCGGCCGCGGCTTCCGGCCATATGTTCAACGAAGCGAAGGCGCAAGGAGCGTAGACCAGCGGAGGCAGCAGGACCAGGTAATTTATGTTCGTGTATGTGATGTGTGTATTATGTTCGTGTATATTTGTGTTATACTGTCTGCTGAGCACTGTATCTAATCCTCCTACACTGTGCAGTCGCTCAGAAAATGGCGGCACACAGTGTAGGAGGTTTGAAGACCTTCAAACCCCTCCTTCTCCTGGCACTAGCCAGAAGAAGGGAGGGGGGATTGTGTGAGGACACTAGAGGAGAGTGTGTCCACCCCAAATTTGAAGCATAAATCAATGAGGTTACTTTACCACAGTGACCATGCTGCAATTTTGGGAACTGCTCCCTCTAGTGACCAGCACATGGAAATGTTATAAATTAGAATCTAATTTATAATATTTCCTGAAAAAATAAAAAAAATTAGAATCTAATTTATAATATTTCCTGAAAAAATTAAAACAATGTGTAATCACTCAAATACTAATAGTTTAACGGAAAAAAAATAATAATTTCTAGCGACACATTCCCTTTAACTCCTGTCCTCAAGAGCCCCATCAAGTACCACCAAAATCCCATGTATTTGGAATATTCTTAATGCTACAGAGGTGTCTTCATTAATGTCAGTGCATTAATAACAGCCACAGGTGATCGCTTTAAAACATGACGTGTTGGGGTAAATTGAGTACTAGAGTCGACCCCACTTCCTTGGGAGGACGTATACAATTTATTGTACTGTCCAAATCCTGGTCGCCCAGTATATGATATATTCTCGAGTCCTTGGCAGGTAGCTGTACCAAATTGGTAACATTTGCTTCTGGCTAGGGTACAGTATATTGCACGAAGCTTGGAGAAGAATAATAACTATATTGCTCAGTTTCAAGTGGGCAGTATTGAATATATTTTCTGTAGTGGGCAAAAATGTCACAAAAATTTCAGGACCTTGTTGTAGAATCTGCAATCAAGATCCAGTGTGCAATGAAGACTTCTGTGTATGATTGCTTATGCTAAATCCATTTCTTAGTGTTAGTTAAATAAATCCGCACAGAACATGTAATATAGTTCAACTGAAAAAATATATAGTAAAAAATATAGTCACTCTAACTATCAAAAAGTTAAACATTAGACCACATTTATCATTGTTTATCATCAAGTTTTTAAAATTTTTGAAAAGTCGCATCGAAATGTGTGACCAAATTTATTAACTTTATTAAGGGAAGTTGTGCAGATTAGTGGTCGCCAACTACCCTCTTCACTTTAATTAGCGTCAAAGATAATTGTGAACTATTGTGTACAAACATATAATCTGTAAAACAATAAATGTGCCCTATTTCACAGAATTAAATGCCATTCTAAAAAATCCTCTGCAAAACCACATTATATTATATAGGTGGTCGCTGTTTGTACTCTCATAATCCACTATACTGTTAAAGAGTTTAAAGGGTTATTCTTATTTGATAGGATATACCATCCCTATGATCAGTCCAGCCTCTTGAGAATTGAAATTTCCAACTTAAAACCAGATATTTTTTGTCTCATCATTAATTGTCAATTTGTGAAAATATTTTCATGTAGACATGAAACTCTATTTGAACTTTTATTTTTAGGAGGTGTGTCTCATTTTCTGCTTGGGTCAATTTTTTTGCCACAAACCTTAATTGTTAAGCATTTTTTACAGGAATTTACAAATCGACGCAAAATTGAATGGAGGCGTCTGTGTATAAAATGCATTTTGCTATGTGCTAGGTGTCCGCAGAAAATATATAATATATGGGTGTGGGGTTTTTAAACAGATTTCATTTTATAATTCAGGTTTTATTTGCACATTTCAAAGAGTGAAAATTGTCCTGGCTACTAGAAGTGCAAAATGTCCAAAAATTCCTTAAAGGAAAACATTTAAAAGGGTTTTCTCCACTAATACTGATATAACATATTGCTAGGATATATCACAACATTATTATAAGTAGGGATCTAAACTCTGGGCTTATTCTCTGCACAACGGTGCTGAAACACAGCAGGAAAATAATGTGAAGGAGCAGCAGTGTCTAAAGGGGTTGTTGACTGGGCACGGGGCTGTTCTTCATTCTGCATAACATACGGTGCCTGGAGGCATCCAGAACCGCTGATCAGTGTGGGGTCCAGGTGTCGGAACCCAAACGATCATATACTGACTGATTGCTATGGATAGGTCATCAGCGTGCCCAGACAACCCCTTTAACTATCAATGTTACTCCTTCATTCTGAGGACCATGGGGGTGACAGCAGTTGGATCCCCACCGATCATTATGTAATGGCATAACCTAGCGATATTTCATCACTACTGTAAGAATACTCCTTTAAAGTATCAGTACTTTTGTCTTTTTAAAGCCTATGATCTTGAACATAACTGTACATGTTTTTATTAGAAACATTGAAAAACTTTGCCCAGCTTGGAAATGAATTAAGGAAGAAACTTACTAACCTTAAAAAAAAGGTGAACGAACAAGTAACAAAAATCAGGCACTTATATAGTGAGACTGAAGATCAGCTTTCAATAATGAAAACAATGGAGGTAAGCGTTGTTTTTTTTCTGGCTAGATTATTTACATGGAGAGCAAATACTTAGTAATAAACTCAGCAGTTTCCAGTAGGGATTTAAAATGTGTTTCTATAAAGAGAAAGGGCAGACTGACCATTTGTGCATTAGGGCAATGCCCAGAGGTGGTTCACAACCGCTTAGTCAGCATTTACAAACTTTGAGCATGTAAAGAAAAAACAATCTCTTAACCTAAACCCCCCCAAAAAAGCTCTACTTGCAAAGGCAGAATTATCTCAATCTTGGTGGTGCATGATTTGGGTATTGAATCACAATTTAGTACTGTGTATAATACTTGACTCATTGGACTGAAAGCTAAAAAATCCACTGTGATGTCAAAGACTAGATCCAAGAAAATAGATTATGTATATATTGCTAATTACTCTATAGAATTTCACACCATATACTTTTGCCTCTGACCGTCCAGCGGGACAGTTCAGGACAGTTCAGGATTCCGGACGTGTACCATGTACCACTGTCCCAGTGTAAAATTAGACAAGGAAGTCAGAAAATGCTCCAAATTTCTCAAAGTGGTGCATGCGGTATGATTAATTCGTCACATCTAGCTAGAGTTATTAGACCCTTTTCTCTCCCTTATACCTCCTCTTGTTGAGCTTAGTATTTTGTGCCCAAATTTTAGTGCATGTTTGGCGGACAGCATTTTAAGACATACCCACTTTTATGCTAGACTACTAAGCCACGCTCCCCTTGTCAAGCGCGGCGCAAAGAGTGTTTAAAACCATAAATAAATGTGGCGCACAGCATATACGCCAGAATTCTGGGTTAATTTGAGCCAGAATTCTGGTGCATTTTGAATAGTAAATCTTCCTCATTAAGTGCTACTTTGTCATTTCTGAATGCATGTCCAATGTATTCTCTACTACTATACTTTTTAGCTGAATTTATTAATTATCTTTAATATATAAAATTACTCTTTTTAAGGTGGATATTGACATCAAGATTCGCACCTGCAAAGGATCATGTCAAAATGCTGAGGTTTTCATGACCAACCTCGAAAATTATGGGGCCTGGATGAAAGATTTGGACACAATAAGGAATAACCAAAGAGATGACACCAAAACTCTGAGTAACATATGCTTTGATAACCTACATTTTACAGAGAAAAATTCCACTAGCTTCAAACAACTATGGCCTCTAATGGAAATGGAACAGTTGGAGATGTTTGACCGTATAGACCAGTATAGGCTAAAATTAGAAGATGTATGATAAAGGGACTAATGCATTATCTCAGCCCACTGCTTTTATGTGATAAATATTACTAGTTGTTTTACTAACTTGTTTTTAATTATTTAAAGTGTAGCTAAACGTTTGAAAAGTTCTAATATGTTATAGTGACAAGTCAGAAGTTTGGATTGGTGGGGCTCCGAGCACTGGGACCCCCACCAATTGCTGTTTGTGACTGTGCACAATAAACTCTGGACAACTGTACATGGTTATCTGCCAGTTTCTGCCTGATTGTTTGGCTACAAGACTGACTGGAAGGTCCCGTTTTACATATGGTGGAGAATGCGGGCAATCGTTGCTAGGGGCAACCGTGTACAGATTTGTTGGTTTTGAAGTCTCCAACCTTCCAAGTGGTGAATGTCCTGGGTGAAAGCAGCAGCAGGACTAAAAGAAGACCCTGTTGTAATGGAGGATCTTGTTCAACAGATGGTGCACGCCAATATGCAACAGCAGGAGACTAACCGCTTACTAATGGAGCAAATGGCTGCACTCCGAGAAGTAGTGAGTGTGCAACGAGTTGGGTCTATACCTGGTCAAAGCTCTAATGTTGATGGGCGGAAAAAGGTGCAAACTGCATTACAGAAAATGACTAATGAGAATGATGTGGAAGCCTATTTAACTGTCTTTGAGCGGATTGCAGACAGAGAAAAATTGCCTTTAGACCAGTGGGCTGAAGTGCTGGCTCCATACTTGACTGGTGAGCCACAAAAGGCATATTTTGACCTCACTTTGCAGGATTATAAGGACTACAGCATATTAAAGGCTGAAATACTTGCTCGCTTGGGGTTCAGTCCAGGCCCAGCGGGTACAACAATGAACTTTCTCCAAAGATAAACCAAGGTCACAAATATTTGACCTGTTCCACTTGGTAACGAAGTGGTTGCAACCAGAGACATTTACCCCATAGCAGGTGGTAGAAAGAGTTGTGATAGAACACTATATCCATGCTGTTCCGGGGTCGGTACAGCGCTGGGTTGCCCAAGGAGACCCACAGAATGTAGACAGCCTGGTGAACCTTGTGGAAAGATATACCACAGTAGAGAATCTTCTTTCTGGGGGTGAAAATGCAAAGTACTCTCCGAAGAAATCCGAAGAAATCAGTCAGAGATTATTTAAATCTGGGGGAGAGGGGAGACAAATAGCAGTGGACAAGAAAAAGAATTTGGAAAACCATTCAAAAGCACAGCTCCACCAAATAATCTGTTGGAGGTGTCATAACCTTGGGCACATAGAGGCACATTGTCCTTTGGGGTCAGAGCCCATGAAATGCGATGTGGCTCGACGATGCTCATTGTTTGCCTACTGTGTCTGCAGTGCGGTGCCATACTGAACAGGAGGTCCCCAGATGTGCTAGGTGGCTGTCAATGGCAACGTGGTGACTGCATTCCTGGACTCAGGAAGCCTGGTAACTCTTCTTAGGGATAATCCTTCCCATGTGTTGTGTACGCCTGGAAAAAGCATGGCGGTGACAAGTGTACATGGCGATGTTAAGCACTATCCCATTGGTCAAATGACTATAGAGACTGAATGTGGTAATGTCTCCCACAAAGTGGGAATGGTAAAATACTTAATGCATTGTTATAATAGGGCATGATTTTCCTTTTTTATGGGAGCTGTGGGGTAACTCTCCCAATGTTGATAATGTAAGGCACACTGAAATGGTAGAGGAAGTCACGGATGTACCTGATTTTCCCCTATCCATTCTAGAAGGAGATGAAGCTGAGACCCCAGAGTCTGAACCAGCCTTGCCAGACCTTGAGGTGTCTCGGGATCATTTTGGGACTGCTCAGTTGCAAGATCTCACACAAAAAAATGCCTTAGAAAATGTGACTGTTCTAAATGGTGTTCCCCAAGAGCCGGCAGCTGACAATCGGTATCCGTTTTTTTAAATTAACAACAATCTATCATATCGGATTACCAAAGCTAACAATGAAGTTGTGGAACAAGTAGTATTCCCAGGGGCCTATAGAAAAATGGTGTTAGACATGGCTCATTCTCATGTGTTGTGGGGTCATCTAGCTACAGATAAGACTAGGGAGCATATCTTTCAGAGGTTCTATTGGCCAGGTTGCTATAAAGACATTGAAAACTACTGTAGATCTTGCCCTACCTGCCAGTTAAATGCTCCTGTCTCTCATTTCAGAAGCCCTTTGGGGCCTCTTCCTGTTATCGAGGTGTCGTTTGAGCGGATTGCCATGGATATAGTGGGACCATTAGTCAAGTCTGCTAGGAGACATCAGTACATTTTGGTAGTTCTAGATTATGCTACCCGATACCCAGACGCGATTCCTTTGAGAAACACCTCGGCTTAGTGTATTGCTCGTGAGTTGTTTCATATATCCACTAGGGTGGGTCTTCCCAAAGAAATCTTGACAGACCAAGGTACGCCATTTATGTCCAAAGTGATGAAAGAATTATGTAAAATCCTTAAGATCAAAGAGTTAAGAACTTCTGTGTACCAGCCGCAAACGGACGGGCTGGTAGAAAGGTTTAATAAGACCTTGAAAGCAATGTTAAAAAAATCTGTTGAAAAAGATGGTAAAGATTGGGATTGTCTTTTGGCATATTTGTTCTTCTCAATCAGGGAAGTTCCGCAGGCCTCTACAGGGTTTTCCCCAATTGAGTTGCTATATTGTAGGCACCCTCGTGGTCTTCTTGATGTAGCTAATGAGACATGGGAGTCTGAAGCCACCCCATATAAAAGTGTAATTGATCATATTGCACAAATGCAGGAAAGAATTTCTAAGGTGATGCCAAAAGTGAAGGAACACATACAAAGCGTGCAAGAAGCTCAACGAAGTATATACAATCGTTCTGCTAGAATTAGGGGGTTCAAGCCAGGTGACCGGGTCTTAATACTAGTACCTACTGTTGAGAGCAAGTTCTTGGCTAAGTGGCAGGGACGTTTTGAGATCCCGGAAATAATTGGAGATGGCAATTATAGAGTGCATCAGCCAGGCAAAAGAAAACCAGTGCAAATATATCATGTAAACTTGATTAAACCTTGGAGAGAAAGGGAGTCACTGCCAGCACTAGCTTGCTCTGGTCCTGACCCAGAATTCCATAAGGTGAAAATTCCTGATACTTTGTGTTGTTCTCAAAAACAGGAGAGTAAGGAATTTTTGCAACACAAGAAGGACATGTTCTCTAGCTTTCTGGGTTGCACTAATGTTATTGAACATGATATCATTATTGAGCCACAGGTAAAAGTGAAGGTAAAAGCTTACGGAATTCCAGAAGCCCATAGAGGGTCTATCTCACAAGAAATACCTTTGACAAAAAGGCTCGAGAAAAAAAATGCTTTTTCTACTCCTGATGGGTGTTTTCAGTATATCAGGATGCCTTTTGGGTTGAAAGGAGACCCTTCCACATTTCAAAGGGCAATAGATGAAATATTAATTCCACACAAGGAATTTGCAGCAGCCTACTTGGATGACATTGAGATCTTTAGCCTAGATTGGAAAAGCCATTAAGTAAAGTTCAGGCTGTGTTAGATTCACTTAGAAATGCAGGGTTTACTGCCAACCTTTGGCATGGAACAGGCGAAGTACTTGGGCTACATTGTAGGAAGAGGTATGATAAAACCTCAAATCAATAAGGTAGAGGCAATACAAGATTGGCCACGTCCTCTTACAAAAAAGCAAGTGAGGGCTTTCTTGGCCATTGTTGGCTATTACCAACGGTTTGTGCCCAACTTAGCCAGTATAGCAGCTCCTTTGTCTGATCTTACAAAAGGTAAAAAGTCGGTACTGATACAATGGTCTGCTGAGGCAGAAAAAGCATTTAGAGAGTTGAAAATGACATTATGTAGACAGCCAGTGTTGACAGCACCAGATTTTTCAAAAGAGTTTATAATACAAACCGATGCATCAGAGGTTGGGTTAGGGGCTGTCATGTCTCAGGAAATTAATGGAGAAGAACATCCAGTCATGTACATAAGCAGAAAATAGGCACTAAACTCATTAAGATATTACTTGCTTGGCAGAAAGTTCAGGCTTGTCTCAGACCATGCACCCTTGAAGTGAATGAGTCAAAATAAGGGAAATAATGGCAGGGTGACACTTTGGTTCCTAGCGTTACAGGACTTTGATTTCATGGTGGAACATAGGCCAGGTAAATTACATGCAAATGCAGATGAACTGTCAAGGGTCCACTGTTTGGTGGCAGCAGGTGCCAAGCCCCTCGGCTTTTGGCAGAGGGGGGGGGGGTATGTAAACAATCAGTGGGTAAAGTAGTTGATGGCAGATATGTGTCATTGAAGCTTCTTGTCTCAGTAATTGGAGTTTGGGTCCTGGTTTTATGGGTGACTGAATATGTAAGAAGGTCGCTCCATACTCCATGCCTGGTGTTTTCTACCTGAACCTGGAGTCCAGGTGTTTCCAGAGAGACTAAGGCCCCATGCACACAACAGTATTTTCATCTATCCCAAAATGCTATCAGTAAATATGGATCAGTAGGCATCCGTATTCCATCCGTATATACGGATCCTTACAAAAAGAGGGAGGTTGCAAATGATATCATCAACATGTTGCCTAGCAATGCTTCAGTAAATACGGACGGTATACGGATGCACATCAGTAGCCGTCCGTATTTACGGAAGCTCCCTCAGACTTCTATGGGAATGTCCTTGCCGGAACTACTGACAAGAATAGGACAGGTTCTATGATTTTTTTCGGCATGGACACCCATCAGTAAAAATCCTGAAAGGTGCCCGTGGCGAATAGAAATAAATAGGTCCGTTATTACTGTCGGTAATTACTGATGAAAAATACTGTCGTGTACATGGGGCCTAAGGGTATGTTCACACGTTTCAGGTGAAAACAGCTTCTGAATTTCAGATGTTTTTGCAAGTACTCACGTTTTTCGCGGCGTCCATTACGGATGTAATTGGAGCTGTTTTTCATTGGAGTCAATGAAAAATGGCTCCAAAAACATCCCAAGAAGTGTCCTGCACTTCTTTGACGTGGGCGTATTTTTACGCGTCGTCTTTTGACAGCGACGCGTAAAATGACACCTCGTCTGAACAGAACATAATAAAACCCATTGCAAGCAATGGCCAGATGTTTGCAGACGTAATAGAGCCGTCTTTTCAGGCGTAATTCGAGGCGTAAAACTCCTGAATTATGTCTGAAAATAGATTGTGTGCACATACCCTAAGGGTATGTTCACACGCTAGCTGGCTTTTACGGCTGAAATGACAGCCTGTTTTCAGAAGAAAACAGCTGCGTCGTTTCAGCCGTAAATGCTCCTCCTCGTAATATACGAGGCGTCTGTGAAGCTCGTATATCTTGAGCTGCTCTTCATTGAGGTCAATGAAGAACGGCTCAAATTACGTTGCAAAGAAGTGCCCTGCACTTCTTTGCCGAGGCAGTCAATTTACGCGTCGTCGTTTGACAGCTGTCAAACGACGACGCGTAAATTACAGGTCGTCTGCACAATACGTCGGCAAACCCATTCAAATGAATGGGCAGATTTTTGCCAACGTATTGTAGCCCTATTTTCAGACGTAAAACGAGGCATAATACGCCTCGTTTACGTCTGAAAATAGGTCGTGTGAACCCAGCCTCATAAAAAAGACTGCCAGAGAGCAGTGTGGAGTGTGTGGTGTTGCAGAAAGACCAGACTGGGAGTGCAAAGCCTGAATTTACCAGGGTGCAAAGAGCAAGATCATTTGGATTGAACCTACAAAGCTTGGTGAGAAGCACTGACCCTGAGTTGTTATCCTGAAACTAAGGACTTTTTATTTTCTACATTTCCTGATAAAGTAAGCCTGTTTAAATTGCTGTTTGTGACTGTGCACAATAAACTCTGGACAACTGAACATGTAAATCTGCCTGATTGTTAGCTACAAGACTGACTGGAAGGGCCCGTTTTACAATATGTATGTATATATATATATATATATATATATATATACACTACCGTCCAAAAGTTTAGGGTCACTTAGAAATTTCCTTATTTTTGAAAGAAGAGCACACTTTTTTTCGATGAAGATAACATTAAATTAATCAGAAATACACTCTATACATTGTTAATGTGCTAAATGACTATTCTAGCTGCAAACGTCTGGTTTTTAATGCAATATCTACATAGGTGTATAGAGGCCCATTTCCAGCAACCATCACTCCAGTGTTCTAATGGTACATTGTGTTTGCTAACTGTGTTAGAAGGCTAATAGATGATTAGAAAACCCTTGAAAATCCTTGTGCAATTATGTTAGCACCGCTGTAAACAGTTTTGCTGTTTAGAGGAGCTATAAAATTGACCTTCCTTTGAGCTAGTTGGGAATCTGGAGCATTACATTTGTGGGTTCGATTAAACTCTCCAAATGGCTAGAAAAAGAGAGCTTTCATGTGAAACTCGACAGTCTATTCTTGTTCTTAGAAATGAAGGCTATTCCATGCGAGAAATTGTCAAGAAACTGAAGATTTCCTACAACGGTGTGTACTACTCCCTTCAGAGGACAGCACACACAGGCTCTAACCAGAGTAGAAAGAGAAGTGGGAGGCCCCGCTGCACAACTGAGCAACAAGACAAGTACATTACAGTCTCTAGTTTGAGAAATAGACGCCTCACAGGTCCTCAACTGGCAGCTTCATTAAATAGAACCCGCAAAACGCCAGTGTCAACGTCTACAGTGAAAAGGTGACTCCGGGATGCTGGCCTTCAGGGCAGAGTGGCAAAGAAAAAGCCATATCTGAGACTGGCTATTAAAAGGAAAAGATTAATATGGGCAAAAGCACACAGACATTGGACAGAGGAAGATTGGAAAAAAAGTGTTATGGACAGACGAATCGAAGTTTGAGGTGTTTGGATCACACAGAAGAACATTTGTGAGACGCAGAACAGCTGAAAAGATGCTGGAAGAGTGCCTGACGCCATCTGTCAAGCATGGTGGAGGTAATGTGATGGTATGGGGTTGCTTTGGTGCTGGCAACGTGGGAGATTTGTGCAAGGTAAAAGGGATTTTGAATAAGGAAAGCTATCACTCCATTTTGCAACGCCATGCCATACCCTGTGGACAGCGCTTGATTGGAGCCAATTTCATCCTACAACAGGACAATGACCCAAAGCACACCTCCAAATTATGCAAGAACTATTTAGGGAAGAAGCAGGCAGCTGGTATTCTATCTGTAATGGAGTGGCCAGTGCAGTCACCAGATCTCAACCCCATAGAGCTGTTGTGGGAGCAGCTTGACCGTATGGTACGCAAGAAGTGCCCATCAAGCCAATCCAACTTGTGGGAGGGGCTTCTGGAAGCATGGGGTGAAATTTCTGCCGATTACCTCAGCAAATTAACAGCTAGAATGCCAAAGGTCTGCAATGCTGTAATTGCTACAAATGGAGCATTCTTTGACTAAAGCAAAGTTTGAAGGAGAAAATTATTATTTCAAATAAAAATCATTATTTCTAACCTTGTCAATGTCTTGACTATATTTTCTAGTCATTTTGCAACTCATTTGATAAATATAAGTGTGAGTTTTCATGGAAAACACAAAATTGTCTGGGTGACCCCAAACTTTTGAACGGCAGTGTATATATATATATATATATATATATATACACAGTGAAGGAAATAAGTATTTGATCCCTTGCTGATTTTGTAAGTTTGCCCACTGTCAAAGACATGAACAGTCTAGAATTTTTAGGATAGGTAAATTTTACCAGTGAGAGATAGATTATATAAAAAAACAAAACAGAAAATCACATTGTCAAAATTATATATATTTATTTGCATTGTGCACAGAGAAATAAGTATTTGATCCCTTTGGCAAACAAGACTTAATACTTGGTGGCAAAACCCTTGTTGGCAAGCACAGCAGTCAGACATTTTTTGTAGTTGATGATGAGGTTTGCACACATGTTAGATGGAATTTTGGCCCACTCCTCTTTGCAGATGATCTGTAAATCATTAAGATTTCGAGGCTGTCGCTTGGCAATTCGGATCTTCAGCTCCCTCCATAAGTTTTCGATGGAATTAAGGTCTGGAGACTGGCTAGGCCACTCCACGACCTTAATGTGCTTGTTTTTGAGCCACTCCTTTGTTGCCTTGGCTGTATGTTTCGGGTCATTGTCGTGCTGGAAGACTCAGCCACGAGCCATTTTTAATGTCCTGGTGGAGGGAAGGAGGTTGTCAGTCAGGATTTGACGGTACATGGCTCCATCCATTCTCCCATTGATGCGGTGAAGTAGTCCTGTGCCCTTGGCAGAGAAACACCCCCAAAACATAATGTTTCCACCTCCATGCTTGATAGGGGGGACTGTGTTCTTTGGGACATAGGCAGCATTTCTCTTCTTCCAAACACCTCGAGTTGAGTTAATGCCAAAGAGCTTAATTTTAGTCTCATCTGACCACAGCACCTTCTCCCAATCACTCTCAGAATCATCCAGATGTTCATTTGCAAACATCAGACGGGCCTGTACATGTGCCTTCTTGAGCAGGGGGACCTTGCGGGCACTGCAGGATTTTAGTCCATTACGGCGTAATGTGTTACCAATGGTTTTCTTGGTGACTGTGGTCCCAGCTGCCTTGAGATCATTAACAAGTTCCACCCGTGTAGTTTTCGGCTGAGCTCTCACCTTCCTCAGGATCAAGGATACCCCACGAGGTGAGATTTTGCATGGAGCCCCAGATCGATGTCGATTGACAGTCATTTTGTATGTCTTCAATTTCTTACTATTGCACCAACAGTTGTCTCCTTCTCACCCAGCGTCTTACTTATGGTTTTGTAGCCCATTCCAGCCTTGTGCAGGTCTATGATCTTGTCCCTGACATCCTTAGAAAGCTCTTTGGTCTTGCCCATGTTGTAGAGGTTAGAGTCAGACTGATTCATTGAGTCTGTGGACAGGAGTATTTTATACAGGTGACCATGTAAGACAGCTGTCTTTAATGCAGGCACCAAGTTGATTTGGAGCGTGCAACTGGTCTGGAGGAGGGTGAACTCTTAATGGTTGGTAGGGGATCAAATACTTATTTCTCTGTGCACAATGCAAATAAATATATATAATTTTGACAATGTGATTTTCAGTTTTTTTTTTTAAATATAATCTATCTCTCACTGGTAAAATTAACCTAGCCTAAAAATTCTAGACTGTTCATGTCTTTGACAGTGGGCAAACTTACAAAATCAGCAAGGGATCAAATACTTATTTCCTTCACTGTATGTATACACTACCGTTCAAAAGTTTAGGGTCACTTAGAAATTTCCTTATTTTTGAAAGAAAAGCACAGTTTTTTTCGATGAAAATAACATTAAATTAATCAGAAATACACTCTATACATTGTTAATGTGCTAAATGACTATTCTAGCTGCAAACGTCTGTTTTTTTAATGCAATATCTACATAGCTGTATATATCTACATTTCCAGCAACCATCACTCCAGTGTTCTAATGGTACATTGTGTTTGCTAACTGTGTTAGAAGGCTAATGGATGATTAGAAAACCCTTGTGCAATTATGTTAGCACCGCTGTAAACAGTTTTGCTGTTTAGAGTAGCTATAAAACTGACCTTCCTTTGAGCTAGTTGAGAATCTGGAGCATTACATTTGTGGGTTCGATTAAACTCTCAAAATGGCTAGAAAAAGAGAGCTTTCATGTAAAACTCGACAGTCTATTCTTGTTCTTAGAAATGAAGGCTAATCCATGCGAGAAATTGCCAAGAAACTGAAGATTTCCTACAACTGTGTGTACTACTCCCTTCAGAGGACAGCACACACATGCTCTAACCAGAGTAGAAAGAGAAGTGGGAGGCCCCGCTGCACAACTGAGCAACAAGAATGTGATGGTCTGGGGATGGTCTGGGGATGCTTTGGTGCTGGTAAAGTGGGAGATTTGTACAAGGTAAAAGGGATTTTGAATAAGGAGGGCTATCACCCCATTTTGCAACGCCATGCCATACCCTGTGGACAGCGTTTGATTGGAGCCAATTTCATCCTACAACAGGACAATGACCCAAAGCACACCTCCAAATTATGCAAGAACTATTTAGGGAAGAAGCAGGCAGCTGGTATTCTATCTGTAATGGAGTGGCCAGCGCAGTCACCAGATCTCAACCCCATAGAGCTGTTGTGGGAGCAGCTTGACCGTATGGTACGCAAGAAGTGCCCATCAAGCCAATCCAACTTGTGGGAGGGGCTTCTGGAAGCATGGGGTGAAATTTCTCCCGATTACCTGAGCAAATTAACAGCTAGAATGCCAAAGGTCTGCAATGCTGTAATTGCTGCAAATGGAGCATTCTTTGACGAAAGCAAAGTTTGAAGGAGAAAATTATTATTTAAAATAAAAATCATTATTTCTAACCTTGTCAATTTCTTGACTATATTTTCTAGTCATTTTGCAACTCATTTGATAAATATAAGCGTGAGTTTTCATGGAAAACACAAAATTGTCTGGGTGACCCCAAACTTTTGAACGGTAGTGTGTATATGTATATATATATATATATATATATATATATATATATATAATTAGTCTTGCTAAATGAATTAGAATATAATCCAAAAGTTTATTTATTCCAGTAATTCTATTCAAGAAGTGAAACTTCTATATTATATAGATTCATTACACACAGTGTAATGGCAGGAAGGAGGTGAAGGGAAAGTGAGCCCTAATCTACCCACCGCCCTGTCCCTGCCTACTTGCAACGACCCGCCCTAGGTTGACGGGGTACAACTGGGCGGCGGTCCCTACGCTGTCTAAGTGCACGGGAGAACAAACAGGGAACACGCAAGGGAAGGGGCAGTAGCCCACGGAACGCCGCGAGGAAACGGAGCGGTGAATGAGTAGTCCGGACCAGGATGAAGTGGAGTATACTCAAGTGAGCACGGAGGAGGAAGCAAGCCAGAGGCAAAGCAAAGCAGGTTAAGCGGAACTGCAGCAAGGCAGAAGCAGGCTGGAGCAAGCAGCAGTGGGGCCAGGAATCCAGAAGAATTACAAGCACTGAGGAGGAGAACACGGCAGGTAATAAAGGACAGGGGGCGGAGCTAACTCCGACTGACCAGGCCGAGATAGGCTCTCCCACTCCTGAGCCTGCCACCCTGGTTGGTGGGAGATGGTGTCAGTCGAACAGGTCTGGCCTCAGGTGTGGATTGATTAATCCCAGGAGTATACCTAGACGTAGTACCTGGCAGATCCCTAACAGTACTCCCCCTTTTATGAGGGGCCACCGGACCCTTACTAAGAGGACCCGGTTTAGTAGGGAAGAGAAGGTGGAACCTCCTGATCAATACCCCAGCGTGAACATCATGGGCAGGTACCCAAGTCCTCTCCTCCGGCCCGTATCCTCTCCAATGGACCAGGTACTGGAGGGAGCCCTGGACCATCCTACTGTCCATAATCTTGGCCACCTCGAATTCCACCCCCTCAGGGGTGAGAACGGGAACAGGAGGTTTCCTCGAGGGGGACCAGGACGGGGAGCAGCGTTTAAGGAGGGAGGCATGGAAGACGTCATGTATGCGAAAGGATGGGGGCAGCTCCAGACGGAAGGATACAGGGTTGAGGACTTCAATGATCTTATAAGGTCCAATAAATCGGGGAGCAAACTTCCTGGACGGGACCTTAAGGCGCAAGTTCCTGGACGACAACCAGACCAAATCCCCGATGACAAACCGGGGGTTAGCAGAACGTCTACTATCCGCCTGAATCTTTTGTGCGCTCTGGGACGCCTCTAGGTTCTTCTGAACCTGGGCCCAGACAGTGCACAGTTCCCGATGAACATCCTCTACCTCAGGATTATTGGAACAACCAGGGGAAACGGAGGAGAACCTTGGGTTAAACCCGAAATTACAGAAAAACGGGGAGACCCCTGACGAGTTACTGACCCGGTTATTCAGGGAAAATTCAGCAAGGGGAAGGAATGAGACCCAATCGAATTGACAGTCAGAGATGAAACACCTTAAATATTGTTCCAGGGATTGGTTAGTCCTTTCCGTTTGGCCATTAGTTTCGGGATGGACGGCGGAGGAGAAGGACAGATCAATCTCCAACTTTTTACAAAAAGCTGTCCAAAATAAGGAAACAAATTGTACCCCCCTGTCAGAAACAATATTGACTGGGGCCCCATGGAGACGCAGGATGTGTTTCACAAACAAAGAAGCTAACGTCTTGGCGTTAGGTAGCTTCTTAAGGGGCACAAAGTGGCACATCTTGCTGAAGTGGTCTACTACCACCCACACCACCGACTTGCCCTGAGATGGAGGCAAATCGGTGATAAAATCCATGGAGATATGGGTCCAAGGTCTCTGGGGAATGGGCAAGGAACGTAGTAGGTCCGCAGGTCGGGACCTAGGGGTTTTGGACCTAGTGCAAACCTCACAAGCGGCGACATAAGCCCTAACGTCTTTAGGCAACCCAGGCCACCAATAGTTTCTGGTAATGAGGTGTTTGGTGCCCAAGATGCCAGGATGACCAGATAGAGCGGAGTCATGGTTTTCCCTGAGTACCCTTAGCCGGTATTGCAGGGGAACAAACAGTTTGTCCCCAGGGACGTTCCCGGGAGCTGCACCCTGATCAGCCGCGATATCAGAAGCTAAATCAGAATCCGTGGCAGAAACGATTATACCAGGGGGTAAAATACAAGCAGGATCCCTCTCGGAAGGAGGATTGGCCATGAAACTACGTGACAGGGCATCAGCCTTAATATTCTTGGACCCAGCCCTATAGGTAACCAAGAAATTAAATCTGGTAAAGAATAGTGCCCACCGAGTTTGTCTAGGATTAAGCCTCCGGGCCGATTCTAGGAAAACCAGATTCTTGTGATCCGTAAGGACCGTTACCTGGTGTCTGGCCCCCTCCAGGAAGTGCCGCCACTCTTCAAAAGCCCATTTAATGGCTAGAAGTTCGTGGTTGCCAATATCATAGTTACTCTCCGTGGGCGAAAACTTCCTAGAGAAGTAAGCACAGGGGCGGAGATGGGTGAGGGAGCTGGTACCCTGGGACAAGACGGCCCCCACTCCCACCTCGGATGCGTCAACCTCCACAATAAATGGCTCCTCTTGGTTGGGCTGAATCAGCACGGGGGCCGAGATAAAGCACTTCTTGAGGGTCTCAAAGGCCTGGACGGCCTCAGGGGGCCAATGGAGGACATCAGCACCCTTGCGAGTAAGGTCCGTAAGAGGCTTAGCGACGACCGAGAAGTTGGCAATAAATCTCCTGTAATAGTTGGCGAACCCTAAAAAACACTGTAACGCCTTAAGGGAGGCAGGTTGGACCCATTCCGCCACAGCCTGAACCTTGGCAGGGTCCATGCGGAATTCATGAGGAGTGAGGATTTGCCCTAAAAATGGTATCTCCTGTACCCCAAAGACACATTTTTCAGTCTTAGCAAACAGATTATTCTCCCGAAGGAGCTGGAGCACCTTCCTGACATGATCCACGTGGGAGGACCAGTCCTTGGAAAACACCAGTATGTCATCAAGGTACACAACAAGAAAATGACCCAGGTAATCTCTCAGGATTTCATTAATAAAATTCTGGAAGACAGCAGGGGCATTACACAACCCAAAGGGCATGACCAGGTATTCGAAATGACCCTCGGGTGTGTTGAACGCAGTTTTCCACTCATCCCCCTCTTTGATGCGGATTAGGTTATATGCCCCCCGTAGATCGAACTTAGAAAACCATTGGGCTCCCTGAACCTGATGAAAAAGATCCGGAATCAAAGGAAGTGGGTACTGGTTCCTTACGGTGACCTTATTCAGGTTACGATAATCAATGCACGGCCTAAGACCACCATCCTTCTTCCCCACGAAGAGGAAGCCAGCACCTACAGGAGAAGTCGAGGGGCGAATGAAACCCTTGGCCAAGCATTCTTGGATATACACCCTCATAGCTTCACGGTCGGGACATGAAAGATTAAATATCCTACCCTTAGGAAGCTTGGCACCAGGCACCAAATCGATGGCGCAATCGTAATCTCTATGGGGGGGCAACACCTCGGAGGCCTCCTTAGAAAACACATCGGCGAAGTCCTGAACAAACTCAGGAAGCGTGTTTACCTCCTCCCGGGGAGAAATAGAGTTAACAGAAAGACATGACATCAGGCATTCACTACCCCATTTGGTAAGCTCCCCAGTATTCCAATCAAACGTGGGATTATGCAACTGCAACCAGGGAAGACCTAATACCAGATCAGACGATAATCCCTGCATCACCAGTACAGAGCACTGCTCCAAATGCATGGAGCCAACCAGGAGTTCAAAAACAGGAGTATGCTGAGTAAAATAACCATTAGCAAGGGGAGTTGAGTCGATACCTACTACAGGGATAGGATAAGGTAAATCAATACATGGCATCTTTAGAGACATAGCAAATTCCACAGACATGATATTAGCAGATGAGCCAGAATCCACGAAAGCACTGCCCGTGGCAGACCGGCCAGCAAACGAGACCTGAAAGGGAAGCAAAATTTTATTGCGTTTCACATTAACGGGAAATACCTGTGCGCCCAAGTGACCTCCCCGATGATCACTTAGGCGCGGAAGTTTTCCGGCTTTTTATTCTTGCGCCTGGGACAGGTGTTCAGAAGATGCTTGTCGTCCCCACAGTAGAAGCAGAGACCATTCATTCTGTGAAACTCCCTACGTTGTCGAGGGGACATGGAGGCCCCGAGTTGCATAGGTACCTCCGAGTCCTCCGTGGAGGGGCGAGGGGACGGGACCTCGGGGGGGATCGCAGAAAAGTCAGAGGGGAGCACATTGAAGCGTTCATGCTGACGTTCCCTGAGACGTCGGTCAAGTCGTACTGCTAGGGCCATAACCTGGTCAAGGGAGTCAGAAGAGGGGTAGCTAACCAGCAGATCCTTCAGGGCGTCAGATAATCCTAACCTAAACTGGCACCTTAGGGCCGGATCGTTCCACCGAGAAGCTACGCACCACTTTCTAAAATCAGAACAGTATTCCTCCACCGGTCTCCTACCCTGACGTAAGGTCACCAGCTGACTCTCGGCTAAAGCAGTCCTGTCAGTCTCGTCGTAAATGAGTCCGAGTGCAGAGAAAAAACGATCAACAGAGGAAAGTTCAGGGGCGTCAGGAGCCAAGGAGAAGGCCCACTCTTGGGGCCCTTCCTGGAGTCAGGATATGATGATACCCACCCGCTGGTTCTCGGAAACCTGAGGAGTGGGGTTTTAGGCGGAAATACAGTCTACAACTCTCCCGGAAGGAGAGAAACGTCTTACGGTCCCCTGAGAACCGGTCAGGTAACTTGAGGTCGGGTTCTAGAGGTGAGGTGAGGGGAACTACTAAGGCAGCGTCACCCTGGTTGACCCTCTGGGCCAGGGCCTGGACCTGTAGGGAGAGGCCCTGCATCTGCTGGTTCAGGGTCTCAAGGGGGTCCATGATAGCGTCAGCGTAGGAGAAATGGTAGACTAGGTATGGGCTTGTAATTATGTAATGGCAGGAAGGAGGTGAAGGGAAAGTGAGCCCTAATCTACCCACCGCCCTGTCCCTGCCTACTTGCAACGACCCGCCCTAGGCGACGGGGTACAACTGGGCGGCGGTCCCTACGCTGTCTAAGTGCACGGGAGAACAAACAGGGAACACGCAAGGGAAGGGGCAGTAGCCCACGGAACGCTGCGAGGAAACGGAGCGGTGAATGAGTAGTCCGGACCAGAATGAAGTGGAGTATACCCAAGTGAGCACGGAGGAGGAAGCAAGCCAGAGGCAAAGCAAAGCAGGTTAAGCGGAACTGCAGCAAGGCAGAAGCACGGCAGAAGCAGGCTGGAGCAAGCAGCAGTGGGGCCAGGAATCCAGAAGAATTACAAGCACTGAGGAGGAGAACACGGCAGGTAATAAAGGACAGGGGGCGGAGCTAACTCCGACTGACCAGGCCGAGATAGGCTCTCCCACTCCTGAGCCTGCCACCCTGGTTGGTGGGAGATGGTGTCAGTCGAACAGGTCTGGCCTCAGGTGTGGATTGATTAATCCCAGGAGTATACCTAGACGTAGTACCTGGCAGATCCCTAACACACAGAGTGATCTATTTCCAGCATTTTTTCCTTTTAATATTGATGATTATGGCGGATTATAACAGTTAATGAAAACCCCAAATTTAGTGTCTCAGAAAATTTAGATTATATAAGCCCAATTTCAAATATGATTTTTAAAACCGAAATGTAGGCCTACTGAAAGTATGTACAGTATATGCCCTCAATACTTGGTCTGGGCTCCTTTTACATGAATTACTGCATCAATGTGGCGTGGCATGGAGGCGATCAGCCTGTGGCACTGCTGAGGTGTTATGGAAGCCCAGGTTGCTTTGATAGCGGCCCTCAGCTCGTCTGCATTGTTGGGTCTGGTGTCTCTCATCTTCCTATTGACAATACCCCATAGGTTCTCTTTGGGGTTTAGGTCAGGCGAGTTTGCTGGCCAATCAAGCACAGTGATACTGTGGTTATTAAACCAGGTTTTGGTACTTTTGGCAGTGTGGTTAGGTGCCGAGTCCTGCTGGAAAATGAAATCAGCATCGCCATAAAGCTTGTCAGCAGAGGGAAGCATAAAGTGCTCTAAAATGTCCTTGTAGATGGCAGTGTTGACTCTGGACTTGATAAAGAACCAGTATACCTTTTCTTTGGAGGATGGAATAACATAGTATACTATCCCGAAGGATCCCGCAAAAAAACGTACATTTTTAAATCTGGGAGCCAATGATGCCACTGTATGGCATCTGTCAGAGGCATATGTTAAACTTATACCTCTGGAAATTTTCCCAGGGCCGAAGTCCCCGAGAAAAGTATCAGGTAGCGCTCTGCCTGGGCATTCCGGACTGATGTCACTGTCCATAAATGGACAGTAATGTCAGGGGCTTTAAATAATGGAGTCCCCAGCCACAGCATTAGCAGGGCTCTGGCCAGGGTCTCCGGGACTGGAGTAGCCCCTGAAATGACTGTCCATATATGGACAGTCATGTCAGGGGCTTTCAACTATGGAGTACCTGGCCAAAGCATTTGTAGCACTCTAGCCGCTGACTCTGGGATCGGAAAAGCCACTGATGTTACTGAGGTTCTTGCCAGGGATTCTGGCATCTTAAAAGATGTTAACGCCACTATTCCTATATGGACAGTGATGTCCGGTGCTCCACCCCAGGAGCGGAATTTCACAAGACAAGGGTCCCCAGCCAGAGTGTTTGCGATGCTCTGGCCAGAGACTCTGTGGATAAAAGCCTCTGATCTGGCTTCCCTGAGCACAGCACTTCAAGTAGCGCTCTGTCTGTGGATTTCGGGCGACTTATCTCACTGTATAGGCATACGTCACTACCTTTCCCTTGGCGGTATGGGTCAGAACTCCTCCCTACATATAACTCCGACAGAAGGAAAACTCGAGATGTGAACTGGGTTTAAATACAGCACTGATCTGACACAGTCAGAGGCAAAATAAACATTTACATTCCTTGCTTCCTTTTTTTCCTTCATTCGGCCAAGATCATCATGATGACTTCTTCCAGCCGCCCCTTTAGAACGATTCTTTCACAAATGTTTATTGAGACAGACTACATGGCTAGCTGCTTGTTCATATATGCTGCTTGATTTTATACACCTGTGGCAATGGGACTGAATGAAACACCTAAATTCAATGATTAAGAGGTGTGTCCCAATACCTTTGTCCAAGTAGTGTAATTGCAATTGGTTACACCCAGGGCCGCCATCAGGGGGGTATTAGGGGTACTGGTGTGAGGGGCCCGGCTAAACCTAATTGAAAGGGGGGCCCGGCAACTGCCGCGTCTTGCCTTTGGTAGGAAAAATCGGGCCCCTGCACTGGGGCCCGTTTTTTTCACCAAAAGAATGTTGTGAGCTGCGAGGCCCCCCTCTCGTCATGGGGGCTGTCAAACCGCCCGCGCGCGCGACCGATCGCGCGAACAAGGAAACTCCGGCGCGCACAAGGAAACTCCCACGCGTGCGCACTCGTGAGCCTCCGCGAGCGCGCACCCGCGAACGCCCGCGCACGCACCCGCAAAAGCCCGGAAGCGCGCACCCGGAAGCGCGCACCCGCGATCGCCCGCGCGCGCACCCGCGAATGAAGCGCGCGCGGCCGCGGACACAACTTAGTGGAGTGGGAGCAGCTCTTCTGACACAGTGAGTAAAGTATCTCAAAGTGCTGTTTAAGTATGGCCCTGTTCACACAGAGTATTTTGCAGGCAAAAAAAAATCTGACTCAAAATTCCTTAAAGAATTTTGAGTCAGATTTTGACCTGCCCACACTATCTTGCCGCGTTTTTTTGCTGTGTTTTTTGCCCGCGGCGATTGAGGACAGCAGACAAAAAACGCAGCGAAAAATGCATTTTCTGCCTCCCATTGATTTCGATGGGAGGTCAGAGGCGGAACCGCGGCAAGAAAGGACGTGCTGCTTTTTCTTTTTTCCGCGACTGGCTCCCATTGATTTCAGATTAAATCAATGGGAGGCGGTTTTGGAAGTTGTTTGGTGCTGATTCTGACGCAGTGTCCGAGTCAATATCAAGGCCCAAAAACTCTGTGAACTGGGCCTTATTGTTAGGGCTCATTCAGACGAACGTGTAATACGTCCGTGCAACGCGCGTGATTTTCACGCGCCTCGCACGGACCTATGTTAGTCTATGGGGCCGTGCAGACAGTCAGTGATTTTCACGCAGCGTGTGTCCGTGTGTCCGCTGCATAAAACTCACGACATGTCCTATATTTGTGCATTGTTCGAGCATCACGCACCCATTGAAGTCAATGGGTGCGTGAAAATCACGCCCTGCGCTTCCGCAGCAGTATAAACCATGAATGAAAACAGAAAAGCACCACGTGCTACAAACATACAAACAGAGTGTCATAATGATGGCGGCTGCGTGAAAATCACACAGCCGCGCATCATACGCTGCTGCCACACGGAACTGTTATGGACCTTTTGCATGCGCAAAATGCCACGTTTTTTGCGCGCGCAAAAAGCACACGCTTGTGTAAATCCGGCCTTAGGGTAGGAACACACTACGCATGAACACTGCAGATTTTATGCAACACATTTTATTGTGGAAAATCCGCAGCGTATTACAGTCGCAGCCGAGTGGATGAGATTTGAACAAATCTCATCGACACGCTGCAAAAAAAATTTACCTGCAGTGTGGCTTTTTAAGTCGCAGCATGTCAATGTATTCTGTGGAATCGCTGCTCCTCTGTTGCGGAAATGCTGCGGTTCTGCCGCAAAAATCACAAAATGAGAATAAAAAAAAGGTACTTTTTTAAATTGATAAAATAGTTTAGACATCCCCGGCCGTAGTTTAGGCCACCCGATCCTCTATTCTTAGCGCAGCCCGGCCTCCTGTCATGACGTTTCATCCCATGTGACTGCTGCAGCGGTCACATGGTCTACAGCGCCATCCCAGGAGGCGGGGCTACGTTCAGGAGAGAGAGATGCGTCACCTAAACTACGGCCGGGGCAAGTCTAAACTTTTTTTTCCCTGCAGGATTCCCGCAGCGGACATGCCTCACGAAACCTGCGCCACTATTTGGTGCGGTTTTGCTGTCGAAATTTCCTGCGGCTACCGGGGCGGATAAGCTGTGTAGTTTTACTTAGCATATCCGCCTAGTCCCTTAGGCTCCTGGAGCTGCTGCCGGTCTCTAAATAGAAGAAGAAAAGAGACAAAAACCACGGCGCCACATAGTGTAGATTACCAGAGGTAAGAGGAAGCAATATCCCGAAGTCCAAATAGGTGCTCACCTAGAATCAAAGGACAACGGACGATGGAGAGAAATGCTGCTGCTGCTGCCAGGACTCGGTGCCGGTGATCCAAGGAAGACCGCAAAAATAATGCTGATATACAGAAAAAAATTGGAGTCTCCAAGGCGCTGCTGCACGGGAAAGCAATAAGCAAACGATGTATCAATTAATTAGTACCAATTAATGTATTAATGTATTTAGGAAATTGCACCAATCACACTGATGCATAATTTAATTGTATCAATTTAATTTAATTTAAAAACTGAGTAGGCACTGAGTAGTGCGGCCAATATATTGCAAACGACAAGGGCATTCAAGCATATAAACAATATAAGAACTCCCACAATTAAGGAAATTATTAATTTTAAAAGATTCATCGGTCACTGTTGAAGTATATTTAGTGGCTCTATGAGTGATCACAGTACAGCACATACAACGTTGATGGCCACATTTGAAAGAGCCTAATAATTTAGGGAGTAAAGTGGAGCTAGTAGTCGATGTGCTGTACTGTGATCACTCATAGAGCCACTAAATATACTTCAACAGTGACCGATGAATCTTTTAAAATTAATAATTTCCTTAATTGTGGGAGTTCTTATATTGTTTATATGCTTGAATGCCCTTGTCGTTTGCAATATATTGGCCGCACTACTCAGTGCCTGCGAACCAGAATTAATAGTCATAGGTTTAATGTCACCTCTGGTTTTATGAAACATAGTGTTTCACGTCATTTTGCCTCCACTCATAACAATCATTTTAATGAAATAACGGTCACACCGATCGAACTGATTTCATCAAACACTGCAAATAGGTTTAATAAACTCAAGCAGCGCGAAAACTATTGGATCTTTAAACTTAGGACTCTACAACCATATGGTCTTAATGATCTAACTGAATCGTCCCTTGATTAATTATCATTTATTAACAATACATTTTGCCCATCCATTCACCACTAATTTCTCTGCCCGTTCGTTTGGGTCCGTTTTTCCCTCACATTTGTGAGTATTTTGCACTTCCTAGTTTTATGTACTCCTTTAAATTCGTTTGCTTCATAATTTAAGGTCATTTCTATTTAGCGGCATTTTTGCGCAATTAAATAAAGATTATTAGTGATTTCCCTTCCTGCTCTTCATTTTCGTGATACCCGATTTTTCCAATTACTCTCTCACTTTTTGGCTCTATATATGTTGTTTTTTACCCAGCCCCCCGATGATCCTTTTATATATTGGTGTTCTTGCAACTTGTTCCCTTTTACCCCGTTTTTTTTTTTTTTTTTATGTCTATTATCAATTGTTTTATCTATTTTTGTACTGCATTGATTCTGTAATTGTACATCATCGCATAATTGTATTTCATAAACTGTATAGTATCCATCGTAACACCATTTCTAATGGTACTTTATTGGATCACTATGTATATCATGCCCATTATAGTTTTCTATGCCCTGTCCTTTCCCGACTATTGCGCTGTCTCTTCTGTTCATTTCACTCATTTTTTCTACATCTCCATTTTACATCATTATGTATCTTTCTCCCAACATCCATTTGTATGTTAGTTATTAAACATCCATTGGATGTTTATTCCGAGCAAGCATATTGCGGCACAGTTATTTATTTACTGTATATCTGAATCCTTTTTCGTTCCTCTTTTATATATGTCATATATTATTCTTATTTCAACATTATTTGCATTTTATCATCGATTATCCCTTCTGCAATTTCGCATTTCTATTCCCTATGTACCATTATTATCCTGTCGGCTATGTGCTTTCCTTTTATACAGTTGCGTATTTTTGACACTACCGCTGTCCATGGTCCTGACTGCTGTTTTACTATCTATTGCCTCGTGTGAACGGTTACAGCTCTTTTCATTCATGACGTCATCTGAGAACTTTGACCCCAGTCATATTGGCGGGTTTTTTAATTGGTCAGTGTGTATTTAAACTGTGCAGATGTTTTATTTCTTTTATGGCCTGATGAAGATGCCGGTGCGGCATTGAAACGCGTAGCCTTGTTTTCATTAAATCACCTTTACTTGATACATCGTTTGCTTATTGCTTTCCCGTGCAGCAGCGCCTTGGAGACTCCAATTGGTCTCTAAATAGGCAATTGGTCCAGTAGAATTTGGAATTATTTTTTTTTTTGTGAACCAGCTTAAAAAAATACAAAACTTTTGTGTTAGGGCCTGTTCACATCACCGTTCGCTTCCGTTCCGGGGTTCCGTCTGAGGTTTCCGTCGGGTGAACCCCGCAACGGTGATGTGACAGGCAGCAGCTCCAGGAGCGACATCATAAGGGACACACTAGGTGGATATGCTGAGTAAAACTTCACAGCTTATCCGCCCCGGTAGCCGCAGGAAATTCTGCCAGCAAAACCGCACCAAATAGTGGCGCAGGTTTCGTAAGGCATGTCCGCTGCGGGAATCCTGCAGGGAAAAAAAAGTTTAGACTTGCCCCGGCCGTATTTTAGGTGACGCATCTCTCTCTTCTGAACGTAGCCCTGCCTCCTGGGATAATGCTGTAGACCATGTGACCGCTGCAGCAGTCACATGTGATGAAACGTCATGACAGGAGGTCGGGCTGCGCTAAGAATAGAGGATCACGTCGCCAGGACTACCGCCGGGGTAAGTATAAACTTTTTTATAAATTTAAAAAAGTACCTTTTTTTTTCTCATTTGTGATTTTTGCGGCAGAACCGCAGCATTCCCGCAACAGAGGAGCAGCGATTCCACAGAATACATTGACATGCTGCGGCTTAAAAAGCCACACTGCAGGTAAAAAATTTTTTGCAGCGTGTGGATGAGATTTGTTCAAATCTCATCTACTCGGCTGCGACTGTAATACGCTGCAGATTTTCCGCAATAAAATGTGTTGCATAAAATCTGCAGTGTTCATGCCTAGTATGTTCCTACCCTAGGGCCGTATTTATACAAGCGTGTGCTTTTTGCGCACGCAAAAAACGTGACATTTTGCGCATGCAAAAGGTCCATAACAGCTTCGTGTGTCAGCAGCGTATGATGCGCGGCTGCGTGATTTTCGCGCAGCCGCCATCATTATGACACTCTGTTTGTATGTTTGTAGCACGTGGTGCTTTTCTGTTTTCATTCATAGTTTATACTGCTGTGGAAGTGCTGGGCGTGATTTTCACGCACCCATTGACTTCAATGGGTGCGTGATGCGCGAACAATGCACAAATATAGGACATGTCGTGAGTTTTATGCAGCGGACACACGGACACACGCTACGTGAAAATCACTGACAGTCTGAACGGCCCCATAGAGTAACATAAGTCCGTGCGAGGCGCGTGAAAATCACGCACGTTGCACGGATGTATTACACGTTCGTCTGAATAAGCCCTAAGAATAAGGCCCAGTTCACAGAGTTTTTGGGCCTTGATGTTGACTCGGACACTGCGTCAGAATCAGCACCAAACAACTTCTAAAACCGCCTCCCATTGATTTAATCTGAAATCAATGGGAGCCAGTCGCGGAAAAAAGAAAAAGCAGCACGTCCTTTCTTGCCGCGGTTCTGCCTCTGACCTCCCATCGAAATCAATGGGAGGCAGAAAATGCATTTTTCGCTGCGTTTTTTGTCTGCTGTCCTCAATCGCCACGGGCAAAAAACGCGGCAAGATAGTGTGGGCAGGTCAAAATCTGCCTCAAAATTCGGTGCGCGGTTCCAGGCGGTCGCGGGTGCGCGGTCGCGGGTACGTGCGGTCGCTGGTGCGCGCTCGTGGACGCATGCGCGGGTGGTCGCGGGTGCGTACGGTCGCGGGTGCGCGCTCGCGGACGCTCGCGAGTGCGCACGCGCGGGAGTTTGCGTGTGCGTGCGATCGGTCACGCGGGCGGTTTTTGACGGCCCCCATGACGAGAGGGGGGCTCCGCAGCTCGCGACATTCTTTTGGTGAAAAAAACGAGCCCCATTGCAGGGGCCTGTTTTTTTTCTACCAAAGGCAAGTCGCGGCAGTTGCCGGGCCCCCCTTTCAATTAGGTTTGGCCGGGCCCCTCACATCAGTACCCCTAATACTCCCCTGATGGCGGCATGATATAGTGCTGGACGGAGTACCGTTAACAGGCGGTGCCACGGTAGGGGGGCCCAGAAAATGTAGCTTTTTGGGGCCCTGAAATTCCTGATGGCGGTCCTGGTTACACCCCACAGCATCAATTCTGTCAGGTAAGAATTCCACCAGTCTATTTTATCCAATTCCTCCACTAACTGGTGGCTAAATTCAACTACAGTTCTTTGCTTACTTTTCCGGCATATTACCTGATATTTTAATGAGATTGAGGTCCAGGGAGTTTTCTTTTGCAACATAGGGTAGTGTCCACGGTAAAGCCACATACAGTCGTTTTGTGTACAGAACAGATAAAGTGTATTTAGGTCCCTTCTAAATGGGCTCCTTCTCATAAAAGGGCATATGGACATGGTTTAAAATCTTGTTAAGGGGTTCAAGAGACTTTAAATGTACTGCGCTCCCTCCTGTCTCTCTATGTTGCTCTCTGTGTTCAGCCTGGAACAGAGTGGATGGTTATCTCGCTTTGGTTTTCAACCAGGAAAAATTAAAGGTCCTTTTTCACAGGCAGATTTCCTGCCCAGTAACGAACGCTGATCAACGATAATGGCAATTCGATTGGTGCTAATTAAATACTTTTAAATGGAGCAATCTTTGTGAGTGTGGGGAAAAATGATAGTTAATACAATCGTTTGTCGCCATACAGTTTGCATATTGTCGGCAGCACATCCCCTATTTATATGGGGAGATGTGCTGCCTACAAACAATGATTTTTTTTGCCTGTTTAAAAGATGCAATCAACCGGAAAACAAGCTTGTTGCTATGTTCACACAAGACAATGATCGGAACGAGTGTTATGCCGACCATCTGTTCTTGAAAAAGGGCCTTTAATAATCTAATCTTTATCCACAGGATAGGGGTTAAATATCTGATCGTTGGGGTTCCCACCGCTGGGACCAGGGCGGCACCTGCCATGAGGTGAGCCTGCCGACTCGGGGGAGGCATCTTGTGCATACAGGCAGTGTAGTACACTCTTCCTCTCTGATGCTGCACGTGCCGCCAGAGAGGAGCAGAGAGAAGCTGGAGCAATGCGGGAGGAGCGGTCGAACGCTCTCCTCTGATGAAAAGAAGAGAGCGGTTGGTAAGTAATGAGGTGAGGGCAGGAGACTGAGTCGTTGTTAAAGACTAGAGCAGAAGCTCGGCGCTTACTGCGCTCACCTTCCTGCCCCTCCAAATTTAAAAGGATGTGCCGACGCTGGGTGTGTGTCTGCAGGGCCCCCATCAGAGCAGTACTAGTGGTACTGCCGTCACCCCCCCAGCCTCTCCTCGTGGGTCCTTCGCGCCCCTCCATTGTGGGCCTCCTCGCCCCCCCCCCTCAGGCCTGCTGTAACTCCTCCCTGCAGACCTGCTGTAACTTCTCCCTGCAGACCTGCTGTAATAGTAATGGTAAAACACTTTATTTTTTCCAAATATCTATCTATCTATCTATCTATCTATCAACACAAAAGTTTGAACTGCACTGTTAGGGTATGTGCACACACACTAATTACGTCCGTAATTGACGGACGTATTTCGGCCGCAAGTCCCGGACCGAACACAGTGCAAGGTGCCGGGCTCCTAGCATCATACTTATGTACGATGCTAGGAGTCCCTGCCTCGCTGCAGGACAACTGTCCCGTACTGTAAACATGATTACAGTACGGGACAGTTGTCCTGCAGCGAGGCAGGGACTCCTAGCATCGTACATAACTATGATGCTAGGAGCCCGGCTCCCTGCACTGAGTTCTGTCCGGTACTTGCGGCCAAAATACGTCCGTCAATTACGGACGTAAATAGTGTGTGTGCACATACCCTTAGGGATCTGCCAGGTACTCCATCTAGCTATACTCCTGGGATTAATCAATCCACACCTGAGGCCAGACCTGTTCGACTGACACCATCTCCCACCAACCAGGGTGGCAGGCTCAGGAGTGGGAGAGCCTATCGCGGCCTGGTCTCTCGGAGTTAGCTCCGCCCCCTGCCCTTTATTACCTGCCCTGTGCTCTCCCTCAGTGCTTGTAATTCTTTTGGATTCCTGGCCCCACTGCTGCTTGCTCCAGCCTGCTTCTGCCGTGCTACTGCCTTGCTGCAGTTCTGCTTTACCTGCTTGCTTGCCCTGGCTTGCTTCTGTCTCCGTGCCCGCTCGGGTGTACTCACTTCGTCCTGGTCCTGACTGTTCGTTCGCCGCCCCGTTTCCTCGTGGCGTTCCGTGGCTACTGCCCCTTCCCTTGCGTGTTCCCTGTTTGTCTTCCTGTGCACTTAGCCAGCGTAGGGACCGCCGCCCAGTTGTACCTCGTCGCCTAGGGCGGGTCGTTGCAAGTAGGCAGGGACAGGGCGGTGGGTAGATTAGGGCTCACTTTCCCTTCACCTCCTTCCTGCCATTACATAATTACAAGCCCTACATAATTACAAGCCCTTACCTAGTCTACCATTTCTCCTACGCTGACGCTATCATGGACCCCCTTGAGACCCTGACCCAGCAGATGCAGGGCCTCTCCCTACAGGTCCAGGCCCTGGCCCAAAGGGTCAATCAGGGTGACGCTGCTTTAGTAGTACCCCTCACCTCACCTCTAGAACCCGACCTCAAGTTACCTGACCGGTTTTCAGGGGACCGTAAGACGTTTCTCTCCTTCCGGGAGAGTTGCAGACTGTATTTCCGCCTAAAGCCCCACTCCTCAGGTTCCGAGAACCAGCGGGTGGGTATCATCATATCCCGACTCCAGGAAGGGCCCCAAGAGTGGGCCTTCTCCTTGGCTCCTGACGCCCCTGAACTTTCCTCTGTGGATCGTTTTTTCTCTGCCCTCGGACTCATTTACGACGAGACTGACAGGACTGCTTTAGCCGAGAGTCAGCTGGTGACCTTACGTCAGGGTAGGAGACCGGTTGAGGAATACTGTTCTGATTTTAGGAAGTGGTGCGTAGCTTCTCAGTGGAACGATCCGGCCCTAAGGTGCCAGTTTAGGTTAGGATTATCTGACGCCCTAAAGGATCTGCTGGTTAGCTACCCCTCGCCTGACTCCCTTGACCAGGTTATGGCCCTAGCAGTACGACTTGACCGACGTCTCAGGGAACGTCAGCTAGAACGCTTCAGTGTGCTCCCCTCTGACTTTTCTGCGATCCCCCCCGAGGTCCCGTCTCCTCGCCCCTCCACGGAGGACTCGGAGGTACCTATGCAACTCGGGGCCTCCATGTCCCCTCGACAACGTAGGGAGTTTCGCAGAATGAATGGTCTCTGCTTCTACTGTGGGGACGACAAGCATCTACTGAACACCTGTCCCAGGCGCAAGAATAAGAAGCCGGAAAACTTCCGCGCCTAAGTGATCATCGGGGAGGTCACTTGGGCGCACAGGTATTTCCCGTTAATGTGAAACGCAATAAAATTTTGCTTCCCTTTCAGGTCTCGTTTGCTGGCCGGTCTGCCACGGGCAGTGCTTTCGTGGATTCTGGCTCATCTGCTAATATCATGTCTGTGGAAATTGCTATGTCTCTAAAGATGCCTTGTATTGATTTACCTTATCCTATCCCTGTAGTAGGAATCGACTCAACCCCCCTTGCTAATGGTTATTTTACTCAGCATACTCCTGTTTTTGAACTCCTGGTTGGCTCCATGCATTTGGAGCAGTGCTCTGTACTGGTGATGCAGGGATTATCGTCTGATCTGGTTTTAGGCCTTCCCTGGTTGCAGTTGCATAATCCCACATTTGATTGGAATACTGGGGATCTCACCAAATGGGGTAATGAATGTCTTATGTCATGTCTTTCTGTTAACTCTATTTCTCCCCGGGAGGAGGTAAACACGCTTCCTGAGTTTGTTCAGGACTTCGCCGATGTGTTTTCTAAGGAGGCCTCCGAGGTGTTGCCCCCCCATAGAGATTACGATTGCGCTATCGATTTGGTGCCTGGTGCCAAGCTTCCTAAGGGTAGGATATTTAATCTTTCATGTCCTGAACGTGAAGCGATGAGGGTGTATATCCAAGAATGCCTGGCCAAGGGTTTCATTCGCCCCTCGACTTCTCCTGTAGCTGCTGGCTTCTTCTTCGTGGGGAAGAAGGATGGTGGTCTTAGGCCGTGCATTGATTATCGTAACCTGAATAAGGTCACCGTAAGGAACCAGTACCCACTTCCTTTGATTCCGGATCTTTTTAATCAGGTTCAGGGAGCCCAATGGTTTTCTAAGTTCGATCTACGGGGGGCATATAACCTTATCCGCATCAAAGAGGGGGATGAGTGGAAAACTGCGTTCAACACACCCGAGGGTCATTTCGAATACCTGGTCATGCCCTTTGGGTTGTGTAATGCCCCTGCTGTCTTCCAGAATTTTATTAATGAAATCCTGAGAGAGTACCTGGGTAATTTTCTTGTTGTGTACCTTGATGACATACTGGTGTTTTCCAAGGACTGGTCCTCCCACGTGGAGCATGTCAGGAAGGTGCTCCAGGTCCTTCGGGAGAATAATCTGTTTGCTAAGACTGAAAAATGTGTCTTTGGGGTACAGGAGATACCATTTTTAGGGCAAATCCTCACTCCTCATGAATTCCGCATGGACCCTGCCAAGGTTCAAGCTGTGGCGGAATGGGTCCAACCTGCCTCCCTTAAGGCGTTACAGTGTTTTTTAGGGTTCGCCAACTATTACAGGAGATTTATTGCCAACTTCTCGGTCGTCGCTAAGCCTCTTACGGACCTTACCCGCAAGGGTGCCGATGTCCTCCATTGGCCCCCTGAGGCCGTCCAGGCCTTTGAGACTCTCAAGAAGTGCTTTATCTCGGCCCCCGTGCTGATTCAGCCCAACCAAGAGGAGCCATTTATTGTGGAGGTTGACGCTTCCGAGGTGGGAGTGGGGGCCGTCTTGTCCCAGGGTACCAGCTCCCTCACCCATCTCCGCCCCTGTGCTTACTTCTCTAGGAAGTTTTCGCCCACGGAGAGTAACTATGATATTGGCAACCGCGAACTTCTAGCCATTAAATGGGCTTTTGAGGAGTGGCGGCACTTCCTGGAGGGGGCCAGACACCAGGTAACGGTCCTTACGGATCACAAGAATCTGGTTTTCCTAGAATCGGCCCGGAGGCTTAATCCTAGACAAGCTCGGTGGGCACTATTCTTTACCAGATTTAATTTCTTGGTTACCTATAGGGCTGGGTCCAAGAATATTAAGGCTGACGCTCTGTCACGTAGTTTCATGGCCAATCCTCCTTCCGAGAAGGATCCCGCTTGTATTTTACCCCCTGGTATAATAGTCTCTGCCACGGATTCTGATTTAGCTTCTGATATCGCGGCTGATCAGGGTGCAGCTCCCGGGAACGTCCCTGGGGACAAACTGTTTGTTCCCCTGCAATACCGGCTGAGGGTACTCAGGGAAAACCATGACTCCGCTCTATCTGGTCATCCTGGCATCTTGGGCACCAAACACCTCATTACCAGAAACTATTGGTGGCCTGGGTTGCCTAAAGATGTTAGGGCTTACGTCGCCGCTTGTGAGGTTTGCGCTAGGTCCAAAACCCCTAGGTCCCGACCTGCGGGCCTACTACGTTCCTTGCCCATTCCCCAGAGACCTTGGACCCATATCTCCATGGATTTTATCACCGATTTGCCTCCTTCTCAGGGCAAGTCGGTGGTGTGGGTGGTAGTCGACCGCTTCAGCAAGATGTGCCACTTTGTGCCCCTTAAGAAGCTACCTAACGCCAAGACGTTAGCTTCTTTGTTTGTGAAACACATCCTGCGTCTCCATGGGGCCCCAGTCAATATCGTTTCTGACAGAGGGGTACAATTTGTTTCCTTATTTTGGAGAGCTTTTTGTAAAAAGTTGGAGATTGATCTGTCCTTCTCCTCCGCCTTCCATCCCGAAACTAATGGCCAAACGGAAAGGACCAACCAATCCCTGGAACAATATTTAAGGTGTTTTATCTCTGACTGTCAATTCGATTGGGTCTCATTCCTTCCCCTTGCTGAATTTTCCCTGAATAACCGGGTCAGTAACTCGTCAGGGGTCTCCCCATTTTTCTGTAATTTCGGGTTTAACCCAAGGTTCTCCTCCGTCTCCCCTGGTTGTTCCAATAATCCTGAGGTAGAGGAGGTTCATCGGGAACTGTGCACTGTCTGGGCCCAGGTTCAGAAGAACCTAGAGGCGTCCCAGAGCGCACAAAAGATTCAGGCGGATAGTAGACGTTCTGCTAACCCCCGGTTTGTCGTCGGGGATTTGGTCTGGTTGTCGTCCAGGAACTTGCGCCTTAAGGTCCCGTCCAGGAAGTTTGCTCCCCGATTCATTGGACCTTATAAGATCATTGAAGTCCTCAACCCTGTATCCTTCCGTCTGGAGCTCCCCCCATCCTTTCGCATACATGACGTCTTCCATGCCTCCCTCCTTAAACGCTGCTCCCCGTCCTGGTCCCCCTCGAGGATACCTCCTGTTCCCGTTCTCACCCCTGAGGGGGTGGAATTCGAGGTGGCCAAGATTATGGACAGTAGGATGGTCCAGGGCTCCCTCCAGTACCTGGTCCATTGGAGAGGATACGGGCCGGAGGAGAGGACTTGGGTACCTGCCCGTGATGTTCACGCTGGGGTATTGATCAGGAGGTTCCACCTCCTCTTCCCCACTAAACCGGGTCCCCTTAGTAAGGGTCCGGTGGCCCCTCATAAAAGGGGGAGTACTGTTAGGGATCTGCCAGGTACTCCATCTAGCTATACTCCTGGGATTAATCAATCCACACCTGAGGCCAGACCTGTTCGACTGACACCATCTCCCACCAACCAGGGTGGCAGGCTCAGGAGTGGGAGAGCCTTTCGCGGCCTGGTCTCTCGGAGTTAGCTCCGCCCCCTGCCCTTTATTACCTGCCCTGTGCTCTCCCTCAGTGCTTGTAATTCTTTTGGATTCCTGGCCCCACTGCTGCTTGCTCCAGCCTGCTTCTGCCGTGCTACTGCCTTGCTGCAGTTCTGCTTTACCTGCTTGCTTGCCCTGGCTTGCTTCTGTCTCCGTGCCCGCTCGGGTGTACTCACTTCGTCCTGGTCCTGACTGTTCGTTCGCCGCCCCGTTTCCTCGTGGCGTTCCGTGGCTACTGCCCCTTCCCTTGCGTGTTCCCTGTTTGTCTTCCTGTGCACTTAGCCAGCGTAGGGACCGCCGCCCAGTTGTACCTCGTCGCCTAGGGCGGGTCGTTGCAAGTAGGCAGGGACAGGGCGGTGGGTAGATTAGGGCTCACTTTCCCTTCACCTCCTTCCTGCCATTACATGCACATTCCAACAAAATGATACAAAACATATATGCAGGTGCAAGAACGCCTGTGACTGCAAATATATAGCACTAAATATACATGCACTAAGAACCTCCCTATTGCAAGTAGATTTAGCATGTAATGCATATTTATTTATATATTAGCGGTTTAGGTGACAGTGTTCGCAGTACTGTCGCCATTCTTTTTGAGTGCTATCTATCTATCTATCATATATATATATATATATATATATATATATATACACACACGTTTATCTATAATCCTCGGATAAGGACTACCTGCCTGCACCCATTACCATTTTGGAATCTCATATGGAGTGCTGCTCACTTCTGTTTGTGTGTGTGTGTATATATATATATATATATATATATATATATATATATATATATATATATACACACACACACACAAACAGAAGTGAGCAGTACTCTATATGAAATTCCAAAATGGTAACGGGTGCAGGCAGGTAAACCTTATCCGAGGATTATAGATAAATGTCGAAGAAATCCCACAGCGCTCCAATGTACAAAAGAAAGTGGTTTATTCAGTCAATACAAGCTGCAACGTTTCCGTCCTGCTATGGGACCTTTTTCAAGCATGCGTTCTCTCTACATTGGAGTGCTGTGGGATTTCTTCTACATTTATGTATATATATATATATATATATATATATATATATATATATATATAATTCAATTTATAGAAGCTTTATTGGCAGGACCAAATACAAATTAGCATTGCCAAAGCAAGAACACATCTAGGGTCGGGGTATACAAGTCCATGGCATATCGTGTCTCTCTCTGTGTATGGCATTGCGTGACATATTGTGCCGGTATGCCCACTGTGTTTTTCCTTTTCACCATCCAGGATGTATAGTTTCTCTTCCTCTTCCATGGAGCTGAAGTCCGGTAAGGGATCAGAGTCTCCTGAAGTGAGTGTCCCATATTGCTGAGTATTTGGAGCAGTGTAGTAGGAAGTGGGCCTCATCCTCCACGGCCTCCTGGTCGCACTGTTGGCACAGTTTGTTCTCCCTGGGATTGTAGTTCTGTCTGTGACACCCAGATTCGATGACCAGGTTGTCGGCGCTCAGTCTGTACCGGGTCAGGATTTGTCTGTCTCTGGGGTATTCCTCTTGGCCCTTGTTTATTATGTTCTTGATTTCAGCTTTTGTGAGTTGTTCCTGAGTGACATTTTGGTTCAGCTGGGTCAGGGTGAAATGTTCCGGGGTGCCTGTCTTACCTGGGACCCCATGGTGTAGCAAGGCTTTAAATGAATAGAACTTTGTCTGCTGCTATATAGGTGGGCCCAGAATGATAGCGCCCCCTTCTGGATTGTAAGGTGTAGTGGGAGTCTGCCCAGTTCGGCTCCACAAGCCCTATTTGAGGTACTCCGATGGACTTGGAGAAGGTGTTTGCAAAATTCCAGGTGGAATATTTCTGTTGGGCTGAAATCCTACCTTGACCAATCTGGGTTACGTGTCCGGACCCCAGACTTCACTGGCATACAGGAAGATTGGGGAGATGATGCAGTCAAAGGTTTTAAGCCCGACCGTCACTGGTGGTTTGAGGTGGTACAGTTTTCTTCTGATGGCATGGAAGGTTTTGCATACCTTGTCTTTCAGCATCTCAATGGCTTGTTTAAAGCTTCCTGATTGGTTGATTTCTAGGCCCAGGTAGGTGTACCTGTCGGTCGCTGTAAGTTTGGCGTTATTTAGTGTGAAGGTCGGGTGCCTGGGGGATTTTGAGTTTCTCCTCTAGAACACCATGATGTTGGTTTTCTTTGCATTGATGGGTAGTGCCCACGTGGAGCTGAATTTTACCAGGATTTGCAGGTTGTCTTGGAGATATTTCTCAGTTGGTGATAGCAGCAGCAGGTCATCTGCATACAACAAAAATTTCACCTGGGTATCATGTAGGGTGAGGCCTGGTGCTGAGGAGGATTCCAGAGCTGTGGCCAATTCATTGATGTAGATGTTGAAGAGCGTTGGACTGAGGCTGCAGCCTAGTCTAACTCCTCGGCTCTTCTGGAAATAAGCTGTTCTTTTCCCATTCACCTGCATCTATTCTCTGTGTAGGAGCTTCTGATGAAATCATAGGTTTTACCTCCTATTCCGCTCTCTAGCAGTTTCAGAAATAGGCCCAGATGCCACATGAGTCAAAGGCCTTCTTAAAGTCCACAAAATAGGCGTATATCTTCCCATGCTTTGTATTGTGGACGTGGCTCTTGATGAGGCTGCGCAAGGTGTAGATGTGGTCAGTGGTGCGGTGATTTGGCATGAACCCAGCTTGGCTTTGGTTGAGGAAGCCGAGTGCTCTCTTATTCAAGATGCTGTTGAACACTTTCCCCAGGTTGCTGCTGACACATATCCCTCGGTAGTTGGCTGGGTCGTACCTGTCCCCACTCTTGTGCAGAGGTATTATAAGGCCTTGGTTCCAGATTTGAGGGAAGTAGCCGGCACTCAGCACCATATTGAATAGTTTTGCTATTGTGGCCTGTATTTCTGGTGGGCTGTGTTTTATTATTTCTAGTGAGATTCTGTCTAGGCCGCTGGATTTTCTACACCTTATGTCTGAAGTTCTCTCTGTTTTACTATTTATCTTTCTATCTATCAACCATCAGGAAAGCAGCACTGTGACAGCAACAGATAACCTGGGTGCAAGCCCTCGAGTATAAATCCAATATCCAAACGGTAAATAAAAAGCAAAGAATGGCAGCACTCCAGTACAATTCAGTGAAAATTGTGGACTTTATTCCCCTTTGCGACGTTTTAGCTCACTCAATGGAGCCTCTCAAGCAATATAAACAGTGATAAACCGGTATATATAGGAGTCACAATTAATATAATGAGGCATATTTAAAGTGTCATATATATAATATAACAAATATACAGATGATTTAAAGTGCTAATAGTGCATCAAATATATATATCCAAGGGGAGAGAAAAGACATGGACCGCACATCCACTATATACAATGATCAATTGCGGCTAGGCAAAATATATAAATATGAACGAGAGGTTCTTTGTAACATTTTGATCAAATTGTATGCAAGCCCACTTGCCACTTCACGGCGACCTCTGAAAGTGGGTCCCTACTCTAACGGTTACAGCACCGCATGGCGGCTACCGCCACCGCAGCGCCGCTCCTGCAGAGGGAGCAACCCAGGGGCCCAAAAGCACCCATGCCTTCAGACCGTGCCAAGCCTCCTTGGCTCTGGGCCACGTCCCCCCACAAGTGCAGCACTACAGCAACAGACACCACCACACAGCACCACAACATGTGAACAGATGGAAATTAGCTCACCTTGCCATGCGCCCCCAGTGGCCAACTGAGAGTACAAGCAGGAGCAGGAACACTTATCAGGTCATTCCTAAATTAAAATCAGCTGGGCCAAAAATGTGGAGTGCTGGTACCAAGTAAAACAAAAAAACAGAGGGGATAGACTCTGTATAATAATATCCAAGGGGAGAGAAAAGACATGGACCGCACATCCACTATATACAATGATCAATTGCGGCTAGGCAAAATATATAAATATGAACGAGAGGTTCTTTGTAACATTTTGATCAAATTGTATGCAAGCCCACTTGCCACTTCACGGCGACCTCTGAAAGTGGGTCCCTACTCTAACGGTTACAGCACCGCATGGCGGCTACCGCCACCGCAGCGCCGCTCCTGCAGAGGGAGCAACCCAGGGGCCCAAAAGCACCCATGCCTTCAGACCGTGCCAAGCCTCCTTGGCTCTGGGCCACGTCCCCCCACAAGTGCAGCACTACAGCAACAGACACCACCACACAGCACCACAACATGTGAACAGATGGAAATTAGCTCACCTTGCCATGCGCCCCCAGTGGCCAACTGAGAGTACAAGCAGGAGCAGGAACACTTATCAGGTCATTCCTAAATTAAAATCAGCTGGGCCAAAAATGTGGAGTGCTGGTACCAAGTAAAACAAAAAAAACAGAGGGGATAGACTCTGTATAATAATATCCAAGGGGAGAGAAAAGACATGGACCGCACATCCACTATATACAATGATCAATTGCGGCTAGGCAAAATATATAAATATGAACGAGAGGTTCTTTGTAACATTTTGATCAAATTGTATGCAAGCCCACTTGCCACTTCACGGCGACCTCTGAAAGTGGGTCCCTACTCTAACGGTTACAGCACCGCATGGCGGCTACCGCCACCGCAGCGCCGCTCCTGCAGAGGGAGCAACCCAGGGGCCCAAAAGCACCCATGCCTTCAGACCGTGCCAAGCCTCCTTGGCTCTGGGCCACGTCCCCCCACAAGTGCAGCACTACAGCAACAGACACCACCACACAGCACCACAACATGTGAACAGATGGAAATTAGCTCACCTTGCCATGCGCCCCCAGTGGCCAACTGAGAGTACAAGCAGGAGCAGGAACACTTATCAGGTCATTCCTAAATTAAAATCAGCTGGGCCAAAAATGTGGAGTGCTGGTACCAAGTAAAACAAAAAAACAGAGGGGATAGACTCTGTATAATAATATCCAAGGGGAGAGAAAAGACATGGACCGCACATCCACTATATACAATGATCAATTGCGGCTAGGCAAAATATATAAATATGAACGAGAGGTTCTTTGTAACATTTTGATCAAATTGTATGCAAGCCCACTTGCCACTTCACGGCGACCTCTGAAAGTGGGTCCCTACTCTAACGGTTACAGCACCGCATGGCGGCTACCGCCACCGCAGCGCCGCTCCTGCAGAGGGAGCAACCCAGGGGCCCAAAAGCACCCATGCCTTCAGACCGTGCCAAGCCTCCTTGGCTCTGGGCCACGTCCCCCCACAAGTGCAGCACTACAGCAACAGACACCACCACATGTGAACAGATGGAAATTAGCTCACCTTGCCATGCGCCCCCAGTGGCCAACTGAGAGTACAAGCAGGAGCAGGAACACTTATCAGGTCATTCCTAAATTAAAATCAGCTGGGCCAAAAATGTGGAGTGCTGGTACCAAGTAAAACAAAAAAACAGAGGGGATAGACTCTGTATAATAATATCCAAGGGGAGAGAAAAGACATGGACCGCACATCCACTATATACAATGATCAATTGCGGCTAGGCAAAATATATAAATATGAACGAGAGGTTCTTTGTAACATTTTGATCAAATTGTATGCAAGCCCACTTGCCACTTCACGGCGACCTCTGAAAGTGGGTCCCTACTCTAACGGTTACAGCACCGCATGGCGGCTACCGCCACCGCAGCGCCGCTCCTGCAGAGGGAGCAACCCAGGGGCCCAAAAGCACCCATGCCTTCAGACCGTGCCAAGCCTCCTTGGCTCTGGGCCACGTCCCCCCACAAGTGCAGCACTACAGCAACAGACACCACCACACAGCACCACAACATGTGAACAGATGGAAATTAGCTCACCTTGCCATGCGCCCCCAGTGGCCAACTGAGAGTACAAGCAGGAGCAGGAACACTTATCAGGTCATTCCTAAATTAAAATCAGCTGGGCCAAAAATGTGGAGTGCTGGTACCAAGTAAAACAAAAAAACAGAGGGGATAGACTCTGTATAATAATATCCAAGGGGAGAGAAAAGACATGGACCGCACATCCACTATATACAATGATCAATTGCGGCTAGGCAAAATATATAAATATGAACGAGAGGTTCTTTGTAACATTTTGATCAAATTGTATGCAAGCCCTGCTCCTGCTTGTACTCTCAGTTGGCCACTGGGGGCGCATGGCAAGGTGAGCTCATTTCCATCTGTTCACATGTTGTGGTGCTGTGTGGTGGTGTCTGTTGCTGTAGTGCTGCACTTGTGGGGGGACGTGGCCCAGAGCCAAGGAGGCTTGGCACGGTCTGAAGGCATGGGTGCTTTTGGGCCCCTGGGTTGCTCCCTCTGCAGGAGCGGCGCTGCGGTGGCGGTAGCCGCCATGCGGTGCTGCAACCGTTAGAGTAGGGACCCACTTTCAGAGGTCGCCGTGAAGTGGCAAGTGGGCTTGCATACAATTTGATCAAAATGTTACAAAGAACCTCTCTTTCATATTTATACATTTTGCCTAGCCGCAATTGATCATTGTATACAGTGGATGTGCGGTCCATGTCTTTTCTCTCCCCTTGGATATTATTATACAGAGTCTATCCCCTCTGTTTTTTTGTTTTACTTGGTACCAGCACTCCACACTTTTGGCCCAGCTGATTTTAATTTAGGAATGACCTGATAAGTGTTCCTGCTCCTGCTTGTACTCTCAGTTGGCCACTGGGGGCGCATGGCAAGGTGAGCTCATTTCCATCTGTTCACATGTTGTGGTGCTGTGTGGTGGTGTCTGTTGCTGTAGTGCTGCACTTGTGGGGGGACGTGGCCCAGAGCCAAGGAGGCTTGGCACGGTCTGAAGGCATGGGTGCTTTTGGGCCCCTGGGTTGCTCCCTCTGCAGGAGCGGCGCTGCGGTGGCGGTAGCCGCCATGCGGTGCTGCAACCGTTAGAGTAGGGACCCACTTTCAGAGGTCGCCGTGAAGTGGCAAGTGGGCTTGCATACAATTTGATCAAAATGTTACAAAGAACCTCTCGTTCATATTTATACATTTTGCCTAGCCGCAATTGATCATTGTATACAGTGGATGTGCGGTCCATGTCTTTTCTCTCCCCTTGGATATTATTATACAGAGTCTATCCCCTCTGTTTTTTTGTTTTACTTGGTACCAGCACTCCACACTTTTGGCCCAGCTGATTTTAATTTAGGAATGACCTGATAAGTGTTCCTGCTCCTGCTTGTACTCTCAGTTGGCCACTGGGGGCGCATGGCAAGGTGAGCTAATTTCCATCTGTTCACATGTTGTGGTGCTGTGTGGTGGTGTCTGTTGCTGTAGTGCTGCACTTGTGGGGGGACGTGGCCCAGAGCCAAGGAGGCTTGGCACGGTCTGAAGGCATGGGTGCTTTTGGGCCCCTGGGTTGCTCCCTCTGCAGGAGCGGCGCTGCGGTGGCGGTAGCCGCCATGCGGTGCTGTAACCGTTAGAGTAGGGACCCACTTTCAGAGGTCGCCGTGAAGTGGCAAGTGGGCTTGCATACAATTTGATCAAAATGTTACAAAGAACCTCTCGTTCATATTTATACATTTTGCCTAGCCGCAATTGATCATTGTATACAGTGGATGTGCGGTCCATGTCTTTTCTCTCCCCTTGGATCAAATATATATATCAATGAATGTTATTCTGTGCAAAAAAAGTTAATATTATTACATACTAACAATACAGGGAATATACCAGCTAGTGCTATATTTAATAAAAAATAATAACATAAATAGATATAATATACAGCAGCTGTCAACTGGGACTCACCACCTAAGGAACGAACACTGATGAATTAGAGAGAGATAATCATAGCTCCACACTCATACACCGCTCACTGCACATGACTGCAAACAAGCAGGCACTGATTGGTTAAGGGATGTGTCACTAAAAAGGTCAAAGCGCATACATAGCATTATTGTGTATGACCAGTTCCGGTGCATCCGCCAAATCGGCCGCTCGGCAACTCTCAGTTAGCAACGCGTCCTTAACAACCCGTGCTTGTGCACAGTATCACGCCGTGCGAGAAACAAGAACGAAAGCATGCATTATACATGAGACTGGGGACAGATATAAGCTCGAAAAAGAAAGTAACATATGGAATTAATGTAACATATCTAATACAGAAAGAAACACTAAGTATTATATAGGCAAATATATGTAATGACAAAGTACCACATGCAGCACAACAACAGATAGAGAAAGCATGCATGAGTGGAGGTCATTCAGTGATGAGTCCTAACAGAGTCAATCTATAAAGAAAACAAGGAAAACATTATTTACTGAAAAAAAACTCCCTCATGCAACACTCTTTCACCATTTTATTTTAAAAAAAATGTAGATTATCGAAGTAGTCCAACGAATCTACGAGTCTAACTCGTCCAGCGAAACCTACCAAAAAAAGAAATGTTAGCAGTATGAAAAATAAGAACGTATATTTTTTTCTCCCCTGCGCCGAAATAGAAACTCAAGGTCAAAGAAAAATGTTTTGCCTTCATGTAACTCTGCTTCCTGTCAACTAAAAAGTCATCTGCCAGAGGGAAAAAATGTTTGCACATGGTGGAGTACAAGAAAGTCTAATTCCCAGGGGAGGTTTTCTTGTAAACAGAACAGAAGAAATTTGATCCAGCGCTGGTTGATTTAACCCCTTCCCGACATTTGACGTATCCATATGCCAAAGTCATGTAGGGGAAGTATGGAATGGGCTCACGAATTGAACCCGCTCAATACAATGCCGTTGTCGGCTGTATGTTACAGCCGACACTTCAGAGAAATGAGCGGCATCGCGCTCTAGCGCGAACTCGCTCGTTTAACTCGTTAAATGCCGCGGTAAATAGCGACCGAAGCATTTAAATGGTTAGAAAGAGTGGGCGACCCCTTCTAACAGCTCATCGCGCCCCCCGCAATGCAATCGCGGGGGGGCGATGGTTGCTATGGTTGCCTGGGGGCCTAATGAAGGCCCCCAGGTCCGCCATCTTTGTGCAACTATTAATAGTTGCCTGTCAGAATCACGATATACAGCAATACATTAGTATTGCAGTATATCGTGCAAGCGATCTAACGATCACTGGTTGAAGTCCCCTAGGGGGACTAATAAAAAAAGTAAAAATTTGTTAAATAAAGTTTTTTTTTTAATGTAAAAAAATATTTACATTTAAAGTTCAAAAAACCCCAACTTTTTCCATTTTCCCCCTAGAGCATAGTAAAAAAAAAAATAAACATAATTGGTATCGCCGCATCAGTAAAAGTCTGAACTATTACAATATGTCATTATTTAACCCGCACGGTGAACGCCGTAAAAAAAAATTGTAATCGCCAGAATCTCTATTTTTTGGTCACCTCATCGCCCACAAATTTTTTTATAAAAAGTGCTAAAAATGTCACATGTACCCCAAAATTGTATTATTAAAAACTACAGCTTATCCCGCAAAAAAATAAGCCCTCATACCACTTAATCGACTAAAAAATAAAAAAGTTATGGCTCTCGGAATTTGGCGACACAAAATAAATTTTCTTTTTTACACTTAGGTTTTTACTTGTAAAAGTAGTAAAATATAGAAAAAACAATATATATATTTGGTATCGCCGTCATCGTATTGACCCACAGAATAAAGTTAACATGTTGTTTTAATTGCACAGTGAATTCCGTAAAAACGGCGCACAAAAAACAATGGCGGAATCACAGTTTTTTTTTCATTTTCTACCCCACAAATAATTTTTTTCCTGTTTCCTAGTACATTACATGGAACAATAAATGGTGCTACAAAAACCTACATCTCGTCCCGCAAAAATCAAGCCCTCATAGGACTATATTGACGGAAAAATAAAAAAAGTTATGGCTTTTGAAAGGTGGGGGGAGGAAAAAACGAATCGTTGAGACCAGACACAGGAACTCTGGGGAAGTTTTTTTTACAGGTGAACTGACCAGATATAAATGCAGCTTGTTTTGTGTGCAGCATTCACATTGTGCCATGATTAAGGACAGGTGATCTGTCAGAAACGCGTAGGCTTATTGCTGATGCAACCACCCTTACTTCCATCGTATTTTACCATTTGTACGGATAAAGTTGGAACATCGTTTCCTTCTAAATCAACCAGCGCTGGATCAAATTTCTTCTGTTCTGTTTATCCACATCGTGTGCCGCCACGTAGGATCCGAGCGCAGTCCATACCCGGACCCACATAATGGTGAGCTGGAGGAGTCCTCCTATTTTTTCCGAGGCTTTCTTGTACTCATCGGGGAACATTTTTCCTTCTGACAGATGATTTTTCCATTGACAGGTAGCAGAGTTCTATAGGGGTGGTATTGGTTCGAGGGGGGGGGCAAACTCCGCAATTGCCCAGTGCCCCCAGAATGGGCCACTACTCTTGGGCCAGTGCTGTGTGCTTGCCCCAAAGCCATAATTTTATTAAAATGGGGTCTGTTTATTGTTTGTGTTTTTTCCATGCCTGCCCTAGATTTCAATCCTATATCTGCCCCTGTGTGCAGAATATCACAAGTTCACAACAGAGCTTGCAGCGGAGAAGAGCGCGCCCCTGCGGAGCTCGATACAGAGAGCGCATCTATGGAGTGAGTATGGCAACTCTCCTCCTCAGCCTCCACATCTTATTAAATGAGTGGAGGAGGAAAAGGGTGGACTGTGGCTGCTAGCATTCACTGCTGGTATATAGTTATATGTGTAATATATACACTGCTGGTACTCTTTTTTTAATAGAAAAATATAAAACATTTCAAAAATATACAGTATTTACAAAAACAATCAAAACTTATGTACATTCCTGACACAGAAGCAGCACTCAAAAACAACCTCCCTCCTCGCTAGTCACTGCTGATACTCTTTTAATAGAAAAATATAAAACATTACAAAATAAACAGTATTTACAAAACAAACACAACAAAACAGAACTTATGTACATTTCTGTACACCACAATTAATTTACCCAGCCTGGCCATTCTTACATACCTCCCCATGCCACATAACTATAATCCCATACTCATTCATACTCACACCTATACCCCCCAAACCCAAGAAAACATAACTATAACACGATATACTACATACTTATTATAACATACTCCTATAAACCTGTGCCAACCAATAGCCCCCTAAAAACCCCCCATATAAAACAAAAAAATCACAACAAATAATAATAACAATAATAATAATAATAATAATAACAAGCTACCCTATAAATACAAATGACCAATATTTTTTTTTTATATATATTTTATTTAACGTATCCACATTCATACCTAACCTTATCCATCACCACCCATCACCTTCCCCGACCAGCATCACGCCTTATGTCCTCTCATGTCTGCATAGTTCAGATGCTGGCCCCCACCACCCAACACAACACCCACCCAGCCCAATCCCACGTCTCATGTCCTCCTCACACCCACGTAGTCCAGAATCGGGCTGGGCACACCCCCAGGCCCCCCACCCCACCTATCGATTGCTTTTTGCATCTTACCTAAACATTCACACAAACCCATGCATACACCTATGCACCATATAATATCATAACAGAAACACATACCTATAACCAAATACAATACTATATACATAAACCCGAAAACCTAAGTTTGGCCGCTTGTAAGCCCTTTTTCTGCCTCAAAAAAAACCCTCAAAACAAAAACCTATTTGTGCTTACTCAGCCCATCACCAGAGGGGAGAGAGAGGAAAGCCCCCCTCCAAAGCAACAGGCCAGAGGCCAAAGCCACCCCCAACCACCACCCCGGTCCCTATCGCTAAACCTATCCAGCTTGCCTTATCTCTATCCCCTATTTACTTTATAAAACTAATCTGTCCCTCCTGCTGTCCCTCATTCTGTCCCTATCGCTATTTTCCCGGTGTCATGGCCAGGTGCAGACCCCTACCCCCAGTCTAATACCTAGGGGCACCCCCTCCCTTTGAAGGTTGGTTCGACCTAGGGCACCCTAAAGTTAAAGCCCCTCCAAAGTTGAGAGGCCTTGGGTGCACCCAGTCTCTCAACCTCCAGAGACCGGACCTTCACCAGGTCACCCATGATATTCCTACATACCTCGTCCTCCAGGAGGATTTTAAACTGAGTCAACACTAAACACTGTGCGTTCCACATGAAATACCTGACCACTATACTAACTAAAAAAGAAGTGCAATGATCCCTTCCACCCAGGTCTCCGAATGCCCCATAGGCCCAACCAGCGTAGCAGAGGCTGGTCAGACCGGGCCAACCGATGGAGAAACCCACCGGTTTGTAAATCCCTGCATTGAGGGACACTGAAGCAAGAAATGGTCCATGATTTCTAGCGTATCACCGCACTCTTCAGAGGACAACCTCTTTCATCAGAGTTTCTGTACTTCAGATTGCCCCTTACATACAGCCTCCCATGGAAGCAGCACCAAGCCAGATCCCAAAACTTCTGGGGAATTCTCACAGAGTTTTAAAGTTTTAATCCCACTCCGAGGTCTCTACTTGGGCAGTCCCTGAGCGCCAGGGGCTTCTGGAAGCAGGTCAACAAGACCTTTCTGTCAAGAAATTTTCTCGACATGGTGTTGATCTCCATTGCCTTCAGACCCCACCGACGAACAACCTTCAGAACTGGGGTGGCATAAGCCGGGAGGTGCCCATGGGGTGCACGCAGGTCTTTCACTTGGCCTCCTGTCTCCCATTCCTGGAAGAAAGGCCGAAACCATCCCCTGCAGGAGGATATCCACAGAGGAGCCCTTTCTCTTTCAAAGAGGTTCGCCAAATTAATTTTAATGAAGGTGTTTACTAGAAACACCACTGGGTTAACCATACCTAACCCACCTAGTTTCCTCGGTACTTAAGTAACCTCCCTGTTGATTAGGTTAAGCCTTTTCCCCATAACAGTTGGAAGAGCAGGCTATAGACCCGAGTCTAGAGATGTTCTTGCAACATGCACACACTGCCAAGGTAGAGCAACATGGGCATCAGGTAAGCCTTGGCCAGGTGAACCCTTTCCCTAAGGGACAAAGACCATCCCTTCCATTGGCCAACCTTCTGGGCAGCTATTGACAGCCTACCTTCCCAGTTTTTCTTGGGGTTATCACCCGGGCCAAATTCAACGCCTAAGATTTTAGCAGACCCTTTGGGCTCTGGGAGGGTGTCCGGGAGATCAAAACTGGGATCCCCCTCCAGCCAGAGAGTTTCACACTTGTCCCGGTTGATCCTGGACCCAGATGCCCGTGAGTAGCGCTCAACTTCGGACATCATCCACTCTGTCTCCCCTCTCGAGGAGACAAAGATAGTGACGTCATCCGCGTACATACGCAACCACCCTCTGAGTGGCTTACGGACCCTCCAAGTCCATCCCCACCCCCGCCAATGGCCCACGATCGAGCCGCCTAAGAAAGGGGTCGATCGCGAAAACATACAGCAAGGGGCTTAAGGGACAACCCTGGTAGACACCAGACCCAACCTTGTTCCAGTCCAACCATTCACCAGTGCAAAAGACTCAGCCCCAGCGTATAGGGTCTGGAGCCAATTGACGAACTCACCCGGTAGGCCATACCTCAGAAGCACTGACCAAAGGTACTTGTGATTCACCCGGTCAAAAGCTTTGGCCTGATCCAAGGACAGCATGTACCCCTCCCATCGGCCAGAATGTCCCTGCTCCACGGCCTCTCTGACACTGAGGACAGCACTAAAAGTGCTGCGGCCTGGAACAGAGCAATGCTGGGCCGACGAAAGGAGCCGGGGTGCAAACTGCACCAGCCGATTAAACAGTACTTTTGCGAGAAACTTTCTGTCCGTATTGAGGAGCGCTATGGGACGCCAGTTCTCAATACGGGTCGAATCCTTACCCTTTGACAGAATGATCAAGGCCGACTTGCCCACTGACTTTGGCAGAGTGCCCGAGGAGAGACACTCATTAAAAACCGCAGTCAAGAGGGGAACTAAGGTTCCCTTAAAAGCCTTATAAAACTCAGATGTTAAGCCATCTGGGCCTGGCGACTTTTTGATGGCCAACCCATCAATCGCCAGCATCACTTCCTCTTCCTTGATCAAAACACCAAGCGAGGGGTCTGCTCCTGGCTCAGGGATGGTTTCAGCCAGGAAAGCCGACATTTAGTCTCAGTTTAAATCATGCTCACCCAAAAGCTGTGAATAAAAGGATCTGTTGACCTCCAGGATCCCTGATTTGGATCTCATCAGGGAGCCTGTACTATCTACCAGTCCTATCACCACCTTACGACTCACTGACATCTTGCAGTTCTTGTAAGGGTCGGGCGAGCTGTACCTCCCGAAATCCCGTTCAAGAACCAAAGATGTGTGCCTATCATATTGCCATCTTTTGAGCAGAGCTTTCACCCCGGAGATTTGCTCACGGCTACCTCCGGTAAGTCATTATGATCAAACAAAATCAAAATACCCATTTGGGACCAAGGGTCCAAAATGGGGTTGTAAGCCTTGTGGACAATGTGTCGCGTGCCCCAATGTAGAAAAAACAAGCACCTTCACTAATGCCTCAGGTAGTAAGACCTTCAACATAACTCACTCCATCACATGTACCACCAAAGCTGTTGTGTACTATGCAGTTTGTCCTTGTCCAAAAATTTATGTCGGTCTCACTTCCAGGGAGCTAAAGGTCCGTGTACGAGAACATATGGCCGACATTAAGCGGGCATCAGGGGCAGAGAATTTGGAGAACTTGAAACCTGTGGCTCGGCATTTTAAATTGCATCACTCCTGCGACCCCTCAAAATTAAAGGTGAGGGGAATTGACCATATAATTTGTGGCACGAGAGGTGGGGCCATTAAACAAAAGCTTGCACAATGCGAGACTCGCTGGATCTGGACTCTTGGGACAATGTTTCCACATGGACTTAATGAATCTCTGAGCTTCGCTCCGTTTTTGTAGCCATTGACTCCTGTCATGGGTCTTGGTTTTTACCCTTTCCTCATTTTCTGTGTCACTTTTTAGCACTAACTACCCTCTTTCTGCCCATTTGTATATACAGAGCCATGGTATCATTCATAGTGATCATCAGAGGAGGCTATCGATTGGACCACAGTGAAAGTTCCAAATAGAGGACAACGAGGAAATAAGAACGAGAATTTATTTGATATGTTTTCCTGCATTCATATATGCACTTTATTGTTATGTGATTTTAATATTAATTTTTATACATATTGCGTTTTACTGTTACGTCACATATATACTATACGCATAGTCCTTAGTATGGTCTCTTGTTGTGACTGGCGACCTATTTCCTTTAAATATAGCATACTTATGGTGTATTGCACGATATGTTCACATGTTTATGGTGTATTGTACGATATGCTCATATGCATAAAAATTCAATTTCCTTCACATTATTTTGTCATGTACACTTAGTATAGTTTGCATCACAGTTAACAACTACCAGCTTGTTGACCTCGTATTCACATTTCATGCCATCACATTATCGGTCCTTTTTATTTTACATTTTTCGGTATCGTCGTACACTTTTTATGTTTCACCAACTGGTCCATTTATTTTGTAATATCCAGGCACAAACTTCACCAACTGGTCCATTTATTCTGTAATATCCAGGCACAAACTTTCTCCTATTTCATTTCACTCATTCCCTTTACTTGTCATTCATTCACTTCACCACAAGGTGTCTCACTCCACTCCTATTCACATTCTCACTTATTATCCTTCACCTTTTGTGATTGATTTTTTTATGTTTGCATCGGCACATTTAGATATTTTATGGTATTATCTGTAACATCTACTCTGGCTGTACTATTTCAGCTTAAACATCTATCCTGTCTAATCCTCTTCTGGCATACATGTGATCTGTGGCAGTGCGCTGATGGTATGGTTATTCTGTATAATTACAGATTTCCCCCGGGGGGGGAGTGGCCCTGGCCTCTTCCGTCCGCTGTCTATGATTGGAGCAGGATGTGGGGGGCGTGGTCAGACCTCGCCGCCTCACATCCTCTCTGATGACGTGGTACAGGAAGTGGGGCAGCGCCATCTTGGTACCCCGCATCAGACGCCGACTCTCCACATCCGGTCCATGATACCTCTCCTTACAGCATCTAATTACACACATGTACATGGCTCTATACTATATATAGGTGGGCACAAGCAGTTGTGACCCTAACCCCGGACGAAGGCAATCGCCGAAACGCGCGTCGGGTCAGGACGTTTCATCCCTGTTTCCATCATGTCCACTGGTATGTAGTGTTATCTTTTCTGTCCTGTGTAGCAAGCATAGCTCCATTATGTTCATCATTTATGGTCATCTTCTGATCTCAAGCACTTTCTGGCACTACTTGGTGCACATTACATTGGTAACTAGTTGTAATTATTATTGATGGTATATACGTATTCTGTAATTACCACAGCTATCGGCATCTGCTTTTTTACCTCTCTGTGATTTGTGCTGTTGTCATCTGATGTACCTTGATTATATCCGTGCTGTTTTTCATTAGACACGGCTCTTTATGTGACTACATGCATTTACTCCTATTTTGCTATTACACAATACGTGGACACAATATCCATACCTGGCATGTTTGACTGATCAGACGTCCTTTTTTACTGTGTGACTCATCCCCTAGTTCCATTTTTATCTGTCTCATGTTTTTATTCCAATAAAGAATCATTTGTATTTTTCTCTACATTTGTGCTGTAGTCGATCATATTTTCTTGGGTTGGTTTTCTACCTCCGGTTGAGACTAGATGTTCGAGTTTCCTCCTCATGTCCTGATACAGGCGATACCTGCTCATGGACCTGAGACACGAGATCTGGCGGAAAAACTCAGCCACCCGTTCTTTGAACACCTCCCACCACTCAGACTTAGTACCACCTAGATCCAATAAAGGTACCTGGCTCTGAAGAAACTCCTCGAATGCCTGTCTTATCTCTGCTTCTTCCAGGAGAATAGAATTCAGCCTCCATATACCTCTTCCCATCTGGAGGGACTCTGCAACATTCAAAGAAAACATAATCATTCAGTGATCGGAGAACTCCACCTCAATGACGGACACTGCCGAAGAGATGGTTTCCTCCTTTAAAAAAAACCTGTCTATTCTGGACCTACGACTACCACTGTGATAGGTGAACCCCGAGTAGCCTGGGGTATACCGAATGTGGACATCCTCCAGGTGAACATCACTAACTATTCGATTCAACTCGACACTATCATAGGCCAGTACATTTCTGGAACCTCCTCTGTTTTCGGGCCTAACGACAGTGTTAAAGTCCCCTCCAAAAATGACATGTCAGCCTGTAAAAAGGAAGGGCTTAATCTTCATGAAGAGACTTTTCCGGTCCCACTTTGTCTGGGGACCGTAGATGTTGATAAGTCTTAATTCTTGTCCCCCTCATGCGGACATCTAAGATCAAGCACCGCCCCATTTCTAACTCGATCATCTGCCGGCATGTGACCGTTGCGGTAAAAAGTACCGCCACCCCGCTATATGGCTCAGCCGCAAGAGACCAGTAGGATGGCCCACGTCGCCACTCCCTCCTAGCTTTCACGACCTCTGCCAAAAGTGACTATCTGGTCTCTTGCAAAAACAAAATGTCAGCTTCAACCCGGCCGAGAAAACCAAAGGCTGCAAATTTAGCCATATCCGACTTAATGCTTGCAACGTTAATCGATGCCAGCGTCAATGGAGTGGGTGCCGCCATCATAAATGATTGAGTTAGACGGTTTTCTTCTTCCCACCCCTTGCTTTTTCCTCTGAGGAGGACCCCTCTCCCTCTTTACCTCTTTTTAAGTTGAGGAGTCCATAACCTCCACCACCCCCCTCCCATTCTCATCTCCTGGGTCCGGGCCGACCCCCTCCCCCGGGGACAGTGGCCCCCGCAGAAGAGGAGGCTCTAAGAGACTCCTAGACTCCCTACCGTGTTCTCCCCCCTGGCCTGGGTGGCTGAAATATCCATGAGAACACGGTATCGGTTGGCGGAGCAGACCTGGAGGTGCAGGTTTTGCCTTCCTTGGTCGAGGCAGGGCCAGATTTTTATAGCCCTGTTTTGATGTTACCCGATGTCCCCTGTTTTGTTTTAGGCTGTGACCTCCCTTCCTCTTCCACACTTTCATAGTGGGAGGACTGGGAGTCCTCAGCTCTCTGCTCTCTCTCTATCCTCCTTATCTCCTCATCCAGTACCGCCTCCCCAAGAGCATCAGTATCCTGGGGGGCATCCAGGTCTGAGCCAGAAGAGTCCCCAGTTTCCTGGGTCCTCCTTAGCTCCCGTTCCCTTCTGCGTTTTTCCACCCTTTTCTGATGAGGGGTCCCCTCCTGGTGTTCGTCCTTTGCTCTTGGGTTCTATCGTCTCTGTCCACTCCCTCGCCCACGGAGACCTCCCTCCTTACATTCTCCATAGGGTTGGAGCAGACATTGACGACTGAGCACGGACACCGACTGAAAGGTTGACCTAGGTCACCACACAGATTACACCTAATCTGGTCACACGATGCGGCCAGATGGCCTACCCCCCCCCACAATGAGTGCACTTCTGCACAGTGCAGCTTGCGCTCAAGTGTGAGGGGTCGCCACACCACACACAGCTTCGGCTGCCCCTGGTAGAAGACGAGGATTCGATCTCTTACCAAGAAAGCAGATGATGGTATGTGGGGCACCGTCTGCCCCAGACGCTTACGTTTCACAATAAACGTCCAGGCTCCCGACCAGATGCCAAACTCTTCTCAGTTCTTCCGTGGCATCTCTGCTACCTCACCATATCTTCCCAACCAGGTCATGATGTCCACACAGGAAAGCAACTCTTTACGTGTAAGAACAGTCACGTTCCTGAGACCCTTCTGGCGAGAGATTGCTTGCGCAGCAAACCCTCGCCAGCCGGGCTAGCCCTTCACCAGCTCATAGTTCCCCCAGAAGACCTCAAAGCCCTCCAGATGAACAAAGCCGTTGTCAAACTCAGCCGTACCATGAGGATGTATCAAGGCATATATATCACTCGCCTTGAAGCCTATCTCCAGCAGCAGCTCCACCACCCTCTTACGAGGAGGGCATGCATCATTGCCACGCCACTGGAGACGGACCACATTCCTCCTGGCCACGGCCGGCCCGGTTTTGGGAGCGACCACTGATCTCCCCGTCTCTTTCGGAAGGCATCCAGACCATACCTATTTATCCAAAAGGATAGGTCCTTCTGCACTCACCCTACTGTTAGTGTCTGCTTCCCCTCCCTTAAGGCTTCTAGGAGGCGCTGTTGCAAACTGCCGTCCCCGGGCCCAGAAGATGAGGATGGATGGGCTGGCGGTCCACCCCACCACAATGCCCGCATACGACCTGCCGGGCTCTCTGGCAGAAGGAGCAGCCAGCCCGCCACTGGTTGACACTCCCCCCACATTATTACAAACACATTAACATCAACAATACTACCACCGCCATCAACATTACCATCATTATTAATATTACCATCACCACACATATTTGCATTTACATTTTTACTTATACTATTCCTTACACTTTTCATTCCGGCCAGGCTGGCTACAGAGTTCTTTCTCTTGTCTGTGGGTTTGATATATGGTCTTTTGTTGTTTTTGGGATCTCCACATCAGGTGCCGCTACTTCTGGGGCGCCGCCAGATGTCACAGGCGGCGTTCCCTCAGCACCCTCTGCTTCACCGACCTCCATATCTGCTGCACCATTAATATGATGTTTGGGAGGAGGGGTGCCGTCACCCCCTGTGCCTGCTAAGTCCCTCCCACCCCCACCGCCTTGCAGCGATGCAGATGGGGGGCTGCAGGCACAGCTAGAGCCGCTCCCGACACCAAACCACCCCCTCCCGTCGGGGGGTGGCCAGCAGTGCCGGAGCCTCTCCTGCCGCCACCACTCACTGCCGCCACACTTTCTGGTGTGTCCGCTGGTCGAGTCACATGACCAGCGGACTTCCGATTTTCCGGCGCCACATCCGGTTTTCGGTTCCCCCATCCACCGGCCACTGGTTTGCACCAGAGGCCGGCTTCTGAGGTTCCCCATCCGCCGGACACGGGGACACACCCCCCTAACACCTCGTGGCCACCTGCACCGCCTCCTTTACAGGAGACGGCATCTGGCACCATCTTGGCCACATTGCTCAGAACCGGCACCATTCTTTTCTTTTCTGCCCGCTTTCCCGCTCCGACCCCACTGCAGAGGCTGGAGCTGTCAGGTCATTTATTCTAAGGACACCATAAAGTAGTGACAGACACGGGGATTTCAGCGGTCTGTCACTTTTGTCTGTATGTGGAGCACTTTTTGTGTAGTCATACAGTAAACGTTACAGCATGATGCCGGGCGCTGTAGGCAAGGAGTCCAGCGTATGGCGCTTTTGCATATACGCTGGACTTCTTGCCGCAGCGCTCGGCATCATGCTGCAACAATCATTGCGTGAATACACAAAAACTACTCTACAGACTGACAAAAGTGACAGACCACCGAAATCAGCGTGTCTGTCACTGCTTGCTACTACTGGGACGCTGAGGGCAGCATAAATGACTTGACAGGTTCCCTTTAAGGGTGAGTTCACACAGGGCCGATACACTGCCTAATAGCATGCAGCGCATCCGCCCTGTGCGCCGCAGGGAATTCCGGGCGAAAAAGCGCACAAAAACTGCAGCACTTAGCCGGCAAGATAGCAGACCGGCCTCCTGGGATGATGTCTCATCCCAGGAGACCGCTGCAGCCGGTGATTGGCTGCAGCGGCGGTCACATGGGATGAAGCGTCATCCCAGGAGGATGAAACACAGACTCCTAGGTAAGTGTATTTTTATTTTTTTCTGAGTTCCGTTTTTTGCAGCAGGATCACCGTGAATCCGCCGCAAAAAACGGACCAACTGCTATTTGATGCAAGATTTAAATTCCCATTGAATTCAATAGGGAAATCCCACAACATATAAGCAGCGTATACGTAAAGACAATTGACATGCTGCGGAATGAATTCGGCAGATAAAAACCGCAGTTTTGGGCTGTTTTTCCCGGCCATTTTGCATCCGTTCCGGGCCGTGTTGCCGTTTTTAACGGCCGATATTGACCCGTTTTGCATCCGTTTTTTTTACCTATCCGTTTTAAAATCGTATGAATTTCATTTGTACATTTTTTTGCCACACACTTCCCTCTGTAGATAATGCCACACACTGCCCTCTGTAGATAATGCCACACACTGTCCTCTGTAGATACTGCCACAGCACCCTGTAGGTAGTGTCACACAGCCCCCTTGTAGGTAATGCCACACAGACCCCCTTGTAGGTAGTGCCACACAGACACCCTTGTAGGTAGTGCCACACAGACCCCCTTGTAGGTAGTGCCACACAGACACCCTTGTAGGTAGTGCCACATAGACCCCCTTGTAGGTAGTGCCACACAGACACCCTTGTAGGTAGTGCCACACAGCCCTCCTGTAAGCAATGCCACACAGACACCCTGGTAGGTAGTGCCACACAGACCCCCTTGTAGGTAGTGCCACACACCCCACTGTAGGTAATGCGACACAGTCCTCCTGTAAGCAATGCCACACAGACCCCCTTGTTGGTAGTGCCACACAGACCCCCTTGTAGGTAGTGCGACACAGCCCCCCTGTAGGTAGTCCCACACAGCCCCCTGTAGGTAATGCCACACAGCCTCCCTGTAGGTAATGCCACACAGCCCCCTGTAGGTAATGCCACACAGCTCCCTTTTACATAGTCACCCCCCATAGATGACACCCGCCTACTTTCCTGTAGGGGACGGCTCCAGGAGAATTCCCTCACTTCACTGTCCATATATGGACAGTGAAGTGAGGCACTTCTCCTGGATTGGAATCCCCAGCCACAGCGGTGGGTATTCCGCTTCAGAAGTCTCTGACGTCATTGTGTGCATATATGGACAGTGAAGACAGGGATTTCTCCTGGAGCGGAATCACCGGCAACATCGCCGGGGATTCCGCTTTAGAAGTCTGTGACGTCACTGTGTCCATATATAGACACAGTGAAGTCAGGGACTTCTCCTAGAGCGGAATCCCCATCTCCAGCCACAGCGTTGCTGAAGCTGTGCCCGGGGATTGGAGATTCCGCTCCTACAGGGAGCAAAAAAATACCCTCCTCCTCCTCCTCACATGCACTTCGCACTGTGGGGAGAAGGAGGAGAGAGCGAGTGACAGAAGACACGGCCGTCACTTGGAGCACATTCAAGTGATGGCCGTGTATTACCCAGCCCCATAGACTTCTATGGGAGCCGGGCGGCCGGGTGAATGGCCGAAAATAGGGCATGTCCCATTTTTTGACGGCCGGGTTTCCCGGGCCGTCGAAAAAATCGGTCGTGTGAATAGCCCCATTAGGGGTCTATTGTTCCTACTGCTGCCGTGTGACGGCTGTTTTATGAACGGCCATCACCCGGCCGGGAAACCCTGTCGTGTGAATAAGGTCTAAGGTCTTAATAGGGATTTAGGAACCCTGTCAAGGTTTCATTTTTTTGTCTTTAAAAATTACATATTTTAAATGTTGTCATGTAATCTGACTGTAGAACAAGAATGAAATAGAAAATAACATGATTGACAGGTAATAACAACGTATGGTTGAAGGTTAAAATTTGTTGTTCTTAAACATTATCGTTGATAAAATAGTCATAAATAACCTTTCAATATGTAATCAGTGACTCATTTGCCCAATAGACACATTTTGTTATTTTGTTCACTTTGAGTAAGACTTAACTTCTGTTTACTTTGGAGTTCAATGTTCTGAGTGTAGCTTGATTCTGCAAAAAATGTCCTTGAAAATCTGGGTAAGGTCTCAACTGCATTTTAATAATGTAGCAAATTTCTGTTTAATATATTCAGTAGTATTCATTATGCATTTGTCTGCTGATAAACAATTTCTGTAAGACCTCATGCACACTTCCATCACCATTTTCACAGCCGTTTCTCACAGATCCGTATGTCTGTTATGGTATCCGTGTTGTTTCCGTGTGTACTCCGTGTCCGTTCCATGTTTCCGTTTCAAACGGACGTTGTGCTTTCGTCTGGCTTCCATGTTTCCATTAAAAATAGGAAGTTGAACTTTATTTGAACTTGTCACATGTCCCGGTCTGTGAGCTATGGCACGTCCTGCCGTTGCTAGGGCAACGGATCCGTCAAAAACGGATGGCATACGGAAGCCTTCCATCGACTTATATGGGCCCCACGGTGACGGAATCACTGACCAAAGTAGGACATGCTCTACTTTTTACGGAACGGAACAACGGATCCGTCAAAATAACGGAAGTGTGCATGCGCCCATTGAAATTAAGTGGACATGAGGCCTAAGGCACATGTCAGCTGTATTATTCACTCTTGTTTACCTTATTAGGGTATGTTCACACGCTGAGTCAAAAACGTCTGAAAATACGGAGCTGTTTTCAGGCAAAAACAGCTCCTGATTTTCAGAAGTTTTTTTAACAACTCGCGTTTTTCGCTGGGTTTTGTACAGACGTTTTTGGAGCTGTTTTTCAATGGAGTCACTGAAAAACGCCTCCAAAAACGTCCCAAGAAGTGTCCTGCACTTCTTTTGATGAGCCGTCATTTTGCGCGCCGTATTTTGACAGTGACGCGTAAAATAAAGGCTCGTGGGAACAGAACATCGTAATTCCCGTTGAAAGCAATGGGCAGATGTTTGGAGGCGTATTAGGGGTGTTTTTTCAGGCGTAATTCGTGCCGTAAAACGCCCGAATTACGTCTGAAAGTAGGCGATGTGAACATACCCTCACTGGACGGGACTATACCTAGCCTAACATTCGTATCAGCTATATGCGATTAAATTTGTTCAAGCATTACCTTACGGTTGCAAATTTATGCAACATTGTCGGTTGCAATTATATGCAACATGGTTTGGGAACAATATATATGCTCTTATATGTGGGATACTTATTTTTGACCCGGCCGTGCTTGTGACGTCTATGTATGTTTGTTATTTATGTAAGTGTTTTTTGTTTTTTGTGTTGTTATTTTGTGATCTAGACATAGGACTGCAACTGATGCTACCCTTGTCATATTTATTTATTTATTTAATTAATTTTGTTAATAAATTTTGATACTTTTATAATTACGATGAGCCGAGTGCCTGTCTTTCCAGTGGTCATTCCCTGATCATTTTTCCTCCCCCTTTTCCTTTCACTTTTCCCCCTCTTCCGTCCCTTCTCAACTTTTTGTGATTTATATCACTGTTGCTCCCTGGTTGGCACCGTACTGACTGTACTGAGCTCATGCCGATTTTATTATGATCTGATCTCTTCATATTTTGTGCCTTAAAGGCTGTGTACAGCTTTGCAGGGCATTTTTTTTTTATTTTATAAAGGTCAGTGTGTTTGGTGTATTTATTAAAAAATAGTTTTACTTTTGGAGATACAGCTGCTCTTTATTCTCTATACAGAATAGCTGTATCGTTCGCTATTACATGAATCCATCAGTCCTGCAGACCTGACGGGTTCAGTGTCAGCGGGTCCATGCAGGATCCACCTGTAATCTATCATTTTTAAGTTATGAATTTAGATGTGATAGATTACAGGTGGATCATGCGTGTCAGAGGCACGCAGGACCCGCTGTCACTGAACCAGTCAGTCTTGCGGACCTGACGGGAACAGGATTTAGTGCTAGATACAGCTGCTATATATAGAGAATGCAGAGCAGGTGTATCTAAAAAAGTAAAACACATTTTTAATAAAAATAATTATAAAGTTACACCAAACACACTGACTGAGCTGTTTATTTAAAAAAAAAAGATGCCCTGCAAAGGTTTACATAGCCTTTAAAATAAGAGGTGCAACTACATATACAACGAAGAAAGGAAGGAAAAAGAGTGGATCATCTGGAGGCGCTGCTGCGTGGTGAAATTACGGAATGAGTCCAGATATGAAAATATCTTTTATTTAGAACAAGACGTGGCTACGCGTTTCGACGCTGAACAAGCGTCTTCCTCAGGCCAGGTACACATTGCACTTCTGACACTTATATATCAGAGTGAGTTCAAATTAACAGGAAAGAAAAAACCGCCAAGTCTGTCGGGGTCAGAGTGTGACCGTGACGTCACACCCGGTTCTGTCGTTAAGAAACATTAAAACATAAAAAACATTGTTAAAATAAATACAATGAATGGTTTGTTTAGAAGCATAAAAACTTAATGATAGTGATACATTAGGGTAATGCATAAAAATAATGGTCTTTAAAAACCGGAAATGTATTCTCATGTAGAACCCATTAAAACCAACTCAAAACAAACATTTTATTATAAATGATTAATAAAACTTTCGATGTTGCTGAAAGGTTAGAATGAATTGACTTTGGGATGAACGTAGTTGCATTGGGTTGCTAGGTTACACCGAGAGCGCTGGGACGCATCTCCGTGACCTAGACAACCAGATGAGCTACGGAGGCCGAGGATGGTCATAACATCAGGTGGAACAAGACGTGATGGACCAAGAGAACTGCAGGGGGTAAGTTGCAGAAGAGCAGATATATTTGTATACATACGTATTTACCTTGTGTCATGTGTGGAGTAGTTAATAGTTCACATAATTGGATGGAAAAGGCTTTGTATATCACATCATGTGATTTAAATAGATCTAGATATGTGATGATAAATATGTCAAACAGAAAGATATATACAATACCCATTAAAAATAGACTAATTCCTTTTGAACAATCGTATTTTAGTCTATCAATTGATGTGAGCAGAAAGAATAATATCAATAGCTTTTGTTATTATCATTACGATTGTTCAAAATACGATTGTGATATACAAAGCCTTTTCCATCCAATTATGTGAACTATTAACTACTCCACACATGACACAAGGTAAATACGTATGTATACAAATATATCTGCTCTTCTGCAACTTACCCCCTGCAGTTCTCTTGGTCCATTACGTCTTGTTCCACCTGATGTTATGCATTACCCTAATGTATCACTATCATTAAGTTTTTATGCTTCTAAACAAACCATTCATTGTATTTATTTTAACAATGTTTTTTATGTTTTAATGTTTCTTAACGACAGAACCGGATGTGACGTCACGGTCACACTCTGACCCCGACAGACTTGGCGGTTTTTTCTTTCCTGTTAATTTGAACTCACTCTGATATATGTGTCAGAAGTGCATTGTGTACACGGCCTGAGGAAGACGCTTGTTCAGCGTCGAAACGCGTAGCCACGTCTTGTTCTAAATAAAAGATTGTTAAGGATCTGCCAGGCACAGCTTCAGTATCCACACCCATAGGTAATCAGTCTGCACCTGCTTCTATGTCTGTGAGACTGACTCCATCTTCCACCACTCAGGATGGCAGGCTTAGGAGTGGGAGAGCCTATCACAGACTGGCCAGACGGAGCTAGCTCCCGCCCTCCGTCTATTTATACCTGCCTTTCCTGTTCCACCTTGCTTGTGATTCTTCTCTGTTGGTTTCCTGGCCCTGCTGCAGCTTCTTGAACTACTTGTCCCTGCTTCGTATTGACCCTGGCTTACTGACTACTCTTCTGCTCTGCGTTTGGTACCTCGTACACTCCTGGTTTGACTCTGCTTGTTCACTACTCTCCTGCTCTGCGTTTGGCACCTCGTACTCTCCTGGTTTGACTCGGCTCGTTTACTACTCTTGTTGCTCACGGTGTTGCCGTGGGCAACTGCCCCGTTTCCCTTTGTTCTGTGTTTCCTTGTCTGGTTGTCTGTCGTGCACTTACTGAGTGTAGGGACCGTCGCCCAGTTGTACCCGTCGTCTAGGGCGGGTCGTTGCAAGTCGGCAGGGACTGAGTGGTGGGTAGATTAGGGCTCACTTGTCTGTTTCCCTATCCCTGTCATTACAAAGATATTTTCATATCTGGACTCATTCCGTAATTTCACCACGCAGCAGCGCCTCCAGATGATCCATGATCCACTCTTTTTCCTTCCTTTCTTCGTTATACTAAGCGGTCCCCTCCGGGAACCGGTTCGGATCTGGCAGCAGCATATGTGGACCTACTTTTGCGATTTATGCATTCAGCCTAGGTGAGCATGGCAATGTCCCTTCTCCTCACCTACCTAACCTATTGATCCGCACAAGGTGGCGCCGTGTTTTTTCTCTTTCTTTTCAACTACATATATAGTGAACATAATGTGGAAATAGTTATTTGGTATGTGGACAAGATCAGGAATCACCAGTTCTACAAAATTTCACGAGTATGGGTCTCATATGAGTAATGTGTACTTCCGCATGAGTTCTAAATGAGGTTCTGTACGAGTTTCGATGTATTTTCTGCTTTAATAAGTCATTCTCGCCAACAGTTTAGAGGTGTTTACACAGCTTTGTACTCATGAGATTTTATAGTATCTATTGACATCTATGATTAAAAATTGGTGTCCAATCCGTATTGCATCTGATGGAGTGTGGCATCATTTCTTTTATATGGTGGCACACAGAGTATGTACTAAAAACCACCATACTAAGATATGCAGGTACAGGAAGGGACCTCTATAGCATTACCCCTGTATTACAGATCTGCACAACTCTGAACTTTATACGTTGTGCATGAGATCTAATGTTTCAATGTAATTTGGTCAATCAATGTTCTGTTTCATTATGTAGAAAATGAATATAAATTAATTGCATGAGTAAAATTTGTAAAGATTACATTGTTTTAACTCATTACAATAGGACTAAAATGTAAAAATCCAGCAAACTGGTAAAATGTGGATATGTTAGCCATGTAAGCATCCATGTGGACATGAGTCATAGTAGATTACTGTGGAATATCACATAATGTACGTCTGTAATTTGCATTTACACAAAACTGTCAATACTAACTGTAACGTCCAATGGGGTTGTGGATCCACTGAGCCACTCTCCAGGAACTGAGTAGCTGTTGCCCAGACAGGTGTAAAATAGTCACAGGTAGATGGTTCCTTGGTGGCAGCTGGATACAGGCAGACAGCAGATAGTGGATACAAGCTGGTGCCGGATTATTGGAAGCAGACTCATGCTGGATTACTGGAAGCAGGCTAGTGCGGGATTACTGGATGCAGGCTGGGGCCGGATTACTGGATGCAGGCTGGTGCGGATCACTGGAAGCAGGCTGGTGCTGGATTACTGGAAGCAGGCTGGTGCCGCAATACTGGAAGCACTCTCTACTGCCCGGCCATCACTACAGATGGTTGGGTACTGGATTGCACCCGACTCTTCCCGTGACCTCTCGTGGCGGTGGGTACTAGGGTAATAATGGGGGTTAGTGTTAGAATTTTTACCAGCTAACACTAAGCCCTGCCTTAGTAACGGACGTTGTCAATCAGCCAGCAGCCATTACTAAGACGGTTGTCACTTACTCTCTGCCTGCGGCTCCCTCGGTCTCCAGGACATCGAGAGTTACTTGGTCGGGCGTCGCCCGGCCTGGCAGACTGAGGCAGTCTGCAGCCAATAGAAGCTCAGGAACGTCAGGCCAATCAAAGCCTGGCTGATGTTCCTGAGCCCTCTCCTTATTTAGTTCAGCCTGGGATAGTAGGCCTTTGTCTGTAATTAGAGTTTCCTTGCCTGGTGCTTTCCCTTGTTTCAGACTCCCCTGAGCGACTTGTATTTAGACTTCCTGTGACCTGACCTCGGCTGGACTCCTGACTTTTCTTTGCCTTCTGACTTTTGTTTTTTCCGCACTCTCCTGGTTTGACCCTGCCTGCCTGACTCCGCCTTTTGCCCCCGGACTTGTCCATGGCGCAATAGCCCTGCCTCTCCCTCCGTGTATTCCCAGGTTACCCTTTGTTATTTCGTACTGTCTCTGTCTTTTCCGTTTGTCAGTTTCACTTGTACCAGTATAGGGAACACCGCCCAGTTGTGCGCGGTCATTTAGGTCGGGTCGTACAAGTAAGTAGGGACAGAGGTTTGGGTAGAACAGGGACCTCACTGTTTACTGTGTATTTGACATAATTACAGACCTTTTATCTGCTCTTCCCTGTTATCTGGTTTTTGTTTGCCATGGACCCTCTGGTAGTATTAACAGAGCAAATGCAGGGTCTCACCCAATTGGTGCAGGATCTGGCCCAGAGAGTCTACCAGCAGCAGCATGCCCCGCAAGTAGCCGCCCCTGTGTTACCCGTGGCAGCCTACCCTACCACACCTGTGCTGGAACCCCAAATTACCCGATCATTTCTCTGGCGATCAAAAAATGTTTGTATCTTTTCATAAGAGCTGCATGCTTTATTTTCAGTTATGGCCCCAATCTTCTGTCTCTGAGTCTCAACGTGTGGGGATCATTATATCCCTTCTGCTGGGGGACCCCCAGGATTGGGCATTTTCCTTATCTCCCATTAGTCCCCAATGCTCCTCTGTCGACGCTTTCTTCTCCACCCTGGGACATCTCTATGACGAACCCGACAGGACAGCATTCGCTGAAACTAGGTTAGGGGGACTTCGTCAGGGTAAGAGGCCGGTAGAGGAGTACTGCTCTGAGTTTAGGAAGTGGTCTGTGGAATCTACCTGGGGTGATTCAGCCCTGAAGTACCACTTCAAGCTAGGACTGACTGACGACCTGCTAGTAGGTTACTTCCCCCCGACTCCCTAGATGAGCTCATGAATCTCGCTGTCCATCTCGACCGACGCATCCGTGAGCGTCGGCAGGAACGGTCCGATCCTCTTGCTCCAGTCCATCTTCCTAGGTCTCGAGCTGTCCCAGTGCCATCTTCTTCAGCTGACTACAAGGAGGAACAGATGGAGATAGGGATCACAGGAGATCCGAAAGTTCGCAGGGAGTTCCGCCTCAAAAATGCCTTATGCTTTTACTGTGGAGACGCGGACCATCTACCCAGCGCCTGTCCCAAACGCAAAAAAGAAGACTCCGGAAAACTTCCGCGCCTATGTGGTCATCGGAGAGGTCACTTGGGAGCACAGGTATATCCCAGTTATTTTAATAAGGTCTTGTTGCCAGCCAAGGTGTCATTTTTTGGCAAGACTGGGATAGGTTCTGCGTTTGTGGACTCGGGATCTGTTGCCAATTTTGTTTCCCACAGTTTTGCTTTGTCGATTGGTTTACCCCTTTTTGATTTGTCTGTTTCTATTTCCCTGGTAGGGGTAGGCTCCTCCCCATTAGCTTGCGGGCACATTTTCCAGTCTACCCCTGTGTTTTGTTTAAAGATTGGTTCTATTCACGTGGAGGAATGTACTATGTTTGTTCTTAAGGGGCTATCCACCGAGATTTTATTAGGTCTCCCCTGGTTGCGCAAGCATAACCCCATCTTAGATTGGGTGACGGGGGAACTTGTTACTTGGGGTAAGAAGTGTTTGTCATCTTGTATGTCCCGTCGTTTTCTGGCCACCCCTCCGCCTGAGACCAAACCCGAAGGAGTATTGCTTCCTGGTGCGGTAGTGGCAACCGTAGACTCTGACCTGACCACAGAGATCACGGCCAGCCAGGACTCTGCCCCTGAAGCCCTTCCAGAGGGCAAATTGTTTGTACCCCTACACCTCCGGCTGAGGCTCCTCCAGGAGTGTCATGACTCACTCCTGTCAGGTCACCCAGGCATCTCTGGTACCAGGGACCTTGTCACCCGAGGTTTCTGGTGGCCAGGGCTGCTACGGGATGTCCGAGCCTACGTGGTCTCATGTGAGACGTGCGCCCGGTCTAAAACTCCTAGATCCTGACCTGCAGGCTTGCTGTTTCCTTTGCCGGTGCCCCAAGCACCCTGGACCCATCTAGCCATGGATTTCAGCACCGATCTCCCTTTGTCCCAGGGCAGGTCGGTGATCTGGGTAGTGGTAGACCGGTTTAGTAAAATGGCCCACTTCATTCCCCTGAAGAAATTGCCCAATGCTAAAGAGCTAGTTAACCTCTTTATTAAACATATTTTACGTTTGCACGGGGTACCTGTTACATAGTTACATAGTTACATAGTTACATAGTTAGTACGGCTGAAAAAAGACACATGTCCATCAAGTTCAACCAAGGGACGGGAAAAGGGAAGTAAAAAATTTCTACACATAGGAGCTAATATTTTTTTGTTCTAGGAAATTATCTAACCCTTTTTTAAAGCCATCTACTGTCCCTGCTGTGACCAGCTCCTGCGGTAGGCTATTCCATAGATTCACAGTTCTCACAGTAAAGAAGGCTTGTCGCCTCTGCAGGTTGAACCTTTTTTTCTCCAGACGGAGGGAGTGCCCCCTTGTTTTTTGAGGGGGTTTTACATGGAACAGGATTTCACCATATTTTTTGTATGTGCCATTAATATATTTATATAAATTAATCATGTCCGCCCCTTAGTCGTCTTTTTTTATTTTATTTTTTTCAAGGCTAAATAGGTTTAATTCTTTTAATCTTTCCTGTTAATATCGTCTCTGACAGGGGGTTCAATTTGTATCATTGTTTTGGAGGCCGTTCTGCAAGCAGTTAGGACTAGACTTCTCCTTTTTATCGGCCTTCCATCCAGAAACTAATGGCCAGACTGAGAGGACCAATCAGTCTCTGGAACAGTATCTCAGATGTTTTGTGGCCGACGCTCAGGATAAATGGTTCAGGTTTTTGGCGCTTGCGGAATTTGCCCTCAATAATCACATCAGCACATCGTCAGGAGTTTCTCCATTCTTTGCTAATTATGGTTTTAATCCCGGGTTTTCTTCATTTTACCCATGTGTATCAGATAACCCTGAAGTGGAGCTTCTCACTGGGAATTTGAGGGTCATCTGCGACCAGGTCCAGAGTAATCCCAGGGCAGCACAGGAACACCAGCGGCTTCAAGCCAATAAAAGGCGTTCGGCTAATCCTGATTTCTTGATGAGAGATCAGGTTTGGTTATCTTCCAAGAACCTCTGCCAGAGGGTGCCCTCCAGAAAGTTCGCCCCCAGGTACATCGGTCCTTATGAACTCATGGAGAGGATCAACCCAGTCTCCTTCCGCTTAAAATTGCCCCCCTCCTTCCACATCCACGATGTTTCATTCCTCCCTTCTGAAAAGATTTGTTCCCCCCATCCTTCCCATAGGGAAACCCCGTCCCAGTATTGACTCCCGACGGACAGGAGTTCGAGGTGGCCAGGTTGCTGGACAGTAGAAAGGTTCAGGGGTCTATCCAGTACCTGTTCCATTGGAAAGGATATGGTACAGAGGAGAGGACTTGGGTCCCTGTCCGAGATATCCACGCTCGGACCCTTATAAAAAACTTTCATAAAAAGTTCGGGGGTTGAGGGTCCAGTGGCCCCTCATAACAGGGGGTGTACTGTCACGTACTCTCTGCCTGCGGCTCCCTCGGTCTCCAGGACATCGAGAGTTACTCGCTTGGGCGTCGCCCGGACTGGCAGACTGACTCCGTGTCTTCCCAGGTTACCCTTTGTTATTTCGTACTGTCTCTGTCTTTTCCGTTTGTCAGTTTCACTTGTACCAGTATAGGGAACGCCGCCAAGTTGTGCGCCAACTTTTAGGTCGGGTCGTACAAGTAGGTAGGGACAGAGGTTTGGGAAGAACAGGGACCTCACTGTTTACTGTGTATTTGTTCATGACAGCGGTAGTAATAAAGTTTAGAAAAAATACACAGACATAGAAGAAATAAAAAAAACACACAACCCTCATTAACCGTTTAATTTAAAATAAAAAAGCCGTAATCTAAGTAGTCCTCGAATCCGACGTATTGTAACATCTGAACATGTAAAAAAAGCACAAACATAAAGAAAACCCATTAGTAACACGTGGTAGGCTTAGATACAGGGCCCATGTGTGATACTATCTGTTGGACCCTGTATCTAAGTCTACCACATGTTAGGCTTAGATACAGGGCCCCAGCAGACAGTAATCCTATACAGCATAAGATTACTGTCTGCTGGGGCCCTGTAGCTAAGCCTACTATGTGGTAGGCTTAGATACAGGGCCCATCTCGACAGGATCACACATGGGCCATGTATCTAAGACTACCATGTGATGGGCTTAGATGCAGGGCCCAGCAGACAGGATCACACATGGGCCATGTATCTAAGCCTACTATGTGATAGGCTTAGATACAGGGCCCAGCAGACAGGAACACATCATATGTGATCCTGTCTGATGGGCCATGTATCTAAGCCTACCACATGGTAGGATTTGATAAAGGTTCCCAGCAGACAGTTATGTTATACTTACCCTCCTCTTCGGTTCCGGGCGCAGCGGAGATCCTGACGCCATCCAGCATCGCGACGTTGTGCGCAGAGCACAGAGTCCTGACGTCATGGTGTCCTGCGCTCGGGAACGAGGAGGGTAAGTATATTGTTATCACTATATTAAAAGGGGCCTGTGTAGTATATTATGAAGGCCCCAGTCACTATAGTAACTTTTTATAGCCGGGGGGGCCCCCCTGGCTTATGGACCCGGTCGCAATTGCGATTGCTGAGACTCCTATAGCTACGCCACTGGCGCCGGCGTCCCAGGGAAGGAGGAAGGGAGACGCTGGCGGTGAGTACAAACAAACTGACGGCTGCGGCCGCCGAGAGAGGGGGGATGCTGGCTGTCTGTGGCCGTCGGCGCTTCTGTACATTAACATAATACATGTAGCTTTATGATTTCCTACCATGAGTTTTACATAGTCATTAAAATCTTGCCTTGGATAGGTCACCCTTGCTGTTTTTCATGTTTAAATACCTCAGCAAATAGAACATGGATTTGTGCACATTATTTTCCATATATACAAATAGGAACTTTGATTGATAACCTAACAGAAGTTTTGTCTTCCAAAGTTCAGGTATTTATTGATCTTGTTTCAGCAAATAAGCTGTTTAAATATCAAAGGGGAACTGCCAAAATGTTAACATAATGTGAGATAAGACAGTGGTTCATTTGAGCACTGTGATAAAGCTCACCTTTGTCTAAGCACTGCCAAAATCTTGTGACCCATGACATTCTGCCCTGTACAGTCAGTAACATGATGAGTGAACCACAGAAAATTACCAAGTATTATTGATGTTAATTGGTAATTATGTGTTGTAATGAGCAGTCACTCTAAGGTTATGTTCACACAGGTTATTTTCAGCCGTTTTTTGGTCTGTAAACACCCGAAAAATGGCTAAAAATGCAGGGGCTGAACGCCTCCAAACATCTGCCCATTGATTTCAATGGGATAAACATCGTTCCGTTCCCACAGGGCATTTTTTACAAGGCCGTTTTAAAAAACAGCCGTGTAAAAAAAAAACTTGTAAAAAGAAGTGCATGTCACTTCTTGAGCCGTTTTTGAAGCCGTTTTTCATTGACTCTATAGAAAAACAGCTCCAAAAACGCTATAGAAAACGCTGCAAAAATGCTAGTTGCTTAAAAAACTGCTGAAAATCAGAGGCTGTTTTCCCTTGAAAATAGCTCCATATTAACAGCCGTTTTTTGTTAATCGTGTGAACATACCCTAAAGCTGGGTTCACACGAGCACATTAACGTCCGTAATGGACGGACGTATTTCGGCCGGAAGTCCCGGACCGAACTCAGTGCAGGGAGCCGGGCTCCTAGCATCGTAGTTATGTACGACGCTAGGAGTCCCTGCCTCTCCGTGGAACTACTGTCACGTACTGAAAACATGATTACAGTACGGGACAGTTGTCCTGCAGAGAGACAGGGACTCCTAGCATCGTACATAACTATGATGCTAGGAGCCCGGCTCCCTGCACTGAGTTCGGTCCGGGACTTCCGGCCGAAATACGTCCGTCCATTACGGACATTAATGTGCTCGTGTGAACCCAGCCTAACACTAACACATAAGACAAGATCCTTCCATACATAGTGCTAATGGACCCATGGTCGTATAACAGCTCCATACAGGCCGCGAGTTGTACAGAGTCATATTACGAAAACCATAGAAGTGTGTACACACCTCCCCTAGAATTTGTATGAATATGACAGAAGAAATGTGAATATATTTGTAATATGGTGGCATACGGTGACACCACACAGTGACTTATTAATTGCCTACGTCTTCATAGTACGAAGCCGCTGACCCTCTGTGTGTCACCATACAGGCTTTGCATATATGGCGCCACTATTTGTGTATGAGGCCTGAAAAAGTCAATGTCAAGTAAGCTTCAGCTACAGTGCCATGGATATTAGTGCAGTCCTATAATGACCACATACAAGGTTCAATGTAATCACACTTATCTATATAATGCTGATCTTTTCATGTTTAGAATATTATAAGAGGCTCTATTCGTTTTTTTAAATAGTGCTCAGGTCATATAAAAGGCCCTGTAGTATACCTAAAATATATTGAAAGAAAATGTTTTTGGTGCTATGGATTTTACTGGTAAAATCTAGCATTAGAACAAATATGCATAATAGGAGGGTGTAACTCAGCCCCCTACAATATCAAATACTCTTTGAACATCATGAGAACAATGTGTTTACAAAGCCTATTGACAGACAGAATCTAAAACAAATAATTCTGATTATATGGAAGTGAAACAACTAGAGCCAGAAGTTACCCTACCTTTCAATGCCCTATAAACTATGGCAACAGCAAAAGACCAGATCATTGCATAGTATCGAGTACAGTAACTTAAAAAAAAAAAGAGAAAGGAAAGACAAGGAAGAAAGATAAGTAATGGAGAAAGAGCGAAAAAAATCCTTCTAAGGCCTCACGCACAAGACATATGGGCTTATTCTAGAAACAACGAATACTCTATAAGGCTGGGTTCACACGACCTATTTTCAGACGTAAACGAGGCGTATTATGCCTCGTTTTACGTCTGAAAATAGGGCTACAATACGTCGGCAAACATCTGCCCATTCATTTGAATGGGTTTGCCGACGTACTGTGCAGACAACCTGTCATTTACGCGTCGTTGTTTGACAGCTGTCAGACGACGCGTAAAAATACAGCCTCGTCAAAAGAAGTGCAGGACACTTATATACATTATATGCAGGACACTTCTTTCAGACGTAATTTGAGCCGTTCTTCATTGAACTCAATGAAGCACAGCTCAAAATTTACGGCTGTCAGAGAAGCCTCGCAAAATGCGAGGAGGAGCATTTACGTCTGAAACGAGGCAGCTGTTTTCTCCTGAAAACAGTCTGTCTTTTCAGACGTAAAAGCCTGCTACCGTGTGCACATACCCTAATATTGAACCGTAGGGACTTTGCCTGCAATTGTACAGCTTTGCTGTGTGTATGAGGCCTTATGTGTGTTAAAGGGGTTTACCAGGCATGAGAAATTGAAGGCCTATCCTTAGGATAGGCCATCAATATCTGATCAGTCAGGGTCCGACTCCCGGCACCCCCGCAGATCAGCTGTTTTGAAGGGGCCACAGCGCTCGTACGAGCGCTGCTTCCCCTTCATTCCCTTTACTGCTCGCACTGTGATTTGCCGACCTACGCACAGTATTACCTTCTCTCATTCACTTCAATGGGACAAGGCTGTAATACTGTGAACTGCCGTTACAAGTGTGTCGGCGATTCACAGTGCGAGCAGTAAAGGGAATGAAAGGCAAGCAGCACTGGAACGAGTGCTGCGGCCCCTCCAAAACAGCTGCCGGGAGTCAGACACTGACTGATCAGATGTTGATGGCCTATCCTGAGGATACGCCATCAATTTTTTAGGACTGGAATACCCCTATAACAATAACAGTAATGATGAATTGTTTAGTGTGTGTATGTGTGTGAAAGATGGAGAAATGCCCTGTGACACCTTATGGAAAAAGTGACAGATAAGTAGCATGATGTAAATAACGAGAAAAAAAAATATGTACATGAATTACTAGTAATTTTTGCCGAAAAGACCTGAGCTTCTCTGACTCAAAAAAGTATCTTAACTGCACATATATTTTGGTAATTTGTACCAATATTGCATAAAATATTGAGTTTAAAAGTCCTACTTTGTTGTAGCATTTTCAAACGTATGGAAAAAAAAAAACAGTTTAAAGTGTTTTTTTGGCGCTTTTTACATACATTTTTAGTACCATTTGTGTCATTATGTTTTTCCAGGAGTTTTTTAAAGTTCTATTGAGAATCCTAAGGAGAAACATTACTGAAAAAATTCCCTACATGGGCATGCCTTGTTTTTAAAAAAAAAAAAATCTACTAACCCCAAAAGTGAATACTACAACACTCAAAAGCAAAACGCTGCGTATCTAGATATCATGAACTTAGATGTGATCGGTAACAGGTGGTTCCAGCGTGTCAGAGAAGACAGGACCAGTTGTCACCGTAGCCGTCGGTTCCACTGACCTGACGGATTTGGGTTTGAATGCAAGATACAGCTTCTATGTATCCAGCATAAATAGAAGCTGTATCTCAAAAAGTAATTTTTTGCTTTTATAAAAAATCTATTAAAAAGTAATTTCAAATACCATTATACGTTGTTTAAAAAAAAGAAATAAAAAAAGAAAAGAGTGCAAAGGTTTTCAAAGGCTTTACCTGTAGTGTCACATGAGTATTCCATGTTCATAAAATTGGTTTACAAGGCATAGTAATCAATTTTTTGGCGCTGCTAGTCACACTTTTCCTTCTTATGCCACCTCATGGCTGGCATACAGTATATGTTTGCCAATATTTGGCACACATCTATAATAAACTTTGCACAACTTTTTGCCACACCCATTTTATGCACCGTCTTCAAAAGTTGTCATGGCCATTGCAGAATACTCTAATAAATAGCGCTCATTGTTCATTCACAGCCATGCGGGGCCTATGGTGGTACATGGACTGCAATACCGTATATAGTATTGCAGTCTGTGTATTGCCATGTGGTACGTCCGCCTATTTCCGTTAGGCACCATGTTCTCCCCAAGAAGTAATGCTTCAAGGGGAGAATACCTCCTTATTAAGGCATGCGATCGAGCACGCCTCCGTGTACCTCTATGAGAACTGGATGCACACGGAGGTACAGCAAAGCCCATACAATTCTCTGTGTACCGTATTCGGGTTTCGTGTAATATGGAGACCTGATTAATTAATTATTTGAGATTATCTGTATTCATATAGTGCATATCTCTGCTTATACAATGTCATCCAAACCAGCAAATTTGGCTAAATGGATTCATAATCTCGTCTGGATTACCCTTGCCGGCTCTGCCATAAAAACATTTTGTGGGAGATGTATCAAAACTGATGTAAAGACAATGTGGAGTAGTTACCCATTGCAACTAATCAGATTTCACCTCTCATTTTTCAAAGGCCCTTTGGAAAACGAAAGCAGAAACCTTATTGGTTGCTATAGGCAACTGCTCCTTTTTTTTTTTTTTTGCACCAGTTTTGTGCAAAGCATTTTTTACACTATGAAATAATTGTTAGGTAATATGCTTTATATTTATTGATCATCTTTTGTTTCTATTTCTTCAAAACAGGATGTGCACAGAATATTCATTGTGTTTTTTTGTATCCCTATTAGATTGTTAGATTTATTACATTTTTATAATATAATAATACTTGGATTTTAGGGGTCAATGCTTCTAATAATTGATGTCCCAACATGCCAATATCTTGTTATATATATTCCATTGTCCCCTGATTTCTGACTGCATAACTTTGGTAAATCAGAAGTTTGGTAATTATGTTTCATTTATTTATAGAGATGTTGACACTTTTCTGTCTTGCTGTGATGGCCAATTTAGCAAAATGTGACAACAGTAAGTGCCGCCATATTGATTGCCACCTAAATTTAACGATAAAATCTCATTCTGTCAGCATTTTCTATTAATAACAACGTGATAGTATTACCTCTAGTGTCTGCAATGCTAAAAATAGCCAAACAGAATAATAAAGTGCTAAAAGATGTAAGTAGATAAAACATAATTACCAAACACTGCCTACTGTTAGAACTTCTGATTTACTAATATATGGCCAAGTTTTTTTTTTTGAGTGGAATTTTTTTTAAAGAGCTCTATTAATGTGCTCCTCCAAAGAGTCGTAAAACCAAACAAGAAATTAATCACTTTAGACAATACTTCAGCGCCTTTATTGATGCACAGCTATTAATTGACATCGCCATAACATGTTTCACTGATCCTCAAGAACGTTATTTAGTGTTTATTATTCCCACTCTTTTAATGTAGTTGCCAACAGTTAGAAGATTTGTTAATAGCCAGTCAAAAAAAAAATCGAATATTTAGTCATAAATAAGAAAAACGTTATATCAGCAAATTGCCGCCCTCTCGACCCCATTATAATTCTCACTGAAGGGCTACATTGAGTATTTTGAGATAACATTGTGTTGTTAGATATTTATTAACAAACGTCTTGTATATTTTGCTTATAGTTTCTGTTGTGGGCAGCATTTGGGTAGATGAGCATAAGGTAAAATGTTTTGCCTCATACATTACATATACACTTAGTTGTATTTCACAAGGCATAGAACATTATCCCGATATGTGACCTGAAGTGTTTCATGCGTTCGATGAAGTCATTTGGCATCATGTATGTCGATGGCTTCTTGTTTTAGGCAGAAAATTTCATGTTTTAATTGCTGAAGTATGGGCGGATTTTTATGCTCATCCTCTTCATTGAATACCACGATCTTTTCCAGTTCATCCATACAACACCATCATCTGTGCCATGTTTTGCCATTTCATATGTGTAATGCCCACCCCAGTAATATCTGCCATTAGGATTAGCAGAGTGGCATCGATTGTACCACCAGCCACCACCATCTTCTTTGGCGCACTGTTTGTTTGGATCTGCATGTAACCTAGAAACAAAACATTACTTTTAATGACTATGAAAACATTATCAATTATATAACTATAAATATCTACAATGATTTTAATGGATGTCATCTAATAATACATATGTATAGGCTTGCTTTATCTATTTTAAGTACTAACCACAAGTGCATTTTTCATGGTGCAAAATACAGAGCCGATATGGTTTGCGGAAGGATACACTACAGGATATGCAGCGAGGGGACACTGCCATGTGGGTCTATTTCCCAAAGATTAACTGGGGAAAACCACACTGTAATTGGGAAACGAGCAAGTTGGATTCATAAGGTGCAATCTGGACAACCATGTAATGGTTTGGATGTGAAGGGAGAATGTGGCTTTGAGCAAAGGGACAGTTTAATAGTTGTTGGCCATTCCGAAAATCAATATAATGCTAAAGATAAAAAGAACCGATGGACATTCTAAAGTGAGTAGGAAATTAGAGCAAGTTCCATACATACCAGCCGTCATTATCTCTGTCATGAGTACTGAAGAACATGCCATTGTGTATTGTCATGGTTCTGTTTTCTCCTCTCAGTTCTGAAGCCCCTTCCATGAGAGCATTTCCAGCATTACCCTGGTAGCCACTGACAGACAGCTGATATTTATTGGCCTCGTTTTGGACGGTGAAGCCAGTGTACTTGGCCGAAACTTTGTTGCCTTCCCAGTCTTCCATTTCAATAAGAGATTCTGTTGGTCCAAGGTTGGTGAGCGTGCTAAGTCTCTCATTACCCAGCCAGTATTCACCTAAAAAATGTCAGACATTGTTAGTTTCTGATTATAGAAATTGCACAGAACTCCTAAAATATCCTTGTACCATTTCCTGCAGTTTAAGGTATAAATTTGCTAGATCATTTTATAATCTGCTGCCCTCTAATAATCCTTATACTATTTCTTAAAGTATGAATTCGCCAGATCATCTAATAATCTGCTGCCCTGCAAAACACTCAGCAGAATGCAGACTGTCTTTTATAGCAACCTGTACTATACTATAGTGCAGTAAACACAGGCTGTCATAAAACCACTTGTATTTGGCTGCAGCAATGCTGAATTAGGGTATGTTCACACGATGAGAGGCATTTACGTGTGAAAAAACAGCTGCCTCGTTTCACACGTAAATGCTCCTCCTCGTAATTTACGAGGCGTCTGAGACGCTCGTAAATCTTGAGCTGTGCTTCATTGAGTTCAATGAAGAACAGCTCAAATTACGTGGTTCTTTGCCGAGGCAGTCCATTTACGCGTCGTCGTTTGACAGCTGTCAAACGACGACACGTAAATTACAGGTTGTCTGCACAGTACGTCGGCAAACCCATTCAAATGAATGGGCAGATGTTTGCCGACGTATTGTAGCCCTATTTTCAGACGTAAAACGAGGCATAATACGCCTCGTTTACGTCTGAAAATAGGTCGTGTGAACCCAGCCTTAGAGATCTCTAGCACTGCTCCAACACTGTGTCTATAAAGCATAAGTAAAATTGTCATATGTGAAATACTCTAGATAGGCTTCCCGTCTCCATGAAAAGACCAGTAAGAAAAAACGGAATAAAAAAAACCCCAAACTCAATATATATATATCATGGCTATTGGCAGGGGTGTCGCAGTACACGTTAAATTAAATACATATATCTATTCTATATCATTTCAAAAAATCTTTGGCTTGCTAAAATGTATAGGATAAATTCTGCAATATGGCATCTGTAAATACTTCTTAGAAATATTACATAAATCTTAGGGTTATTTTTCCAAAATTCACTGTGAAAACACTAAGGGCGGGTTCACACATAGCGGAATTTCACTTAAATTCCGCTGCGGACACTCCGCAGCGTTAATCCGCAGCGGAGCCGTTTCTCCATTGACTTTCACTTTAATTTAGCAGTGTTCGTTTACACGATGCGTACAATTCCGCTGCGGAGCATAGGCTGCGGAGCGGAATTTGGTGTCCGCAGCATGCTCTGTCTGTTGCGGAGCAGTGGCGGACTCATGGCGGAATTTCTCCATTGACTTCAATGGAGATTCAAAGTTCCGCAATGAAGTCCGCAGCTGTCATGCACATGTCATGTGTGCTGCGGATGCGTCTTGCTTTTTTAACTTGACATTTCTTCATTCTGGCTGGACCTATGTATTTCTAGGTCTACAGCCAGACTGAGGAAGTCAATGGGGCTCCCGTAATGACGGGAGCGTTGCTAGGAGACGTCAGTAAATAGTCACTGTCCAGGGTGCTGAAAGAGTTACGCGATCGGCAGTAACTGTTTCTGCACCCGGGACAGTGACTACCGATCTCAATATACATGTATCTGTAAAAAAATATATAAGTTCATACTTACCGAGAACTCCCTGGGTCTGTCTCCAGTCCGGCCTCCCAGGATGACGATTCAGTGTAAGTGACGGCTGCAGCCAATCACAGGCCAAGCACAGGCTGCAGCGGTCACATGGACTGGCGCGTCATCCAGGGAGGTCGGGCTGGATGCCGAAAGAGGGACGCGTCACCAAGACAACGGGCGGTAAGTATGAATTTCTTTGACTTTCACTAGGGAAAGTGCTGTCCCTTCTCTCTATCCTGCACTGAATAGGGAGAAGAGAAGCACTTTTCCTGCAGTCCGCAGCGGCCAGTCCGCATCAATTTTCTGCACATTTTGTGCAGATCCGCTGCAGAATCTGCAACGCAGATTCTGTGCGGCATTGATGCGGACAGTTGCGGAGGAATTCCGCCATGTGTGGTCATGCCCTGAAATGGGCTTTAATGACAATCCGTTAGACATGTCTTAAAAGTCTAATCAGAAGGGATCTGGGACCCTTGACTATCCTGGGAATGAGCGATTCTCAATCCTGGACATTAATGAAGAAGTTGCCAAATGTTTACTCCCCATTGTAATGAATGATATGCACATGCTATTTGCTTGAGAGACTCTGACATGGTTGAAATGTTGCAAGGTTGTGTTTGGTGAATAATTAAGAATATACATTTTTTCTGGGTTGCTGCAGTTATTCTCTGTTTACCTTGGATAAGTAAATTCCCTTGGACCTGGGATTGTTTCTCCGCGCGCACCCCTACTGCTGGGGGTTTCTAATATACTGGTTGTGCTGTTAAATATCTTTAATTTGACATGCACGGGAACCATCATTTTTTGATATGTCTTGTCTATTGTACGACAACTTTTTTTTTTATCTTCAATAACTTCATCTTCAATATAATTCTTATTTATTTTGTGCAATCATTGACCATAGCCCAGATTTAACTGAATTATACCTGGTATATCGCAGATTTGTTTTCCTCCACTGGAAGCAATATTTCCAAATCCATTCTTGTAGCCATCCCATGTCCTTCCAAAGTTAACACTGCCATCTTGCCTGTTCTGGATTAATGTCCATCCTAAAAAAATGTCCTCATTGTATTAATTTCTGCATTATATAACCTGAGCCAAGACAAATATCTCCATTTTAACGCGAATACCTAAATTAAACAATTATCACAATGAGGGCTAAAAAGGATGCCGGAAGTTCATACCCACTATCCTTTGCAAAACTATGGTGGTCATTTATAATATTCCTGATATCTATTGCAATCTTTTCTAGGTAGGTCATGAGACTAATGGTCACTATTCACTAAGTATTATCAGTAATTGTCACTAGTAAAAGTTTTTACTGAAAAGGGAACCCATTGCGAATTTTATTGAAAATGCAATATGAATCCAATCATTTTTAGGTATTTTTAAAGAACATTCCTACTACAAGTTGTGCCTCCATTGTTAAAACGTATAATTTTGTGGCTCTCTAGCAGTCACCGAAATGATTGTATTATTGACCTACTTACCGCCATCTTGTGTGGTCATATCACAATAAACTTTGTATGGTCTGAAGAATCCGTCTGGCTGTATGAGATACATTTCTGATGTTTCCCCTCCTTTCCTGTAGATTTCTTCACACTCTGTAATTATACATGAATATTAATTATGTAGGTAGACCAAGCAATAAAACCATTTTAGCAGTTACAGCATTCACCCATCTTAATTACGGAACCTTTTATTGTTTCAACAGCTGGAAATAAATGTGAGAAGCCATAGACTCTACCTTTGCCAGATACCACGGGAATGTTGCAAGTTGTAACACATGGAGATCTGCAGTTCTCCACCTGGGAGGAAATGGTGGCTTCCAGCTTCTGGATTTTCGATCTAAGATTTTCTAAGACTTGACGTAGGATGCGGATGTTGGATGGAATATTGGTATCCACATTTTCCTTGATATAAGTATACTCTTCCTGCAGATCTTCACTGTATTCATTTATTACATTCTCGTTTTCTAAAAAGGAAATATTTCACATTTTAAATGCTGTCCTGCTCATGGCTCTAGAAAACATGGCTCTAAATACATTGCAGCTTTTTAAAAGGAATTGTTTCTAGGGCTGTTTTAATGCAAAAATACATTGCGTTGCAATATGGAAAGTCCACGATGGCAGTTTTTTTTAATGCTGTGGTTTTGACTCATTGAAGTCAATGGAGAAAAACTGCTGCAAGTCCACAACAAAACCGTGATGGATAGTTGCCGTAAGTCCATCTAGTTTAACCTGTTCTCCTGCAAAGTAGAGCACTCGTCATAGGATGAGCAACTGGCTGAAGGCTTAAAAAATATACTTAAAGGAGTTGTCCAGTTCTGAAAAACAATTTTAAAGAGGACTTGTCATCTGACCAAAAAACTGCAGTTGACTTCTCAGTTAGATTGCAGTCGCTTCACAGATTATGTTGCTTTTTATTTTTTTCTTCTAGTCCCAAGCGTTTCTGAGATATCTGGGCTGTTCATTCTGATGTCCAATATGCAAATGAGGCCTTTGATTGTCAAGTGGGCGGTTACCTGCCCACTTGACAGTCAAAGACCTTATTTGCATATCGGGCAACAAAATTAATGGCACTGATATCTTAGCAAAGGTGGGGGCTAGAAGAAAAAATAAAAAGCGTCAGAATCTGTGAGGCACCTGCAATCTACCTTGAGAGGTTAGCTGCAGTTTTTTGGGCAGGTGACAGGTTCTCTTTAACATAATAAAGGGGGTCCTCTATCAGGCCAGAGAAGAGAGCGGTTACATAGAGTGTCTCTTGCTCTGGAGGGCATGTCCTGCATTACACACACATCCCATTATTATGAATTGGGCACTGTCTAATGCTTAATTTCCCCTATGGTGGCGCTGCAGGGAAGCTGAACAGTGACTGCCAGGTTTCCCCACAGATTACAGATGATTGCTGGGGGGGTCCCTGCAGGGGGACACTTTGTCATCAGATTATTCTCAAGAGACCCTTCTGACAAGTAGGGATTGTCCAAAGCAGAGAAACCCTTAAAAGAGGATTTCAACAACAAATGTAAAAATGTTGTATATTAAAAAAATAGAGCAAGAGACAACATTTGTTACCTTGTCTTACAGAGATTTTTTGCAGAAATGACACATTTTTTATGTTAATATTTAATGAATTAAAGGACACTGGTGATCTATTTGCTTAATAGTTTTTTTTAATACTGAGGAAATACCGAATTTTCCTTGCACTGCCAGCCTGCGATATTGGGAAAGCCTGTCTACAAAAAAAAATCACACTACCCCACCCAGTGAGAGGGCGCGGAAATACGTTGCACACCTTTACCAAACTATGATTTCCTAGGTGGTGATGTGTTGATCATAGAGACAACACATCCTGTGACCACAGTGATTCTCCACTACGTTCCTACCTACTTTCTACAGATTCAGTCAGACTGCCTCAAGATACATTTTTACAGTGAACAAGTTGAGCATCGAAATTACTGTGTCTAATTGCAAGTATTCATTCATTGTTTGTATACTGGCATGCTATCTTCTACATTAACCATATGTTTATATATAATAGAAATTCTACCTGAGTTTAGTGCCTGTCGTTCTTTAAATTTTTCTCCAAGGAGAGAGGCATAATTATATATATTAGTTGATGATTGAGACAGTGACAACAGCCTGGGGCGAACGAAAGCCAAAGAGTTTTTGACATTCCTCTCTTGTTTTAAAAGACCAGTACGCAATTCACAACCAGTGGGACATAACACTCCCTGGAGGAATAAAAGACATGAAATTCAGTCATTAAATTACTAGTCACTTCAAGTAGTAGCAACAAAAATCTATTTTAATCCTTGGCTAGAAAACCCGGGTGTTTCCTCGTTAATTCCCCCTATTAACAAAAATCCACCAAGCTTTCTAACCTCCTTTCTGTCACTTTGTATATGTTCTAACACTATCCTCATCACCCTCCCCAATGATTCTGCCAAAAATATTTAATATCCCCTACTTTCTTCTTTTTCTTTCTCCATGTACATAAAGTTGTCATAATAGTATTCCCCAAGTCTACTTACTAACCCTCTCTTTTATTATTACAAGATGTTCTTACCAACTCCTCCTGTAGATGTTTGCAGCCTCCACTGTCAGGAAACACTTCGGGCTCTTTCTTCTGCCCTTTGGCTGGAGCTTTAGTTGGACGTGCTCTGTAGCCATCTCCACTGACTGGTGGTGGAGGAGGTCGTCTGGTTGGAGCTAGTCTTTGTCCTGTAGCGAGTGGCCTGTGTCCTCTTGCATCAACCGTTGAGTCTGATTCCTGGAATAATATTTGATAAATCAGCGTATAGTTTCCAAAATCAATAAAAATTAAATAGTTACAGTCATTACTAAGAGAGCCCTGAGGACACTGATTACAGACTTGATAAAGAGTCTAACGTATTCCTTAGGGCTTGTTCACATAAGCATTGAACTTCCGTTTGGTTTTCCGTTCATCTGTTCCATCAGAGGAACAGATGAACGGTAAAACAAACGGAAAGTATAATTTCCGTTTGCATTATCATTGATTTCAATAATATTTTTGGGGTTTGTTTGATTTAGATTGCCTTCACTCCTCTAGGTTTCTGTTTTTTTTTCACGGAAACAATAGAACAGCACACTATGCTATTGTTTCAGTAAAAAAACTGGAAACCTAGTGGATCGGAGGCAAATTGAAACAAACAAAGGGCCTGTTCACATCACCGTTCATTTCCATTCCGGGGTTCCGTCCGAGATTTCCGTCGGGTGAACCCCGCAACGGAAAGTGAAAGCACAGCTTCCGTTTCAGTCACCATTGATGTCAATGGTGACGGAAACATCGCTAATGCTTTCCGTTCGTCACCATTCCGGCTGGTTTCCAGTTTTCCGATGGAATCAATAGCGGAGTCGACTACGCTATTGATTCCGTCGGAAAACCGGAAACCAGCCGTAATGGTGACGAACGGAAAGCATTAGCGAGGTTTCCGTCACCATTGAGATCAATGGTGACTGAAACGGAAGCTGTGCTGTCAGTTTCACTTTCCGTTGTGGGGTTCACCCGACGGAACCCTCGGACGGAACCCCGGAACGGAAATTAATGGAGATGTGAACAGACCCTAAAACAAAAAGATACCCTTGAAATTGATGATCATGCAAAGGGGAACTATACTTTCCGTTTGTCTTTCCGTTCATCTGTTCCTCTGACAAATCCAATATCACAATAAATGTAAGCTTGCTGAAAGTTCAGAGATGAAATTGCACATGTTCTATGTATTTGACACGCCACTATTTTTTTAACAATTATAAATAAATAGGGAATTATTCCTCATTTCTTTTGCCAATAGGCAAATGGGATTTTCAATCTGCTGGGTGTGCTAGTACATGCTATACTATACTATGGGTTCCTGCACATTTTACCTTCACATGTATTTCTTCATGAGACTGTAAGGGTATGTGCACACACACTAATTACGTCCGTAATTGACCGACGTATTTCGGGCAATAAGTCCCGGACCGAACACAGTGCAGGGAGCCGGGCTCCTAGCATCATAGTTATATACGATGCTAGGAGTCCCTGCCTCGCTGCAGGACAACTGTCCCGTACTGTAATCATGTTTTCAGTACGGGACAGTTGTCCTGCAGCGAGGCAGGGACTCCTAGCATCGTACATAACTATGATGCTAGGAGCCCGGCTCCCTGCACTGTGTTCGGTCCGGGACTTGCGGCCGAAATACGTCCGTCAATTACGGACGTAATTAGTGTGTGTGCACATACCCTAATGCGGCATTACTAATGTCATTATGGCAGTTATCATATGTATGTAGGAAGGCCCACCAACACCTTTTTATCTATGCAACCTAAGCTATTGATTTATCAACCTTTTTCATCACTTTTCTGGATACAAAATTGTCAGTGCACAATGCCAGCTAAAATCCAATGTTGTTATGCACCATGTGCACTATTCCCAAATAGTTGCGCTGCTCATTAGCATACCGCTTTTCAATATGATAACGATTCTGCTCCTGTGTGTAACCAATAGCAGCATAAACACAACTTGTTATTTTGTTGAATATTTATTTGATATTCTTTCACTATATTAAGTTCTGTGTCATGAGTACAAGAAAGGGGTTGTCCGGGATTACAAGATATGGTCTACTTTTTCCAAGAACAGTGCCACTCTTGTCCATTGGTCATGTCTGGTATTGCAGCTCATTACCATTTAATTGAAGGAGGCTGAGCTGCAATACCAGACTCAACCCATCGAGAAGAATGAAGCTGTCTCTGAGAAAAACGCAGATCTATTTTACTTATCCCAGACAACCCCTTTCTTGTACTTATGATATAGTACTCAGCGTAGAATATCAACCCCTTCAAGTTTGTATGTTTTTTTGTTGTTTTTTTGCCTGGGGTAGATTTAAATGTAATATAATAGCTATCATCTATGTTCTATCCAGGCTTCCTCCAGTCTATGTAGTGTATAAATCTAACTAGGGGTTGAACAAAGACTGTCGTAGTCACACAAGACAATAGTGTGTATTTTTCTTACCCGCTCCACTATGACACCAAACAAAAACACAGCATAAACATAATGCGTAAGCTTCACAAAATAGATTGTTCTATTTCCCCGTTATGCTTGAGATGTCACAAACAGACTGGCTCATACACACACGTTTAGTGGGATTGTGAATTAATAAAACCATTTTGGGGTGAGGTGGAACAGATTCAGAAAATAATTTGCCCAAAAGCCCCTACTCTAACTACCCCTCTATTGTTTTTAAATTTACTACCAGAATATACACTTGCCTCTAGAGGGACTTTGTGGTCGCATTTAGTTTTAGCAGCAAAAGCTATAATCCCCTTGTATTGGCGTAAAGAGGAACCCCTATCTGTTGCTCATTGGCTACAGAAAATAGCACAAATATCCAGATTAGAAGAATTTAGTTATCTAGCAGGAAGAAACACAGGTAAATGTTAGAAAATATGGCTCCCCTGGATTAACTTTCTCTCAGTCCCTGATGGTTTTGGTAGTCGTGTTGGATGCTTAATACTTCTTACATTTTTCGAGTCTTAGTGGCTCTCAGACAATAGGTTTATGTTTATTCACCTGTTAATATGATCATACTTTCTTTTGAGTGGAATGTTGGAAACTTGATGGATGTGTTTGCTGTTCTGATCTGTCACTGTATTGGATTCTACATGTGAATGTATATATGTGAAAATCTTAGGTGGAAAGATTTTATTATAATTTCTTTATAACTTTTTGTTTGTTTATATCTGTCATTTTATATCAAACTGTGTGGATATAAATATGTAAAATCAATAAACAAAGTTTTGAAAAAAAAAAAAAAACATGCGTAAATCTAGTTTTTGCTGTGACCACATGCAGTGTTCTCTATTGCTATTTTTACATGTGTAAAACAGTGGAAGATAATTGAAACAGCAAAAATCTCCTGAAAAACTGCTATGTTTGAGTCAGAATAAATAAATTCTCAAACACTATGAAACTTAATTTACATTACATGACCTGAAATTATAGTTCTGTTTGTAAGATAAATTGTAAATCTAAGAAGTTTTATATTGTGTTTCTCCTTGGGCTATTTCAGCTATGGTATTTTACCGTAGCAGCCGATGTGGTGTAGTGAATGGGATCTTGAACAAATTCATACTAATATATTGTGTTAGGCGGCAAAAGTGTTTGGTAGCGTTTATTCTGCATTAACTTAAAGGCTATGTACACCCTTGAGGGGCATTATATATATATATATATATATATATATACACACACAAGTCAGTCAGTGTGTTTTGTGTAACTTTATAATTAGTCTTTATTAAACGTGTGTTTTTTGTTTTTTTTTAGATACAGCTGCTCTGTATTCTGCATACAGAGCAGCTATATGTAGTGCCAAATCCTGTTCCCGTCAGGTCCGCGGGACTGATGGGTACAAGCAAGATCCACCTGTAATCCATCACGTCTAAGGTCATAACTTATATGTGATCGATTACAGGTAGATCCTGCTTGTCAGAGACACACAGGACCCGCTGACACTGAACCCGTCAGGTCCGCAGGACTAATGGATTCAGGTCATAGCGAAAGATACAGCTACTCTGTATACAGAATACAGAGCAGTTGTATCTAAAAAAGTAAAACACATTTTTAATAAAGACTAATTATAAAGTTACACCAAACACACTGACTGACCTGTTTATATATATATATATATATATATATAATAAGTGTTCCTCAAAGGTTTACATAGCCTTAAAATGGGTAAAAAACACAATTGGAAAAACCATATATACACCGCAGTGCAGCTAAAAACATGCAATTTTGATAGCACCCTTTGGATGCGAGTCCAAGTTATTAGATTACATTTTTCATTATTTGTGATGTGCATGTTCTATGTAATAAATGATAAAGAAAAATATAAATCTTATATAGTATAAAAACATTACCTTTCCTCCTGCAACTTCTTCCTGCAAATAAAAGGAAAACGTTAGTTAAAATTATTACATACTCACATAATTACACGTCCTAAATACGGGTAATTAAATGCAAACAACAAAAATATTATTAGGTACAACTCTAAAATTGTCACCGATGTAATTACCCCTTCTTCATCATAATCACTGGAGCACCACACTGCTGTGGTGCAGAGGACTAGTAACACGACCACCCTCAAGAATTTAGCCATGCTTAGCTGTGATAGCCTCTCTAGAGGTAAGCTTCTCTTTATATAGCCACCAGGTAATGACACGTGAGCCCTGAGTGTGCTGTGATAGGATCCCACAAGGACTCCAGTGGTGTTAATAGGTAACCGATCCTATAACTTATGGGAATTGTGAGCTTAAATGTGTAGGCGGACTTATGACAAACATTGAAAAAATATAGTCAATGATTGCAAAAATCCTACCCTAATATTTTGTAAGATTGACAAACTATAGTCATTTGACTCACAGACGTAACAATTTTACCGGAACACAATATTTAGTTGTTAACAATGGAGTGTCCTAAAAATGAAAAAATAAAAATTTTGTAAACTGACAATCTGCATCTACTGTAGTATGTTCATAGCAAGTTCTTATTCATAACATTAAAATCTGACCGATAAGTGGTCTTAATCAGTCCAGAGATTCAGACAATCTTATCTGATCATCTTGAAACTATAGATGTTAAGATGATCATTATGGGGCTCAATATTTCATAACAATTATGGCTAGCAATAGTGAACATTTACTATGAGAATATTACTGATAAAGCAATGCAGTAATGTACTTTTAGTTATTTTTTTCTATGGAATATGAATTTATTATACCGAAAATGCATGCGATTGGAATGAACCCAACAAAATATTGTTGTCTTTTGCTAAGGAGCCCCTTTCAATGACATGCAGCAAATCCAATTTAATGTGTAGCTAAACGTTCGACAAACTTCTGACATGTCATAGTGACATGTCAGAAGTTTGGATTGGTGGTGGTCCGAGCACTGAGACCCCCACCCTTCGCTAGAACAAAGCAGCTGAAGTGCTCGTGTGAGCGCTCAGCTGCTTCGTGTCTGTTCGGCTATTTCCGGAAATAAATGTATCGGTGTACGGACTCAATACCAAGTCTATGAGCCCGTACTCCGATACATCGGCTTTCCGGAAAAAGCCGAACAGAAACGAAGCAGCTGAGCGCTCACACGAGCACTTCAGCTGCTTCGTTCTAGCGAATAGTGGGGGTCTCCGTGCTCGGACTCCCACCAATCCAAACTTCTGACATGTCACTATGACATATCAGAAGTTTGTCGAACATTTAGCTACACTTTAAATTCTTTGTTATTTTTCTATTTTGCAGAGATTGCAGCCACAGTGGCCTTGATGGAATTTATAATTTTTTAAAATCAAGATTTCATCAAATATATGGTGCAGAAAAGAAAACATAGCATGCCATGTCATGGAGGTACTCTCCATGCAGGGGGCTCTATGTGCGTTTATCAGCATGCAGCATGCAGCAATGCAAAACCTATATAGTGATGATCACAGAATTCTTTCTTTGACAGAATGGTCATTACAATCGCCAGAGCTCAACCAAATTGAATAGCATTTCTGGGTAATATAACGGCTAAAATAAATGGATAAATATAAGCCAAATAGGTAGATACACTATATGGCCAAAAGTATGTGGACACCCCTCCTAATTTTTGAGTTCAATAGTGGTAGTTGATAGTTGTTTGGGTCACACTGAAGATCATAATGACTTCAAATGTGGCACTGTCATAGGATGCCACCTTTGCCACAAATCAGTTTGTAAAGTTTCTGATCTGCTAGACCACACAAATTCAGAGCTCCGCCAAGTGATGCATCACTCACTACAGAGTTTCAAATTGCCTCTGTATGTGACATCAGCACAAAACTATGTGAACGGAGCTTCAAGAAATGGATTTCCATGGCCGAACAGCTGCACACAAACCGAAGATCATCATGCACAATGCCAAGAATCAGCCAAAGAGGTGTAAAGCACTCCACACTGTACCCTGGAGCAGTTGGAAGGTCATCTCTAGAGTGATAAATAACGTTTACCTATCTGGTAGTCTGATGGACGAATCTGGGTTTGGCGATGCCAGGAGAATGATACCTACCAGAATGAATAGTACCTACTCTAAAATTTGGTGGAGAACGAATAATCGGTGCTGTTTTTCAGGGTTGGGCTAGACCCCTTAATTCCAGGTAAAGCTAATGTTAAAGCTACAGCACACATTGTAGCTTCCAACTTTGTGGCAACAGTTTGAGGAAGACTTTGCCCCAGCACACAAAGCAAGGGCCATATAGACAACTTGTAACGAGTTTGGTGTGGGGGAACTCAAGTTAACCTGAACCCCTTCTAACACCGCCTATTGAATGTCAGACCTTCTTTGCCTAACCTCACAAATGTGTTTTTGGCTGAATGGGCACAAATTGCCACAGACACACTCTTGTGGAAAACCTTCCCGGAAGAGTAGTTGCTGATATAGCTTCATAATGGAGGCTAACCCAATATTAATACCCATAGTTTTCGAACGCAATATCAATATAGCCCACATTTGACCAGACAGTATAGATAGATAGATAGATAGATAGATAGATAGATAGATAGATAGATAGATAGATAGATAGATAGATAGATAGATAGATAGATAGATAGATACGGCATAAAACTCATTGCAGCAGGGGTAGCTGGTGAAGACTTTGAGGAGCTTCACTCTACAGCTCTTACTAATAGCAATGCAAAGCTGATGTATCTTACAAAGACAAAACAATATGTAATTATTAGGTACTTTAATATTTGATCTTGTAATGTCCGTGGCTGCGGACTGTCCGCTCCAGCCTCCCGCTGACAGCCGCAGCCACGAGTCGGCAAGCGCTGGCCCCAGCCTCCTCCTCAGGAGACGCCAGCACTTGCATCCACTCACCTCCGCCGGAGCCCGCAGGGTGCGCGCGCACGCTCGTCCCCGCACTTAAAGGGGCAGCGCGCGCACCGGACATCTTGAACGACCTTTGACCCGTGAGTACCCTGGGCTATAAGAGGGGTCCAGCCCCCTAGTTCGATGCCTGAGCGTTGTTAGTCTTTCCCAGTCTGTCTCGCAAATGGTTCCTTATTGTCTCCCGTTCCAGCTGTTACCCGTGTACTGTTACCGTTCCTGTATTCCGTATTGTTCCTGTGCCTACCAGCGTCAAGAGCCATCTGCCACGTCAAGTGCCATCGGCCACGTCAAGTGTCATCTGCCACGTCAAGTGTCTTCTGCCACGCCAAGTGCCATCTGCCACGTCAAGTGCCATCTGCCACGTCTAGTGTCATCTGCCACGCCAAGTGTCATCTGCCACGTCAAGTGTCTACCGCTTCATTGGATACTGCCCGCAACGTCTGGCGCCACTTGCCGCACCTGCCTCCATCCGTGCTGAAGCCACAGCCACCGCCCGGACTATTTCAGGTACCCTAGCATTACTGTCTGCCATTTACTTCCGCATAGACTGTGACCTGGTCAGCTGCCTCCCCGCTACGGCGGAGCGGCCTAGTAGGTCCACATACCCTGTGCCCGTGACAGATCTACACAAACTGGCTGATTAATTTTCTAATATGTGTTCCTTATCATTATAAGCTACTGCAGAAGAACAGTCAGTATGTCAATAGGCTGCATTACAGCAATTTTTAACATGTTTTCACAAGTAAACTATGTATCACTGTAGCTTAAAGGTAGTGTGTCAGCACTTTTTTGCATCATAAACTCTTAAAGGGGTTATCCGGGTTATTAAAATTGATGGTCTACCATTAATAAGGGATCGTGGGGTTCCAACTTGAATGTTTGTGTTACATCTATGGCCGGGGGTCGTCGTTCTGACTTACCCCTTGACGATTCCGGCCATGGACGTCTCTCTTCTCGGCGTTCGCTCCCTCCAGGGAGATGTTGGCACTCTTCCGGGTCCTCAGACTGTGTCCCGCAGGGCGCGCGCCCGTGCGTGCACGGCCTTAAGGGGCCAGTACGCGTCCAGCTTCCTATCATCAATTATCAGCCCAAATGGCTGCTGGACTATAATAAGGGGTCCTGCCCACTGGTTCCTTGCCTGAGCATTGTTGTATACCCTAGTTTGTCTTGCTAAAGGTCTCCCAGTGTTTTCTAGTTCCCAGTGTTACCCGTTCCTGCTGCCTGTACCCTGCGTCCCGTGCTATCATACCTGCTGTGAAAGTCAAGTCGTGTCCTCCCGCTGCATCCGCGGCGTCACCTGCTGTGAAAGTCAAGTCGTGTCTTCCCGCTGCATCCACGGCGTTACCTGCTGTGAAAGTCAAGTCGTGCTCCTGCCACTGTCTACATTGCCTCAGGTACTCGTTCAGAACTATAGACATTGTTTTGTACCTTGTTGGCCAGCTGCTACCCCGCTACGCGGTACGGCCCAGTGGGTCCACACCCCGCGCCGTGACAGTTTGTATGTTCACTTGAATGTGACAGTGGTGCAATACCTTGCATAGCCGCTACAAATGTAACAGTGCGTGCAAGTACAAACAGAAATAACAACCATGTAAACAATGAAGTGACGTGGCCCCTTTAAACAGCTGATCGGCGGGGGTGCGACAGTCAGACCCCCCACTGATCTAATATTGGTGGCCTATCCTGAGGGTAGGCCATCAATTTTAATAACCTGTATAACCCCTTTAATACTGCTAGATAGCGTAGGACATTAGCATTAGAATCATAACTATATTTTGCTGTTGAGTCCTTTGCAAACAGTAAAAAAGGACATTTAAGCCTTGGGGCGCCGTATGCAAATTAGCTAGTGAGTGTCCGTTACACCAGGAAGTGTCCCACATCCTAGCGAGTAAACACTCCCCTCTTGTGGTGATGCACAGGATTTGCAGAGAAGGCGTAATGATGTAGCGGTGGGGGAGAGACGTCAATCACAGAAAGAGGGGAATGTTTACTCGCTGGCATGCAGGACTTATCCTGGTGTATCAGACACTCACGAGCTAATTTGCATGTAGCGCCCGGAGGATTAAATGTACTTTTTTACAGTTTGCAAAGGACTCAACATCAAAATATAGGTAGGCTGCTAATGCTTTCTTCCCTCACATGGAGGTTTTTGTTAGGCAGAAAAAAATCGGCCTCAAAATTCCTTCAGGATTTTTGTGGTAGATTTTGAAATGCCAGTGGTTTCAACGCTTTTGTTTACGTGTATTTTTAGGCGTTTCTTTTGCCTGTTTTTTTTAGCCACTTTTTTTTAATGAAGCAAATGCAAATACCAAAAATACTTTGAATGAGCGGCAGGTTTTTTTTTCTGCCTCCCATTGATTTCAATGGAAGTTCACAGGTGGAACCCGCTCCAAGATAGGGCATAATGCTTTTTTTTCCCCCGCAAACAGTCAAAAATTGGCCAGGAAAAAAATCTTTGCCACCAATTAAAATTGGGCCATTTTTTTGGCGCTGATTCTGATGTGGTTTCCGCATCAAAATCAGCGACAAAAAACTTGGTTAATGATGCAAAAAAGTGGTGACAACCTCCCTTTAACTATGACTCTAAGGGCTTGTTTACACGAGCGTGTTATTCATCCGTGCGACGCGCGTGATTTTCACGCGTGTCGTACGGACCTATAATAGTCTATGGGGCAGTGCAGACAGTCCGTGAATTTTGTGCAATGTGAGTCCGTTGCAAAAAACTCACGACCTGTTCTATATTTGTGCGCTGTTCGCGCATCACGCACCTATTGAAGTCAATGGGTGCGTGAAAACCACGCATGTCACACGGAAACTCTTCCGTGCGAACAGCGTGATTCGCGCAACAGCAGTGAAAAGGATGAATGAAAACAGAAAAGCACCATGTGCTTTTCTGTTTACAAACATCCAAACAGAGTGTCATAATGATGGCGGCTGCGCGAAAATCACGCAGCAACGCATCATACGCTGATGCCACACGGAGCTGTTAAGTGCCTTTTGCGCACGCAAAACGCCACATTTTTAGCGTGCGCAAGACGCACACGCTCGTGTAAACGAGGCCTAAGGCTAAGTTTACATCGGCTCCGTAAGTATAAGGTTAAATTATGTAAGTAATGATAGAAACCCAACGAAACCCATTAAAGTCATTGTGTTCATCAGGCGTCGTTGGTATCCGTAATGTGATGCATTCGGAGCTCCGTCGTTTTCTTTGTTCTGCTCCTATGTCGGAACAGAACAATGGAAATAGAAAACGGTGACGTGAACAGAGTCTGATGGTAACTACAGGAAATCTGGTTTGGCCCCATTACCTTATGTTATGCTCATTGCAGTAGTTCACATTTTCACGTCTCCTAAACCAACGCAGTATGAAATTACAATACTAATGATTGAAACATGTCTTTTTTTAAAGTATTAATCTCTCTTCAGGGATTGTATAAACTTTTGGGTTTCTTTATATGGTGCTCAATGTGTAATGTCATATGCTAAATATTGAACTATGCTTTTCTGTTCATGTTCTTGTTTTTATTGCGGCAACGTGTTTGTATATCTAGGGCATGGCCAGACGTGGCGGAATTGCTGTGGAGTTCAGCTGTGGACAGTCCGCAGTGGAATTCTCCTGCGGCCGTTTTTTACATTTTTTCAATACATTTTTAGGCAAGTTAGTTCAGACGTTGCGGAAAACTCAGCTGCGGACCATAGGCTGCGGTGCGTAATTTTCCCTCCGCAGCGTGCACTGTCTGTGGCGGAGAAGAATCAGAATTTTACTGCGGATTTCAGTCTTTGCAATGCAACAACTGAAATCTGTGTCAAGTCTGCTGTGTTTTCTGCAACGTCTGAATTACCTGTCAAATCTGCAAATGTTGGTGCAGATTCGTTGCGTAAATGCCCCAAATCTGCACCAACATTTGCAGCGGAAAAACTCCGCCCTGTCTGGCCGTGCCCTTACTGATAATAGTTTTGAAATGAATATATTTCTTGAAATCAGCAACAAGCTACGTGAACTATGAATTTCCGGATATAATTGTATGTTTAGGTCTAAGTCGGGTCGGGAGCAGGGCTCAATAATTTCCTAAAGTAAATAAATCCAGTACAAAGGTCATGCATCCTTTTATAATGAACAATATGTTAACATGACCTGAAAGGATTACACAGATCCATTAGTAATATTTGTTTTTTCTGCAGTTGATCTGCTACATACACCTAGAGATAATACAAACTGAAATCTCCCAATTTACAAAAATAAATTTACAATCAAAATGTGGCAAATTAGGGCCTGTTCACATCAGCGTTGCCCTTCGGCTGAGGGGTTCCGTCTGAGTTTTCCGTTAGTTGACCCCTCAACGGAACATTGCTAATGGTTTCCGTTTGTCACCGTTGTGACAGGGTTCTGTTGTTCTTGACAGAACCATTAGCACACTGCGCTATTGATTCTGTCAAAACAACGGAACCCTGTCACAACGGTGACAAACGGAAACCTTTAGCAACGTTTCTGTCACCATTGAGATCAATGGTGAGGGAAACGGAAAGTAACCTGCACTGATAGAGAGAAGGAGCTGCCGATTACTGCAGTGCAATTTTGCAGCGAAAACGTGCCTGTAAATACGGGTGGAATACGGGTGACACCGGACCCGTATTTACGCCAGTATTTATGGGAGGACAAAAATACATTCGTGTGCATGAGGCCTAATACAGTATATTCTAAATATTTCAGTACTCAGAGTGCTAAAGGGATCCATGTGCAAATAAAAGCAGATACATGCATTTAAAATGATACTGTGAATAATATAATAAGAATAAGGACGTGTTTGCACCAGAATACACACACCAAGAACAATGGGGCGCAACTTATGAAGCACTCTACGCCATTTTTCTGGAGTAGAAAAGTCACATTTTGCGCAAAAACTTGCTTATTGCAGCAAAATTTTTTGACTTTTCAATTTTCACACTACTTTCATCATTTCCAAAAGGTGGGAGGGCTTAGCAGAGGGGCGAGGCCACTGCGGCCCCATAAATTTACTATAATTTACGACAGAAAAGTGGCAAATTAGAGCGCAAATCTGCTCCAGCAAATAGCTGGACTAGATTCAATTTGATTTTCTGGCACACAGATAGCCAGAGAAGCAAATGTATTAAAAGAAGTGCACCTCTCAATACATTTGGTGAATTTTACTGCAACTTTCTTTAGATTAAGACTGGCATATGAAACGCCAGTCTTAATAAATTGCCCTCAGTGTCATCTGCTTATCTGTCTTTGTGATGTGACAATGTCCAGTGAATCGCTGCGAATTCTGCAGAACAGAACATACCTTACTGTGTAACATTCCCAATTCTGTAATAGGTTAATAAATGCGCTAATGAAGAGACCATATGTGGGTAAAGAGGGTGATCACCCATCCTGTGGCGCATGTAATCTCTGCAGCACTAGCCTTCTGCCTGTATCAAACATTGGGTATTGAGCATACACTAGCCATAGCTTTTGGGAAGAAATGTGCCATTGGATGTGATCAGATTCAATTTCTCATTGATATCGGAAATGCAATGGTTATTTAACAGAAAAAATATCTGCACAGTTTTTACAAGGTTAACCCCTTCAGGACCAAGCTCATTTTGGCCTTCAGGACCAGACCCATTTTTTCAAATCTGACATATTTCACTTTATGTGGTAATAACTCCGGAATGCTTTTACCTATCAAAGCGATTCTGAGATTGTTTTCTCGTGAGACATTGGACTTTATGATAGTGGAAAAATTTGGTCGATAAATTCAATATTTCATATTTTTTTTATAGAAATTTATTTTTAATCTATTTTTTTTGTAACACAGAAGTTTTTACCAGAGAAACGCAACTCAATATCTATTGCCCAGATTCTGCAGTTTTTAGAAATACCCCACATGTGGCCCTACTGTGGTAATGGACTGAAGCACAGGCCTCAGAAGCAAAGGAGCACCCAGTGGATTTTGGGCCTCCTTTTTATTAAAAAATATTTTAGGCACCATGTCAGGTTTGAAGGGCTCTTTCGGTGCTTAAACAGTGGAAATCCACCAAAAGTGACCCCATTTGGGAAACTACACCCCTTGAGGAAATTATCTAGGGGTCTAGTGAGCATTTTGACTCCGCAGGTTTTTTGCAGAAATTATTGGAAGTAGGCTGTGAAAATTAAAATCTACATTCTTTCAAAGAAAATGTAGGTTTAGCTAATTTTTTCTAATTTCCACAAGGACTAAAGGAGAAAAAGCACCGCAACATTTGTAAAGCTATTTCTCCCGAGTAAAACAATACCCCACATGTGGTAATAAATGGCTGTTTGGACCCACGGCAGGGCTTAGAAGGGAAAGAGCGCCATTTGGCTTTTGGAGCTCAAATTTAGCAGGAATGGTTTGCGGAGGCCATGTCGCATTTGCAAAGCCCCTGAGGGACCAAAACAGTGAAAACGCCAAAAAAGTGACTCCATTGAGAAAACTACACCCCTTGAGGAATCCATCTAGGGGTGTAGTGAGCATTTTGACCCTGCAAGTTTTTTGCAGAAATTATTGAAAATGGGCCATGAAAATGAAAATCTACATTCTTTCAAAGAAAATGTAGGTTTAGCTAATTTTTTCTAATTTCCACAAGGACTAAAGGAGAAAAAGCACCGCAACATTTGTAAATCAATTTCTCCCGAGTAAAACAATACCCCACATGTGGTAATAAACAGCTGTTTGGACACACGACAGGGCTTAAAAGGAAAAGAGCGCCATTTGGCTTTTGGAGCTCAAATTTAGCAGGAATGGTTTGCGGAGGCCATGTCGCATTTGCAAAGCCCCTAAGGGACCAAAACAGTGAAAACGCCAAAAAAATGACTCCATTGAGAAAACTACACTCCTTGAGGAATCCATCTAGGGGTGTAGTGAGCATTTTGACCCCACAGGTGTTTCATAGATTTTATTAGAATTGGGCAGTGAAAATAAAAAAAATCCTTTTTCTTCAATAAGACGTAGCTTTAGCTCAAAATTTTTAATTTTCTCAACAAATAAAAGGAAAAAAAGAACCCCAACATTTGTAAAGCAACTTCTCTGGAGTACGGCAATACCCCACACGTGGTCATAAACTGCTGTTTAGACACACGGCAGGGCTCAGAAGGGAAGGAGCGCCATTTGCTTTTGGTGTACAGATTTTGCTGCATTTGGTTTCTGGTCGCTATGTTGCATTTGCAAAGTCCCTGTGGAACCAAAACAGTCCCCCCCCAGAAGTGACCCCATTTTGGAAACAACACCCTCAAGGTATTCACCTAGGGGGTGTAGTGAACATGTTAACCCCACAGGTGTTTTGCAGAAATTCGTGTGCACACGATGTGGGAGAGTGAAAATGGGAATTTTTCCTTAGATACGCCAATATGTGGTGCCCGGCTTGTGCCACCATAACAAGACAGCTCTCAATTTTTATGCAGTGTTTCCCGGTTTTAGAAGCACCCTACATGTGGCCCTAATCTTTTGCCTGGACATTCGACAGGGCTCAGGAGTGAAAGAGTACCATGTAAAATTGAGGCCTAATTTGGCGACATATAAAGTATTGGTTCACAATTGCAGAGGCTCAGATGTGAAATAAAATAAACCCCTGAGAAGTGACCCCATTTTGGAAACTACACCCCTCAAGGCATTTATTAAGGGGTGTAGTGAGCATTTTCACCCCACGTGTCTTTTCCATAAATGATTGCGCTGCCGAAGGTACAAATTAAAATTTTGCCCTAGATATGCCAATTCATTGTCAAATATGTCGTGCCCAGCTTGTACCACTGGAGACACACACCTCAAAAATTGTTAAAAGGGTTCTCCCGGGTATGGCGATGCCATATATGTGGACATAAACAGCTGTTTGGGCATGCTGTAGGGCTCAGATCGGTGGGAGCGCCATTTGGCTTTTGGAGCGTGGAATTTGCTTGGTAATAGTTTTGTTTGGAGTATCACTGTTGTTTCCGTTTATAATGTGGGGCATATGTGAGCTGGGCAGAGTACATCAGTCAGGGGCATAGTCAGGTGGTATAATAATAAGGTAAAAAATATAATAAAATGATCCATAGATGTGTGTTACGCTGTGATCGATCCTTTCTGCACAGGCCGGTGTCGCACTGATAACTGGCGTCCTTCCTTATCCCCCTTTTGGTCCACACTCTGCACCTTGGCAGTTTGGGGAATTTTGCCGGGAAAGTGTTGTCCTGGTATAATACGGACGCCCTCGATACATCGCCTTTTGAAACAGAAGAAATGTTCCCCTCGGGCCGGCACAACTGGATATTTTTCTTTCCTGAATTATTGGAGCCTTAACTTATTTTATTTTTTCATAGACGTAGTGGTATGAGAGCTCTTTTTTTACGGGACGAGCTGTAGCTTTTATTGGTACCATATTAGGGTACATGCAACTTTTTGATCACTTGTTATCCTTTTTTTGGGAGGCAAGGTGACCAAAAAACAGCAATTCTGCCATAGCTTGTTTTTTTTATATACAGCGTTCACCGTACGTTATAAACTACATGTTACCTTTATTCTGCGGGTCAGTACGATTCCGGCGATACCAAATTTATAGAACTTTTTTATAACTTTTTGCACAATAAAACTACTTTTGGAAAGAGAATGTATTTCTTCTGTCGCGATGTTGTGAGAACCATAACTTTTAAATTTTTTCGTCGATGGAGCGGTGTGAGGGTTTGTTTTTTGCGAGACGAGGTATGGATTTTATAGGTACCGTTTTTGGATACATGCGACTTTTTGATCACTTTTTATTTAAATTTTTGGAAGACGGTGACCAAAAAAACAGTAATTATGGCAGTGTTTTTGAGTTTTTTTTTTTACGGCGTTCACTGTGCGGAATAAATAACATAATATTTTTATAGTTTAGGTCGTTACGGTCGCAGCGATACCAAATATGTATGGCTTTATTCTTTTTTTCAATAATAAATGACTTGATAAGGGAAAAAGGGCGATTGTGTTTTGTGTTATTACTTGAAACTTTTATTGTATGTTTTACAACTTTTATTTTTACTTTTTTTTAGTCCCACTAGGGGACTTGAATGTCCAACTGTTTGTTTGATGTTCTAATACATTGCACTACCTATGTAGTGCAATGTATTGGAACTGTCAGTTGTCCACTGACAGCAAGCCGATCAGCTTACGTAATGCCATAGTAGCAGTCGCCAGCCTTGCCATCGCGTGGCAAGGCTGCCGATTTGCTACAAACCTCTAGGATGCAGCGATCACAATGGATCGCTGCATTGAAAGGGGTTAATGCCAGGAATCGGAGCTAGCTCCAGTTCCTGGCGATAGATCGGGGTGTCCGCTGTAACATACAGCGGACACCCACTGCTGATGACGGGGCATAGGAGGATTCCATTACAGGCTGATCGGGAGGTAAGTATTAGCCCTCCGATCGCCTTTGCACCCACCGGCAACCCAGCGATCACGTTGCTGGGGTGCCGGTGGCTATAAACTCCTCACATGCTGCGATCTCTATTGAACGCAGCATGTGAGGGGTTAATCGGCCAGATCGGATGCTAGTTCCAGTCCTGGCCGATACCTCAGGGTGACAGCTGTAACATACAGCTGTCACCCGGCGGTGATGTCGCTGGCTTAGCTCCTGAGCCAGCTTCATCTCCATCACGTACAGTTACGTGAAAAGGCGGTAAGCCACCAGCTTTAATCACGTAAATGTACGTGATTGGGCGGGAAGGGGTTAATAAAATGACCTACCGTAGGTATTTAATGTTGTTTTAAATGAAGACAAAGAAAGGGTATGTTCACACGCTTAGCAAAAAACGGCTGAAAATACGGAGTTGTTTTCAAGGGACCGTTTTTTATGGCTGTTTTTTGAGCTGTTTTTCTATAGAATCAATGAAAAATGGCTCAAGAAGTGACATGCACCTCTTATTCGCGAGCGTTTTTTTAAAAAAAACACCCCCTCGGAACAAAACGCAGTTTTTTCCCATTGCAATCAATGGGCAGATATTTGGAGGCGTTCTGCTTCCGATTTTTCGGCCGTTTACGGCCCGAAGAACGGCTGAACATAAGCCGTGTTAACATACTCTAAGGGTATGTTCACATGTGGCAGATTTATTGCAGACTTTTCTGTGACTGAAAAGTCATTTCATACATCTGAATGGGATTTTTCTGCATGTATATGTATTTTTACCAACCCCATTCATATATATGAAACAGTTGCAGAAATTTCTGCAGCATATCTGCCACGTGTGAACAGACCCTGAGGCTACATGCACATGTTGAGTATTTTGGTGCGGAAAATACGCACAAAAAATGCAGCCATTCGCAGGAAATTTGCAGTTAAAAACAGCTCCGGATAGTGCATTTTTTGATGCGTTTTTCGGTGCGTTTTTTACACTTTAATGCATTTTTCGGCGCGTTTTCATGTTTTCGTTCTAATTTTACTGCCTGAAGATAGAACGATTAAAATTAATTTTATTAAGTTGTTTCATTAAAATGAGCCATCTTAGCCCCAAGTAACAATGTAAACAGGCTCAGATAAGGTGGTCAGTAATAAGGAGAGGTGTGCTGATGTGATAGTATAGTTGCAAACACCAAGCTCCACCTCACCCCTCACGATATATTATACTGACACACCTCACTGACTGACAGACAATCCAACGCGTTTCAGTGCCACATAAATAAGTGACACATCATCAGGGATTATCGATTCAATTCGGCATTGTGTTTGATTTCACTGTTAATTCAGCCGGCTAGCACGATTGTGTGCTTGTTCAAAACCTCCCGGCGCGTGTACGACACTAATGCCTTGGCCGCACACGCGCCGGCAAAGTTCCGGTCTATTTGACAGGTCCAGGCCCACCCACTGTGCTGACGTAGCTTAGGCCCAGCACCAACCCGCAGTGACCACGTCAAGAGAATGACGTTGCAGGGTGAATGCCGAGCCTCCTTACTGGCCACCAATCAGCTCTGTTACGGACGCCGCAGCGTCCTGTGTTGCCATGGAGATCTAGAGGCGGATACACTCTACCATACACCGCTTTCTATTCAATGCCGTTTTGCTGGTATGTTGGTCATACTATGGCTGGTTGGTAGGCTCTGCAACCTTGCCACTGTTATTGCGGTTTGGTGCCGGACACTGAATGTCTCGGGCATCTGGAGTAGGTACAGTTCGTGCGTTATGGGCTGGTCCTGGTTCTCCGGTTGACTCCGTTTTGCGTTAACAGAATGGTACTTGGATCGCAAGGATCTTTTATCACAAAGGTATTCCATCAAATATAGATATTCAATTTCTGATTATGTTCAGGATGCAGTTGGTGTGTTTGTGTGGTTGTTTGTTTTTGTGCTGAGACGTATGTGCATTGCGGTATTGGATCGTGTATGGTAGAGTGTATCCGCCTCTAGATCTCCATGGCAACACAGGACGCTGCGGCGTCCGTAACAGAGCTGATTGGTGGCCAGTAAGGAGGCTCGGCATTCACCCTGCAACGTCATTCTCTTGACGTGGTCACTGCGGGTTGGTGCTGGGCCTAAGCTACATCAGCACAGTGGGTGGGCCTGGACCTGTCAAATAGACCGGAACTTTGCCGGCGCGTGTGCGGCCAAGGCATTAGTGTCGTACACGCGCCGGGAGGTTTTGAACAAGCACACAATCGTGCTAGCCGGCTGAATTAACAGTGAAATCAAACACAATACCGAATTGAATCGATAATCCCTGATGATGTGTCACTTACTTATGTGGCACTGAAACGCGTTGGATTGTCTGTCAGTCAGTGAGGTGTGTCAGTATAATATATCGTGAGGGGTGAGGTGGAGCTTGGTGTTTGCAACTATACTATCACATCAGCACACCTCTCCTTATTACTGACCACCTTATCTGAGCCTGTTTACATTGTTACTTGGGGCTAAGATGGCTCATTTTAATGAAACAACTTAATAAAATTAATTTTAATCGTTCTATCTTCAGGCAGTAAAATTGTTAATTTACGGAACGGAATACTTTATCAGTGTGCGTATTCAACAATGTTTTCGTTCTAGTCCGATTTTCCACAGTACTAGGCAGAAAGAATTCGCAGGCGGAAAATGCATGATAAATTGACATGCTGCGGATTCTAAAAAAAACACACCGCAGGTCAATTTCCGTAACGAAAAATACTGCAGAGTGTACATGATATTTCCTGGAATCTCATTTGCTGGTACTGTATTAAGCTGCGGATTTGCTGCATGCAAATCCACGCGGAAAAAACATATGTAATACGCATTGTGTTCAGGGGGCCCAAGTGTCTAATATGCTGTATATCAATAATGTGTTAGTCTGAAGATTCACCATTGGGGATTATATTTTGAGAAATTCTCTTATATACATTTATAACCCGAATTGTTCCGTTCTGGGTGGGTTAATGAAAGACGGCAGCAGTGCGGAAATGAAATGACGGAATATAGCTGTATTCTGGTGTCCTGGAGTCTCTAAGCTATCGCAGACAATGAGAAATCCTTCTAGTTGTACGGTGACACACTCCTTGATCCCGTATGCTGCATAAACAGGAAGATTTGCAGGACTCCGGGGATGCTAAGGTGACATCTCAATCACTTTAGTCAGAATTGACTTCTGTGTTCTTAAAATAATGTATGTATCAGAATTACATTGCATCACTGAATTTAATCCTTGATATTTCATTATATCCTCGCTAATTTGAAAATGTATGCGCAGGGGCGTAGCTAAAGGCTCAAGGGCCCCGATGCAAAAGTTCTTATTGAGCCCCGCAAACTTCTCATGGCCGACGGTCCGCAGCTTTCAGCTGCATCACTGGTTCTCCTTAGGGTATGTGCACACGATAACTGCAATTACGTCTGAAATTACGGAGCTGTTTTCAGGAGATAACAGCTCCTGCGTTTCAGACGTAATTGCTCGTACTCGCGTTTTGCAAGGCGTCAATTATGGACGTAATTTGGAGCTGTTCTTCATTGAAGTCAATGAAAAACGGCTCAAATTACGTCCCAAGAAGTGTCCTGCACTTCTTTGATGACGCTGTTATTTTACACGCCGTCTTTTGACAGCGACGCGTAAAATTACAGGTCGTCGGCACAGTACGTCGGCAAACCAATTGAAATGAATAGGCAGATGTTTGCCAACGTATTTGAGCCGTGTTTTCAGGCGTAATTCGAGGCGTAAAACACCTCGTTTACGCCTGAATATAGGTCATGTGAACCCAGCCTTAGTGACCTAACAATGCAGCACCAGCAGCCAGGGGCGTCACTAAGGACTTAAAATGTCAGGGGAAATAGCCCCAATACATATGTGTGTGTATAGGAGACAGCATATCTATACCCTATCAACTATGGATAGGATTAGATACAGTGGCTCAGCAGTCAGTATCACACATGATAGGATTAGATATAAGGCCTAGCAGACAGAATCACACATGATAGGATTAGATACAGCGGCTCAGCAGACAGTATCACACATGATAGGATTAGATATAAGGCCCAGCAGACAGTATCACACATGATAGGATTAGATACAGCGACTCAGCAGACAGTAAGGCCTCATTTACACGAGCGTATTATACGCGCGTGCGACGCGCGTGCTTTTCACGCGTGTCGTACGCACCTATAATAGTCTATGGGGCTGTTTAGACGATGCGTGAATTTTGCGCAGCGTGAGTGCGTTGCGTAAAACTCACGACATGTTCTATAATCGTCCGTTTTTCACGCATCACGCACCCATTGAAGTCAATGGGTGCGTGAAAACCACGCATGCCGCACGGAAGCACTTCCGTGCGAACTGCGTGATTCGCACAAGAGCTGTCAAAAGGATGAATGTAAACAGAAAAGCACCACGTGCTTTTCTGTTTACAAACATCCAAACGGAGTGTCAAATTAGAGATGAGCGCACCGAACTTCACCGGGTTCGGCCGAACTCGTTTTGACCGAACCCGGCAAAAAATGTTCGGGTACGCGACGTCAGGAGACAGTCACTGCCCACGGTGCTGAAAGACTTAAACTGTTTCAGCACCATGGACAGTGACTTTCGATCACAATATACATATACTTGTAAAAAAAAACAGAAGTTCGGACTTACCGATAAGTCCCGGCTTCTTCCTCCAGTCCGACCTCCCGGGATGACAATTAAGTTTCACAGGTTGGTGTATATTGTGATCGGCATTCACTGTCGAGGGTGCTGAAAGAGTTACTGCCGATCAGTTAGCTCTTTCAGCACCTTGGACAGTGACGGGCGTCGACTAGCCTCATCTCTATGATGGCGGCTGCGCGAAAATCACGCAGCCGCGCATCATACACGGATGACACACGGAGCTGTCAATTGCCTTTTGCGCACGCAAAACGCAGCGTTTTTTGCGCGCGCAAAACGCACACGCTCGTGTAAATCAGGCCTAACACACATGATAGGATTAGATACAAGGCCCAGCAGACAGTTTCACACATGATGGGATTAGATACACAGCTCAGCAGACAGTATCACACATGATAGGATTAGATACAGTGGCTCAGCAGACAATATCACACATGATTGGATTAGATATAGGGCCCAGCAGACAGTATCACACATGATCGGATTAGATACATTGGCTCAGCAGACAGTATTACACATGATAGGATTAGAGATAGGGCCCAGCAGACAGTATCACACATGATGGGATTAGATACAGTAGCTCAGCAGACAGTATCACACATGATTGGATTAGATATAGGGCCCAGCAGATAGTATCACACATGATCAGATTGGATACATTGGCTCAGCAGACAGTATCGCACACGATAGGATTAGATATAGTGGCTCAGCAGACAGTATCACACATGATAGGATTAGATATAGGGCCCAGCAGACAGTATCACACATGATAGGATTAGATACAGTGGCTGAGCAGACAGTATCACACATGATAGGATTAGATGCAGTAGCTCAACAGACAGTATCACACATAATAGGATTAGATACAATGGCTCAGCAGATAGTATCACACATGATAGGATTAGATACAGTGATTCAGCAAACAGTATCACACATAAAAGGATTAGATATAGGGCCCAGCAGTCAGTATCACACATGATAGGATTAGATACAGTAGCTCAGCAGACAGTATCACACATGATTGGATTAGATATAGGGCCCAGCTACCTGACATTGCGGCTCCAGCGCTGGACCCAGGAAAGGTAAGAATAATAATTGTTTTGCTTTTTTATGTGTTATTAATTATTTTTGTGTGTTTGTGTTTTTTGGACTACGTCGGATTCGAGGACTACTTCAATGACATCGTTTTTTTATTCTTAATAAAATGGTTAATGGGGGTTGTGTTTTTTTATTTCAATAAAATATTTTTTTCTATGTGCTTGTATTTTTTTAAACTTTATTATTACTGCCTTAGTAATGGCCGCTGGCTGATTGACAACCTCCATTACTAAGGCGGGGCTTAATGTTAGCAGGTGCAGAGGCGAACACTAACCCCCATTATTACCCACCGCCACCAGGAGTACTGGGAAGAGCCGGGTACGAACCAGTACCCGACCATCTGTAGTGCCGCAGGCTGGTAGTATTAGGCTGGGGAAGGCCAAAAACAGTGGCCCTTCCCACCCTGGTAATGCTAGGCTGGTACTGCTGTGTTGTATCTGGCTGGTTATGAAAATTGGGGGGGACCCCCACATAGTTCTTTCCAATTATTTATTATTATTTTTTTTTTAAATCACGTGGAGTCCCGCCCTTTTTCAGAACCAGCCAAATACAATAAAGCAGCCGCAGCCTAGCATCACCAGGGTGGGAAGGGCCTCGGTTTCTGGCCTGTCCCTGCTACAGATGGTCAGGTACTGGATCGTACCCGGCTCTTCCCAGCACCCCTGGTGGCGGTGGGTACCGGGGTAATAATGGGGGTTAGTGTTAGCATCTGCACCTGCTAACACTAAGCCCCGCCTTAGCAATGGATGCTGTCAATCAGCCGGCGGCCATTACTAAGGCGGTAGTAATATAATTTAAAAAAAAACACAAAGACATAGAAAAAATATTTTATTGAAATAAGAAAAAAAAAACACACAACCCTCATTAACCATTTTATTGATAATAAAAAAAGCCGTCATCGAAGTAGTCCTCGAATCGACCGAACCTGTAAGAAAACACAAAAAACTATTAGAAACACATGTGTTAGGCTTAGATACAGGGCCCATGTGTGATACTGTCTGTGGGACCCTGTATCTAAGCCTACCACAAGGTAGACTTAGATACAGGGTCCAGCTGACAGTAATCTTATACAGTATGGTAGGCTTAAATACAGGGCCCATCAGAGAGGATCACACATGGGCCATGGATCTAAGCCTACCATGTGATTGGCTTAGATACAGGGCTCACCAGACAGCATCACACAATCTGTGATTCTGTCTCATGGGCCCTCTATGCCTGCCACATCGTAGGATTAAAGGGGTTGTCCAGTCCCTAAACATTGATGGCCTATCCTCAGGATAGGCCAACAATAGCTGATGTGTCGGGGTCCATCTCCCGGGAGCCGGCCAATCAGCTGTTTTGAAGGTGTCGCAGCGCTCGTACGAGAGCTGCTTCCCCTTCATTTCCCTTACTTGCTCACACTGTGAATCGCCGACACGGATTCACAGTGTGAGCAAGTGACTAGAATGAAGGGGAAGCAGCTCTCGTACGAGTGCTGCTGCCCCTTCAAAACAGCTGATTGGCCGGCTCCCGGGAGTCGGACCCCGCCAATCAGCTTCAGCAGACAGGGATATTAATCTTACCCTCCTGTTCAGCCGCGGCGGAAGTTCTGTCCTGACTCTATCCAGGATCACGATGTTGTGCGCATAGTATTGTGACGTCATGCGCTGCGCACATCGCTGTGACGTCAGGACCTCCACTGCGATCCGGAACCAGGAAGGTAAGTACTGTCAGTTACTATAGTAACAGGGGTCCGCGGCCCGAGTTACTATAGTAACTTTTTATTGATGTGGTGCGGGGGGCCACGGGCCCCCTGGCTTCGGGGCCCAGTCGCAACTGCGACCGCTGCGACCCCTATAGTATGCGATTACTTTTATTAATTGTATCATGGTGCAATGACTGTTTTTTTTTTAGTCTTTTTGGTCCCAAGGGCAATGCACCTTCCTCAGTATACAGAGATTTGAAGGACAAATGTTTGTACAAAGATCATCTTGTTCTCTGTAATCATTCCATCAGTCCTCAACCCTCTGTGTGTGGTAACAACCTCACAAACATCTAGTTACTAAATGTAGATGTCGATTCAAAACTGTGCAAGATACAGATTAAAGCAAATAAAATGACAACTCATTGTAAATAACTAAAGTGATTTGTAATTCAGCATAAATAGTTGACTTTAGCAGTGGTTGGCAATTAATATTAATAATAATAATAATAATAATAATAATAATAATCTTTATATAGCGCCAACACATTACGCAGCACTTTACAATTTAGAGGGAACATGAAACAAACAATATCAGACATTACATAGTGACAAAGTTTCTTTACAATTCAAACCAGAGGAGTGAGGACCCTGCTCGCAAGAGCTTACAATCTATGAGATTAATTTGGCAACCAGGACGTAGCTGTTTGGCTATACACACCGCAGATGCACTGTAGCCCCTGAGATGAGTTCTTGGCTTGGGGAATAAATGAATGCAGAGCATATTGGGGCAGAGTAACGAATGCCCACCAGTTCTCTCTTGGTTCTGGATGCCATACGTATTAAGGCATGTCGCAGGTGTGGTAATAAACGGACCGACGGCAGTGCTCAGAAGAGAAGGAGCACCATTTGGATTTTGGAGCGCAGATTATACTGGAATGGTTTTCGGTGCCATGTCGCGTTTACAATGCACTGGAGGTGAAAAAGCTAACGGCGAAACATACGTCGGGGTGTCTGGTTGTGGTTTGTGGTTGTTCTATTGAGGGGCAGACATGCAAAATACGGGTTGGTATTCGATACGAATTTGATCTTTGATCATTCTTTCACCTTTTCACCTGTACCTCCTATCCTGTGACGACATACTTATGTATTGGCAATTCATGAGGTGTTTTTGTACAGTGTTGTTAATACCTATATACTATACTGCCCTATCACATGTATATATAATGTGATGCACTTTTCGACTCCTCATACGACTACCACACTTTTATTATGTGTTGTCTTACATCTTGTGTGATCGTCTATGTATGTTTTTATAAAAATATTTTCTAAATAAAGATATTTTTTGATATATTGGTTAGTGCTATATTTGTACTACTGGTGATTTATATTCTGGATTTATTGTCTATATATATCTTGATAGGTATTCTATTTCTAGTGCTGATATATATATGGACGTTACTGCTGAAACAGGTTTTCTGTCTGGCTTGGAGCTTCTAGGTATTAACATGTAGATTTAGCTCATAATTTTTCATTTCCACAAGGAATATAGGAGAAAAAACACCCCAAAATTTGTTTCACAATTTCTCCTGAGTAGGGAAATACCCCATATGTGGTTGTAAACTGCTATTTGGACACACGGCAAGGGTCTAAAGGGAACAAGCGCAATTTAGTTTTTGGAATGGAGATTTTACAAAATAGTTTTTTGGCGCCATGTTGCATTGCGCTTCGGTACCAGTACAATGAAAACCCCTGAGAAGTGACCCCATTTAGCAAACTACACCCCTCAAAAAATGTATCTTCAAGTGTAGTGAGCATTTTGACCCCAAAGGTTTTGAAGAATTTAGTGCACAGTAGATGTTGCAGATTGAAAAGTGCCATTTTCCACCGATATGCTATTTCATTGCCCAATGTGTTGTGCACAGATTGTGCCACTTTAGACAAACACCCCATAAATTGTTAAACCCAGAATACATCAGGGTATATGTAAGCTGTGCGGAGTACATCAGGGTATATGTAAACTGGGTGGAGTACATCAGGGTATATGTAAGCTAGGCGGAGTACATCAGGGTATGTGTAAACTGGGCGGAGTACATCAGGGTATATGTAAGCTGGGCGGAGTGCATCAAGGCATATGTAAGCTGGGCGGAGTGCATCAGGGTATATGTAATCTGTAAGGAGTGCATCAGGGTATATGTAAGCTTTGCAGAGTACATCAGGGTATATGTAAGCTTTGCAGAGTACATCAGGGTATATGTAAGCTGTGCGGAATACATCAGGGTATATGTAAACTGTGAGGGGTACATCAGGGTATATGTAAGCTGAGCGGAGTACATCAGGGTATATGTAAGCTGTGAGGAGTACATCAGGGTATATGTAAGCTATGTGGAGTACATCAGGGTATATGTAAGCTGTGCGGAGTACATCAGGGTATATGTAAGCTGTGAGGAGTACATCAGGGTATATGTAAGCTGTGAGGAGTACATCAGGGTATATGTAAGCTGTGAGGGATACATCAGGGTATATGTAAGCTGTGTGGAGTACATCAGGGTATATGTAAGCTGGGCGGAGTGCATCAGGGTATATGTAAGCTGTGCAGAGTACATCAGGGTATATGTAAGCTGGGCGGAGTACATCAGGGTATATGTAAGCTAGGCGGAGTACATCAGGGTATATGTAAACTGGGCGGAGTACATCAGGGTATATGTAAGCTGGGCGGAGTGCATCAAGGCATATGTAAGCTGGGCGGAGTGCATCAGGGTATATGTAATCTGTAAGGAGTGCATCAGGGTATATGTAAGCTTTGCAGAGTACATCAGGGTATATGTAAGCTTTGCAGAGTACATCAGGGTATATGTAAGCTGTGCGGAATACATCAGGGTATATGTAAACTGTGAGGGGTACATCAGGGTATATGTAAGCTGAGCGGAGTACATCAGGGTATAAGTAAGCTGTGAGGAGTACATCAGGGTATATGTAAGCTATGTGGAGTACATCAGGGTATATGTAAGCTGTGCGGAGTACATCAGGGTATATGTAAGCTGTGAGGAGTACATCAGGGTATATGTAAGCTGTGAGGAGTACATCAGGGTATATGTAAGCTGTGAGGGATACATCAGGGTATATGTAAGCTGTGTGGAGTACATCAGGGTATATGTAAGCTGGGCGGAGTGCATCAGGGTATATGTAAGCTGTGCAGAGTACATCAGGGTATATGTAAGCTGGGCGGAGTACATCAGGGTATATGTAAGGTGGGCGGAGTGCATCAGGGTATATGTAAGCTGGGCGGAGTACATCAGGGTATATCGAAGGTGGGCAAAGTACATCAGAGTATATGTAAGCTGGGCGGAGTACATCAGGGTATATGTAAGCTGTGCGGAGTACATCAGGGTATATGTAACCTGGGCGGAGTACATCAGGGTTTATGTAAGCTGGGCTTAATACATCAGGGTATATGTAGCTGTGCAGAGTACATCAGGGTATATGTAAGTTGGGCGGAGTACATCAGGGTATATGTAAGCTGTGCAGAGTACATCAAGGTATATGTAAGCAGTGCGGAGTATATCAGGGTACATGTAAGCTGGGCGGAGTACATCAGGGTATATGTAAGCTGGGCGGAGTTCATCAGGGTATATGTTAACTGGGTGGAGTACATCAGGATATATGTAAACTGTGCGGAGTACATCAGGGTATATGTAAGCTGGGCGGAGTACATCAGGGTATATGTAAGCTATGTGGAGTACATCAGGGTATATGTAAGCTGGGCGGAGTGCAATAGGTCATAATAGGATGATGTAATAATGGGGTAAATGAATAATAAAATTATCCATGGATAGTGACGTACGCTTTGAACCAATCCTTTATGCACAGGCCAGATTATTGGGTGTAGGAGTCGCAGTTATAAAGGGCATCCGTGGTATTGTACAAAATATCCGCACTCCAGCATTGCCTAATCTTTGACTTCTTCACTATGCCCCATATGTAGTACAGATCCCAAAATGTCATATTTTCCGCTGCATTTGCAGGGTCTACCAGTGGGGGCTGCAAATGATGATGTGGGGCTTCAGGTGAAGAACTGCTGCACATATAAATTAGTCTGGGCAGTCATTTTGCATTATTGCGTTCCGACAGTCATAACTTTTTATTTTTCCGTTGACGAGCTATGTGAGTGCTTGATTTTCATGGGAGGAGCTGTCGTTTTTATTAGTATCATTTTGGGGTACATGCGATTTTTTTTGATCCGTTTTTATTACATTTTTTGTGAGGTGATGAGACCAAAAAACAGAAATTCTCTAACTTTTTTTTATATTTTTAACGGTGTTCTCTGTGCAGTATAAACAACATGTTTACTTTATTCTGCGGTTCGATACAATTATGGCAATACCAAATTGATATTGTTTTTATATGTTTTACTACTTTTACACACTAAAAACACTTTTTTTTAAATAAAATAATGTTTTGGTGTCACCATATCCTGAGAGCCATAACTTTTTTATTTTTTTTGTCTACGGAGCTATGTGAGGGCTTGTTTTTTGCATGACAAACTGTAGTTTTTATTGGTACCATGTTGGGGTACTTGCGACTTTTTGATCACTTTTTATTACATTTTTTTGGAAACAACGTGACCAAAAAAGGAAATTCTGTCATTGTTTTTTATTTTTATATTGTTACGGTGTTCACCGTGCGGGATAAATAATGATATTTTTATAGTTCAGACCAATCCGAATGCGGCGATACCTATTATGTATAGTCTTTTTGTTGTTGTTTTTTTTCTTCTAATTCTAAAGGACTTGATCAGGGAAACAGGGTGATTATTGTTTTTATTACATAAAACTTTTATTTATTTATCCAAAACATTTTTTTTTTACTTTTTTCACGTTTTTTTATATACTTACTAGGGGACTTGAAGATCTGATCTTCTGATCCCCTGTACAATACACTGCACTACTTATGTGCAGTGTTCTACTTACTTATTTTACAACTGACAGTTAAGCCTATTACGTCCTGCCTTGGGCAACTATCGGCACCCCGCGATTTTTCGCGGGGGGCCAATGGGGTACAGATGGAGCCCCCTCCCTCTGTGTCAACCACTTAAATGGCGCGTCTTTATTGACAGCGGAATTCAAGGGGTTAAATGGCGGCGATTGGAGATAACTGTGATCGCCGCCGTTGCAGTAGGATGTCGGCTGTATATTACAGCCGATACTCGCTGAAGATGAAGCGCGCACAGCTCCTGTGCCCGCTCCATCCTCAGGGCGTTACTGTACGCCCATTGGTGGGAACGCACTGCTAAAAAGGACGTACAGTAATGGCCATTTGCAGGAAGGGGTTAAAGGCTATGTACACCTTTCACATAATTTTGTTTTTAAAAAAAATTAAATTGTGCATCAGTGTGATTGGTGCAATTTCCTAAATACATTTTATTAAAAATTATTTTTACTTTTTGTGATACATCTGCTTTCTATTCTGTATACAGTGCAGCTATATCGTTCGCAAAGACCTGAATCCGTCCGGTACACAGGACTGACGGTTTCAGTGACAGCGGGTCCACGCAGGATCCACCTGTAATCTATCACATCTAAGCTATGAATTTAGACGTGATCGATAGCAGCTCAATCCTGCGTGTCAGAGACACGCAGGACCCGCTGATACTGAACCCATCAGTCCTGCGGACCGGAAGGATATGGGATTCAGTGCAAGCAAGCAGTGGCGTAACTACCACTGCAGCAACCATAGCGGCTGCTTCGGGGCTGGCGGCATAAGGGGGGCCGTGCCGCCCGCTGGCACGGCTCCCCCATGCCTGGTGGCGCTGCTTGCAGTCACTATGGCTGTTACACCATATATAATGTGCAACATTAATACCACTGACAGGTGAAGTGAATAACATTGATTATTTCATTACAATGGCACCTGTTAAGGGCTGGGCGGGCTATATTAGGCATCAAGTGAACAGTCAGTTCTTGAAGTTGATGTGTTGGAATCAGGAAAAATCTCAGGGATCTGAGGTCTTATGTGGAGTTCAGAATGTAAAGTGGTTAGTACCTAAGTGGTCCAAGGAAGTATAACCGGTGAACCAGTGACAGGGTCATGGGTGCTCAAGGTTTACTGAGGCACATGGGGAGCGAAAGTTATCGTCTGGTCCGATCCCACAGAAAAGGTACTGTAGTACAAAGTGCTGAAAAAGTTAATGCGGTCTTTGATGGAAAGGTCTCAGAACGCTGGACGCATTTGAGGCTGCATGTGAGTCACTCACCTAGGGAAAAGATACCACCAGGATGCATTATTTAACCCCTTCCCGATATTTGTCGTATGGATACGACATGGAAAGCCAGTGCTTCCCGCATTTTGCCGTATCCATAAGACAGATGGCACCGGCTCAGAAGCCAGTGGCATCCATCCCCGGATGTCAGCTGTATCTTACAGCTGACATCTGGCTGTAATGGCGGTAAACCGAAGTTAGCTTAGATCCCCACCATTAACCCCTTAAATGCAGCGGTCAAAAGCGATCGCTGCATTTAAGGAGTTTGTAGCTCATCGGCACCCCAGCAATGAAATTGCCGGGGTTCCGGTGGCTGCAATGGCAACCGTAGGCCTAATACTGGCCTCCCGGTCTGCCTAGCATGGAAGCCGTTCAGCAATAAACCTGTGGGGTCAAAATGCTCACTATACCCCTAGATAATTTCCTTGAGGGGTGTAGTTTCCCAAATGGGGTCACTTTTGCGGGATTTCCACTGTTTGGGCACCGCAAGAGGCCTTCAAACCTGACATGGTGCCTAAAATGTATTGTAATAAAAAGAAGGCTCCAAAATCGACTAGGTGCTTGTAGGGGGTTCTTGATTGAATAACGGATACGACAACCGGTCTTATGATAATACTTTACTTTGATCCCAAACAATACAACAAGACTTCTTGCTTCGGAGCGCAAACGGTCACTTAACAACTGCGTACTTAGTCCATTGACTTTCTGACCCAGTCTCTTGGTTCTTTCACAGTATTAACTTTATACAGGATATTATCTTCAACAATTAATACAGTCACTATTCCGTTCGCCACAGGGACATGGGTTTAAGACGTTAGTGAACAGCAGTAATAGGTCTGGAACGTCCCAATGCACTTCTATCCTTATAGGAGAGTAATACCAATGTCCCTCTAGTTCTGCTATCAGTCAACAATTCACCATGGCAGTCCAGATCATGAGTTCATGAGGAAGGGCACACTTATCTCCTGTTGTGGTTTCCTTTACTGAAGTCCTCCTGATCCAGCTCTCCAATCTCTCTCTCTCTCTGTGCTAATCCTGTCAGGCTCCATTCTCACTGACATCCTCTGCACTCCATCCAATGGTGGCTCCCTTCTCTCCTCAGCATCCCGCTCTCCTCCTTCTACACACAGGGTAGCCTCCTCGTTCCCCCACATTCCCTCTCTTGTAGGGAGGACCTCCATCCTGCAGCTTCTTGCCAGGCACTGGGAGACCAAACTCTCTCCCTTCCAAGCTGCAGCAGTTCTCTCTCACTTCCCTGTGACACACACACACACACACACACACACACACACACACACACACACACACACACACACACACACACACACACACACACACACACACAAACAAACAGACACACACGTGCGCACCCCCCCCTCCCCGTTTTTTCCAGGCATCTCTATCTCGCTAATCCTGCAGTGACCCCTAGTGGCTGCACATAACATGGCAGGCATGTAACAGATAATACATAGGTGTAGACATCACCTCACACAGGAGGGAACGCAGGTAGCAACAAACATGGAGGCTGCACTGGCAGACAGATCACCCGCTTACACTTCCCCAGGGCTTTTCGAGTGCAGTCCCTTGCACTCACAGAGGCGAACCAGGCATTCATCTGTGCTGCGGTAACAGTCTCATACACTTGTGGAGCAGATGTCTTCACTTCAGTGTCATTCTGGGGCTTCTCCACCTTCGGCAGCCTCACCTCAGTTTGTGCATCTGCTGGCATTGGACTCTGCCGCTGAACAGCTAGGAGGGCAGATTCTATCAGAGCCTTCCGACACAATGGCTCCCCCACTCTGACGACCATTGAAGCCTCCTCCGGCTGTGGAGCAACTCCTAACCGCTGGACCTCTCGCTCACTGGGCTGAACAGATGAGTCAATGTGGCATGTGCCCATCACCCTATGCTCGGAGCCGCTCTCCATTCTAGGCATTGGTACTTCCAAGGGCAGCCCTGAGTAGGTGACTTGTTGACGGCTTGGTGGCAGCAGTGAAGTCTTTATCTCTTGGACTCTCAGCGGCACTAGCCTCCTTCAGCCGAAATGAGCACTGACGGGAACGCCTTCTATTTGGAGTAGTTCTGCTCCTTTTCACCAAGGCCCCGCCGGGACCTGTCACATTGGCAGCCTCTACTTCTCTTTTACCTTCTACCCAATCAAAATCCACCTGCTCTCCACTCCAGAGGCTATGAGAGCACTTGCGTGTACGGTTTCATTTTATAGCAGTCCATTGGACAAACGCGTCACTACTGATGTAGTTACTGTGAATAAAGCCGTATCCTTTGTGTATGTGGAACCACCTCAATGTCCTTTGTACCTTGGTGGCATGAACTCTCTTTCAGGTTTGGTTAAACTGCCGATTCATTGGCTGACCTGCCAGTACCATGGAGCAGTGACTAGAAAGTCTGTGCAAGGATGTAGATTTGTCTCTATTTGGGCTTTCCATCGCTCTGCCCACAGCAGTAGTCCTTATTTGTTTGATGTGAGCCGTTTGTTCTCTATGACCCCTTGGGTCCCAGCATTCCCTGGCCAAATATCCAAGTCGATTGCACCTCCAGCACAAGCGAGGCTCAGCTGCACTACCCCTGTATCTATGGGCGCGGTCTCCAATACTTGCCACGACCCATTTAAGTCGGCCAATCTCTGCTGCAAGCGAATTCCAGGAACATCATGTTCGGGTCATTGGCACCTGTGCCATTTTCCTCTGTGATCCTGCCGACTACGCCAAATTATGTAGGGGGTTCTTGATAGAATACGACAACCGGTCTTATGATAATGCTTTTCTTTGATCCCAAACAACACAACAAGACTTCTTGCTTCAGAGAGCAAACAGTCACTTAACAACTGCGTACTTAGTCCATTGACTTTCTGTCCCAGTCTCTTGGTTCTTTCACAGTATTAACTTTATACAGGATATTATCCTCAACAATACTCCCTTCCAAGCTGCAGCAGTTCTCTCTCACATCCCTGTGTGACACACACACACACACACACACACACACACATACACACCTTCCTGTTTTTTGCCAGGCATCTCTATCTCACTCATCCTGCAGTGACCCCTAGTGGCTGCACATAACATGGCAGGCATGCAACAGATAACGCATAGGTGTAGACATCACCTCACAGAGGAGGGAACGCAGCTAGCAACAAACATGGAGGCTGCACTGGCAGACAGTTCAATTTAAAGGGGCAGCATCACCCGCTTACATGCTCCTTTGCTTCTGAGGCCTGTACAACAGTCCATTAGCACACTAGGGCCAAATGTGGGATATTTCCTAATACCGCAGAACCTGGGCAAGAAATATTGAGTTGGATTTCTCTGGTAAAACTTTCTGTGTTACAAAAAAATGGATAAAAAATGAATTTCTGCAACAAAAAAAAATTAAATTTGTACATTTCACCTCTACTTTGGTTTAATTCCTGTGAAACGGATAAAGGGTTAAGAAACTTTCTAAAGGCTGTTTTGAATACTTTGAGGGGTTACGTTTTTAAAATGCAGTGACTTATTGTGGGATTCTAATATATAAGGCCCTCAAAGCCACTTCACAACTGAACTGGTCCCTGAAAAAATAGGCTTTTGACATTTTTTTGAAAACATAAAGATGACTGCTGAATTGATACTGCTTTGGCTGCCTCAACCGGGTTTTACCCCTTCTCTACATAGTCTTCCGAGTCTGATGATCTCTGCAGCTAAACTGCTCATTCTCACCCTCTGGAGACAAACTGACCCAACTACGGTGGCACTTTGGTTAAATAAAATGCATTATATTTGCAGGCTTCAGGAATTAGCAGTTTGGGTGAATCATTCTAGAGATAAATATTTAGGGTGTGGGGTGCATGGCTGGCTCATGGCAATGGTAAGACCAGTTCCTCGTGATATGACATTTCACTCTGTCTTATTACTGTTATTTTGGTTTAGGTACAATTGCCCTGTTTAGTATTTTTACACTATATCTGGGATGGCTTTGTGCCCCCCCTTTCCGGGGTGTAAGTGCTTACTTTACTGAGTTTCATATTTTCTTTTATGTATATCATAACGTAATGTTTATACTTGCTGGATATTTTATATGTGTTGAGATATCGGAAGTAGTTATTTCTTGTGTTTTTTGTTGTCTTCTAATGCTTGACTTACGTAATGTGTATTACTTGTCAGAACTTATGGCTCGAGAGGTAGATACGGTCTTATTTTCACTTGGGTATTGCCTGTTTTTTATAGGATGTTATTAGCTGTGCAATGCTGATAGGGCGGTTTATTATGATTTTGTATGTATGTACCCACATATTTTGTTTGTTGAACAATGTGTATGACCTGTTCTCTCTTTGATATGCATTACGGTCTTTGATTGTATCTGTGCAATGTTTTATTGTTTAATAAAAAAAGATTTTGCAAAAAAAATTAAAAATAAAGAAAATGTGAGAAATTGCTGCTATGGTTTTAAGCCTTGTAACTTCCTAGAAAAATAAAAGGATGTTCAAAAAACCTATGCCAATCTAAAGTAGACATATGGGGATGTTAATCAGCAACTATTTTGTGTGGTATAACTGCCTGTCTTACAAGCAGATACATTTAAATTTAGAAAAATGCTAAACACAAATATACACAAATATACACTGGAGGATAAAAGGAGCATAGAAACCATATATCATAAGAATAAACAATTTTATTTAACACATAAATACACATAAAATGTTAAAATAGGTACAAGAGGACAAGAAGACTCTGTAAATTCCAGTATGAGCACAACAAGAAAGACTCCCTGTAGTATAATAAGGGAAAATGTATGACACTCCAAATAAAAGATTTGAGTTAGGGGCGGTAAACTCAATCATATGAATACACATATCCTGACATGGTATAATCGGTATAGCGATAAACAGAGTAAGGATAAAGAGTTATCTCAAATGACAGTCAGTACCCAAACTGATCGGTCCGCCCTCCCCCTCTGTTAGTGGAGAGTCTTACCCATTAAGCGTTTGATAGGAGAGTCAGTGAAGTGTGCGGTGAACCCCAACGCGCGTTTCGCGGTATGCTTCCTCAAGGGGTGTTAACGTGTCTGAGAAAAGACAGCCTTATATGCGATGAGCCACAGGTGAACTCACTGTTTTTTTCATTCCAGAAGATCGCGGCACACGTCCTCTGCCGAAAACCGGAAGTGAGGCATGCCCCACTTCCAGCCCCCAGCGCCTTAGCGCACATCCAGGATCCCCGACGCGTACAGGGATCCCAAGCATGTGCAGTGCGCCGATAGGGGCGGGAGCGAGGCCGAGCCACACAGAGGCAACGTACAGGGAAAGTGCGTTCCTCATTGGACAGAAAAATACACTGACGGAGGAATTGAGTGAGTAGTTAGTGTACCAGATGCATATTGTGGACCTATGTGTGTGTCGATGGCCAAAACAATCCCCATGAATTTAAAAGCAATCAGATGACAAGTTAAATTTGTAAATATAAAACCATATCGGGTTATTGATATAAATACTACATTAATACAAAAAGCATGTATAAAAGATGTGAGTAATCATTATCATGGTGGCTAAAAATAAGAAATAAAGTGTATTAAGACTAAAGACGCAGTAAACTAAGTCTGCGAATTTAGATAAGAGGAAGACCTTGTCTCCCATAAGAGAAAAATAATACAGTGAAAAAAGGAAAAAATTTAAAGAATAGTGCACTCAAATATGACCATATAGATAGCGATATAGAGTATTATTAAAATATTGTGAACCGTAAGTATAGAGGGATAAATGGAAATACTGCCTGGCATGGGGCAAATTGCTAAACCAGGTAAAACAGTAAGGGTGTTAAGGGTCATCAATTTAGGCAGGTCATCAACTGGACCACGATGTCTCTTATCTGGTTTCAAATATGTGGGAGAGCTTGACGATGCATCGGAGAGAAACTACACACTTCACACATATTGTAAGTGCAATCAGATTCTCTAGTTTATTAGCAAATAATACATAGATTATATATCATTAAAAGGGGTGTTGGCCATGTCTCTCTCTCCAATCACATAAGAGGGGCCATGGCCTTCAGTCTATCCAATCAATATTGACCATGTCTCCTCCTCTAAATCACGAGGAAGTTTATCATAAAGGAACACGTATACATTATATTACATTATATCAATTTATATCACATGTTTTGTAATATTGGTAATCAGCATATTTTTTAGCTACGTGCTCAGACGTTATATATTTTAGCTATGCCAGCAGATTCATAGTCTGTCTAAGAAAGAGGAAGGATCATTTTAGCTCGCGGTGAGACATCTAAAAGGAAGAACAAAGGTTAAAGTATTAAATTACTGTATCAGTAGTTTTAAAACTTGAGAATAATATACAAAATGGAGGATAGAAAGTCCAGGCTTCCATATCAGACCCTCCTTTTTCTCATTCTTAAAACATAGTCACTGATCCCCAAGCTACTATCCTCACCCGCTAGACCGGATGAGGGGGACTTCATTACTGTTTCTGCCCATCCACCTATGGCTCAGTGACAGGCTGCGTTCTCATAGGATATTGTTCCTGGAAGGGTCTGGGTTTCGGCCTATGATGTCTCATCTTATTAGTTCTCTTACATAAAAATGTCATTAGCCATATTAACAAATGAAAACCTATATAGCCAAGAATAAAAAATAATTTGAAACACAGTTTGAAGTTTACCCATCAGCCACCCAGGTATTCCCTTAAACCAATTCTCTGGGTTTAAGAAAGAAAAGGTATTATCCCACCAGGAGTCCTTGTTATCTTCATGTTCTTTTAGCCACTTTTATCTGAAATCAGTATTTTTGTTAGACTGGCTTTAACACGGAGGTTGTCCGCAGGATCAATATAATGACAACAGGCGGGTCCCACAATCTGGCACATTCCTCCCTGAGAGGAAGTTAAGTAATCACGTACTATGGTGTGTTGCTTAGATACTACAATCAATTGCTGAGTATCTCAAATATGTGTTGATCCAAATAGTCTGTAGCCTCAACTAGTTTATCCCACATCTGCATTATCATAGGGTAGATGTATAAAGTACTTATTACTGCGTTAGCACTTCCCATATGTACAATATGGGGTCGCCTGTCTGCCCTTCTTTTATACAATATGTGTCCTGGCACGGCGTTAACATCTACATTTTCATGTGGTATAATAAAAGTTGCAGGTGTTAGGCTAATGTACATGTACCTGTGAAATTACTTGGGAGCCATTTATACACCTGATGTTCACATACAATATACATATTTTTTTGGTACCCCTGTGACTGACCCCTTAAACAAACTGGTCACCTATTTAGCCATCATATTACCTTCTAGTGTTATTTCTAACATATAATTGCAAGGCCTCCTCAAGTAATCATACAGTGATATTTACGCAGCGGGGCATCTGACCTAAAGTAGCATCAGCTCCTACACACTGAGTATCGATGCTGAATACAGCTGCAGGATAAGAAGCTGGGATAACAGGCAAGGTCCACTCCAGCAGAAGCCCAATGCGTCTGTGCAAATTTAAGGGGTGGGCCGCTCCTGTTAAATAACATCCAAGGCTCTTCCATCTATGCAGCTATGGGCAAAGGTAAATTTTTGTTCTTGTTTCTCCCTGTTAGGGTGGTAATTACAGTATTATTATACAATTCCCTTATTTAATTTAAAGTAACAGGGATAGCGAGGTAGGGCATGCTTCTGGCATTACAGGGCTGTGTGTACAAATCCAGCAATCAGTCAGGATGGTTTGCTCCCTCAGAGCATGATACAAAACCCGGCGATGTTTGATAAACTTATTGTCCCAATCGTCCTCAAGTACATCATTGAGGGTGCCCGCCAGTGGCAACATCATCAAAAGCGGGAGAAGTAGCGACATCTTTGACTTCCTGGTTTACAATCTTTTTGCAGTGGATGGCATGGATCCAGGTGTCTTTGCCTTCAGACTTGACCGAAGTTGCAGTGACCAGTTGCACTTGGTACAGTTCAGTATATCTGAGCTCCAAAACCTTCCTTATGTGTCTTTTCAAGACTACCCATTCACCAGGCAGCAGTTGATGGGTACCTTCTAAGGAATTGGGGCCTGGAATAGAAGAATACACTTGATTATGCAATTCAGTTAAATGCCTGTGTAGTTGGATAGCATCAGCTGTTAGTCCGTCAAACTGTTGTTGCAACTGTTGCGGGAAGTACAAACCCGTCTTTGGGATTCACCCAAACAGTACTTCATAGGGGCTGAGTTTCAATGGCCCCCTAGGAGTGGTTCTAACAGAGTACAATGCCAAGGGTAGGCATTCAGTCCATGGCAAACCTGAGGACTTCATGGCTTTCTGTATTTTTAACTTCAGGGTTCCATTTAATCTTTCTACCTTACCACTATTTTGGGGTGATATTGTGTATGGAATGCCTGTGTGATGCCAAAGCAAGCGATTATATGTCCTAGTACTTCTCCTGTGAAGTGGGTTCCTCTGTCACCCTCAATTACTTCAGGGACCCCATATTGGCATATTAATTCACTGAGTATATTCCTAGCAGTGTTTTTTAGCTGTGGCTTTGGTTACTGGCCATGCCTCATGCCAGTTTGAAAACAAGTCAATATATACAAGGACATATTCATATACACGAGGACATTAATATACACAAGGACATTAATATACACGAGGACATATTCATATACACGAGGACATATTCATATACACTAGGACATATTCATATACACTCACCTCGGGTAGCTGTATGTAGTCCACCTGCAGTCGCTGAAAGGGGTAACCAGGGTGAGGCGTGCGCTAACTGGGTGTTTTTGTCATTTTACCGGGGTTGTGTCAGGCAACCCTCTACATGTCGAGCAGCTGTGTTCTGAAATCCAGGGGCAAACCAGCGTTGTAACACTGCTATCATGGCTCCTTTTGAGTTGTGGACTGGGGAATGCGCTAGGGCGCACATCATTGGGAAAAGACTACGTGGTAAGCATGTTTTACCCTTTACACGCCATGACCCTCCTTCGCCTCTGACAGCTTCGGCCTCCTGCCACAATTTCAGTTCAGGGGCCGGCGCTTGGGTCTGGAAAGCGCACAGCAATTCCTCCGTGACCGGGCCCACTTGGACTACCAACACCGGGAGGGTTGCAGCTGCTTTTGCTGCTTGGTTAGCCCGTGCATTTCCTTCCACTTCAGGGGTGTCTTGTGTGCGTTTAATTATATCAACTGCTGACACCCATGATTCCACACACCCACTGTCGGGTTCAAGATCTCTGAACCCCATGTCGGGAGTTTATAAGGAGGTTCCCTGGTCAGCTGTATCAGACCTTGAAGGACCACTCTCCTTTGTCTGACTGTGTCAAACCTTTCTATATCCAAACAATCAGGATATAGTGATATACCGTCCCCAGGCCTACAGCACTCAAAAGGAATTGGTATATCCTCACCCCCTGTTGAAATCTGACTATATCAGATTCAATTATATCCTTACAATTAGGACACAATGATATATTTCCCCCAGGCCTATAGCACTCGAAAGTTATATATCTTTTACTATCTTAATACACTATACTAGGTGTGCAGTGGGGTATCCGTTAAGTTGATCCTTTTTAACGATCTTAACCATAACTACATAATGAAGATTACATACAGTAAAACACAAAAAACAATAGTCGTTCGTATTTCAATCAATATCTGTTCCTGTCATTTCAAGTTACATATGTCTATAGAGTCTGAGCTCCATTGTAGACCTTACATTCAAACATTCATACAAACACAGGTAGAGACATTTGTTCGGGATGGAAATGTAAGAGACACTGACTGACCTGAGACACGATCGGGAGTGGAGTGGCTGAGGCAATTTTTAAGTAACTAACAGTGTTACAAGGGCAATACCAAAGATAAGTAAGGGGTTAATAGTATAAATAGAGATGAAAAGGAGGGAGATGGGGCCATCCACCCATAGGAACACATATTATAAATAAGTACACTGATGAAATTTTCATCATATTCATCCGCATTTCGGTAAGGGTCCAATTACAAGTTTCATATTCAAGTAAAAAAAAAGAGAGGGGGGCTGTCAGAGAATTGGTGCGTCAAATACCTGTATAGTGAAATAAAAGACACAAATGTTAAAAATAAATTAAAAACATATGGTGGTAGGGAGTTCGATGTGGCACGAGAGAACAGTCTTAGAATCGCTTGGATAGGTAAAAGCATTCCGGAGTTATTACCACATAAAGTGACACATGTCAGATTTGAAAAATGAGGCTGTCAGGAAGGTCAAAAGTGGCCAAAGAGGGAAGGGGTTAAAGAAGGAAAGCTTGAGGAGGCAGTGTGATGCTCTGGGCAATGTTCTGCTGGGAAACCTTGGGTCCTAGCATTCATGTGGATGTTACTTTGACACGTACCACCTCCCTAAACATTGTTGTAGCCTAAATATACCCCTTCATTGCAACGGTATCCTCTAATGGCAGTGGCCCCTTTCAGCGGGATAATGTGCCCCGACACACTGCAAGAATTGTTCAGGAATGGTTTAAAGAACATGACAAAGTGCTTAAGGTGATGACTTGGCCTCCAAATTTCCCAGGTCCCAAGCTGATCAAACATCTGTAGGATGTTCTGGAAAAACAAGTGCAAACCATGGAGAACTATCTCAGGATTTACAGGATCTGCTGCTAACATCTTTGTGCCAGATATCACATGCAAGAAAGGATCGCCCTCAGGCGACAGGCCAAATTTCCCAACTACCCAAAAATAGGTTAAAATAAATCTTTATTGGCTACTTGTAGCAGGACAAACCACACACACAGATTTAAAATTCTCACTACCAGAGGACCGGATGACAATGATTTGCCTGCAGGTACAGGCGTAAGTACTACCAATAAGGTACGTATCAACAGGTTCAGTAAGTTAGATTTTGATAATAATCAACTAGATGGATAGTATAGTAGATCCAGTCAATGATAGGAATTAAAATGAGTTTGAAAGCCCCCCCGACATGTTTCGCTACTAAGTAGCGTCCTCAGGGGTACACGGGGCTAATGGCGATGCGGCGAGACGGAAGCTCCTGATATGGACCGGTGAATTGACGTGTAGTGGGGGTGTGTCGCAGAAAAACAACCAATCACGTCATAGGAAACAAATCATAGTGTGGAGAGGGAGGATCGACGAATGGGAGACAGAGTAAGATTGACAAATAACACACAGGCTGGGGCGCAGGCGCAGAAGAACAATACCGAACTTAGTCTCTACATGTCAAGCCAAGTTTACAAGCGCTCATTGGCGCATGCGCAGATCTAATATATAGTAACTTAGACGGAGGATGGCAAATACCCATCAGATTACCAGCAGGAACGGCGCAAGCGCAGCAGCGCAATATGTGGCCTTAGGAAAAGGAGTAAGTGAGGTTAGCGAATAGAAAGGAGGTAGAGACGCAAGCGCAGAGGGACAATTTAGAACTTAATAAGTATGTGGTATAGCAAGTCAAGACAAAATGGCGCATGCGCAGAAGTACATATTAGGACTTAGCAAAAGATCAAATCAAGGGACTTTAGTCCCAATCAGTAGATTATGGGAAAATAGTCTCCCACAGGGTAACAGACAGAGCGCAAGCGCAGCAGCGCGGTATGTGCACTCTGAGAAAAAGAGGAGAAAGAATAAGTGAAATGAAGCAATGAAAAAGGGGGGGGGGGGGTTTAAGCGCAGGCGCAGGTACAGATAGTCTGAACTCTGTGTATACATAGCACAGTAAGTCTACAGTGACGCCTGCACAGTTATACCATTTTGTAACTTAGACATAGTAAATGATGATATTAATGAACTGTAGAGAATGGCATATCTCATCGGATGGCCATCATAAAGACGCATGCGCGAAAAAAAAAAAAAAAAAAAACACGCAACATGTGCACCTAAAAGAAGAGGAAAAGAAAGAGGAAAAGGTCTCTCTCTACACACAAACCTAAAACAATGGCCCTCCATCACGGTACCACAAATATGAAATAGACGCATCAGTATGGTAAGTATTCAATAGCAGATCAACATCAACAGAGGTCCATACCAAAAGGTGTCTGGTCCATTCATAAATAGTGGGAAAATAATTATTATCCCCTATATTAATAAATATATATATGTCACCATAATTGTGTAGTAATTGTCATAAAGGTGGGTATAATTGACATATATAAAGCCCTCACACTGAAAGTGTGGGGTCAAGAAGGTAATCACCAAAATATAACAATACTTTGGGATAGGTACGGCAAGGTAGCACACTACAAGGTATAGAGTAAGGGACACAGAGGCTATAATATATCCACTATATTTTATACTGATGCAAGAGTTAATCAGATGAGCTCACAGGAAGGCACTAAAAGTAAAGCCCTCATTCAGACCCATGGGAGACATGGTATTCAGACAGTAGATCCACCGCGCCTCCTCCTGTAGGAGTCTACGGTCAAGATTACCTGCTCTGGGGCCCATTTTGATCTGGGTAACTCCCCAGAATTTGAGTAGCCCTGAGTCGCCCCCATGAAACCCGTGGATGTGTCTAGAGAGGGTAGTGTCTTCTTTATGTTTGATGGTACTAAGATGTCTAGATATACGTCTTCTCAATTCCTGCACCGTTTTTCCCACGTACAGCTTGGGGCATGGGCATCTGGCAATGTAGATGACCCCTTTGCTCTGACAGTTAAGAAACTGTTTTATGGAATATGTTTTGCCATCAGTGGGATTAATGAAATCTTTAACAGTTGGCATGAGGGGACAGAAAGAACACCTACCGCAGGGATGAAACCCTTTTACTGACGATGTAAGCCATGTAGATGGAGTACTAGTGGAGGTAGAATGATGACTATGTACCAAAAGGTCACGTAAATTCTTCCCCCTGCGGTAGGTGATGCTAGGATTGACAGAAACAGCACCCTTCAGGTCAGGGTCAGCAGTAAGTATATCCCAATGCCTCTGTAAGATTTGGGAAACTTGAGGGGAGCATGCATCAAAGGTGCCAATGCAACGAATGGCACTAGATGATCCAGTCTTGGTAGCTATAGTTCCCCATTTATTGGACAAAAGGTCAGTTCTCTGGGATGCCCTCGCCCTTGCGTAGGCCCTATGCAGCCATTTCTTAGGGTATCCTCGTGCTCTAAACTTATGATACAAGTTGTCACATTCCACTTGAAAAGATGTTTCAGTAGAGCAGTTACGTTTCGCTCTTAAATACTGGCCTATGGGTATCCCTTTCTTAAGGGCTGGGGGATGGTAACTTTCCCAGTGGAGATAGTTATTTGTGGCTGTAGCCTTTCGAAATATGTCAGTTTGGACACCGCCACCAGGATCCAAAGAGATCTTGAGATCAAGAAAGTTAATGGCATGGTCATGTATCTCGTAGATGAACCTCATGCCAATATGATTGGTATTGAGTATAGACATGAAGTCAGTGAAGGTGTTGACATCCCCATCCCAGAGGATGAGGATGTCATCTATATATCTACCCCAGAAGGAGATATGTGAGGTGAAAAAAATTAAATCATCGGAAAAAAACATAGTGTCTTCCCACCACCCTAAGAAAAGGTTCGCATAAGTGGGTGCACAGGTAGTGCCCATGGCCGTGCCCTTAATCTGATGATAATATGTTTTATCAAAAGTGAAAAAATTGTGTGTGAGTAAATAACGTAAGAGTGATAGCACAACATTTTTATGTTGTTGGAATTGAGTACCTTTGGTGCTCAAATAATATTTAACGGCGGTGAGTCCCAGGTCGTGCTGGATGTTAGAATAGAGTGACTCCACGTCTATACTCGCTATCATAGTAGTGGAAGTGACATTGATCTCGTGGATCTTGGTGACGGTGTCCTTAGTGTCCTTAAGATATGAAGATAGAGAGGAAACGAAAGGTGACAATATTTCGTTCACATAAAGACTGATTCCCTGGGTCAGGTTGTCATTGCCTGATACAATGGGTCTCCCAGGGAGGGGAAGAATTGCTTTATGGACTTTTGGTAATGCGTAAAAGGTTGCCAAGGTAGGGGTGGAGTTGTAAAGACATTTAAATTCATCAGTGGTGATGAGATTGTCATTCCTAGTAGTATTAAGGAGATTATACAATTCAAGTAGGTAGCTGGCCGTGGGGTTGCCCTCCAGGATGGCATAGGTGGTAGTGTCATCCAATAACTTATGGACCATACTGACGTAGTCAGCACGGTCCATCACCACTATATTGCCCCCTTTGTCAGAGGGCTTCAGGACCAAGTTGTCATTTTTGCACAGATCATTTAGTGCCAATCTCTCATTGTCACTAAGATTGCCAAAGGTCTTAGATCTACCACCCTTCAGCTTTTTGAGATCATTACAGACCATTCTCACAAAAGTGTCAATGTGACTATACTGAGAGAAGGGGGGGGGGTAAGTTTTGACTTAGGACGTAGTGTTGAGAGTGGCCCCACAACATCAGTAACTCCAAATTCACTCTCATAAATAAGGCCTTCCAGATCCCTCAGGGTATTAGACTCTACACGGTCTTGTCGAGTAATATCTGAAATACTGCCCTTGAAATATTTGTGTAGGGCCAGTTTCCTTGCGAATAAATTAATATCCTTTACCCATATAAATTCATCAAAACATGGTGTAGGAGCATAGGAGAGGCCCTTCTTCAGTAGAGTTAACTGATGGGGGTTAAGATGACAGGAGGATAGATTAAATATCTGCATCTCTTCATCCTTTGATAAATATGTGCTTGATGTTAGGATTTGGTCCCCCAGTTTAGGCTGGGTTGGCCTAAAAAAGGAAAAGTGGCTAGGGGGCCAGCAGCAGGATTGGCCATATTTTCCCCTGTGTTCTGACTTATATTTGAACGAGACTGTATATGACTGATCGGTGTATTCAGGGTGTTTGGCATAGATGATACAGAGGATACAGAGGGCATAGATAAAAAGCTGGAAGTAGTAGACGGACATCCTAACACACGGTTAGGGTAATTTGTAGTTGTTTGTTTGGATGTAGTAGGTGTTCGTTTAGATAAACTAGGTCTATTATTCCTAATTTTCCGTTTTGTGCCCAGCCTTAAGTTATCAATGTGTCTTGGTTCCTCCGTGCCAGAAGTATCCGATTCCGAAAAGTCTGTATACACCGTCGTGCGTTTAGAGACAGGATAAGAATTTGTTTTATACGTATAGACCTGTCCCAGGTCAAAGTCCCTACGGTCACGGATATATTTCCGGTGTTTGCGTTCCTTGATTTCTCCCTGTAGTTTTTCAATATTTTTTTGCAGTTTGATTTCAGAGGTGCTAAATTCAGGAAAGGAATGAAACACCTGTATATCTACAATTTCTTTCTCAAGTTGAACGCTAATCTTACTGTAATTCTGTCTCTCAAAGTCCAGCAGATACTGGAGCATCCGTGTAGAACTATCAGTAAGGAGTTCTTCCCAGCCCTTAGTAAAGGCAGTGTTATCCCTATATGAGTTGGGTGTAATATTGATTCTTAGACCCCTATATACTATTTTCTGTTGTATATAGGTCTCTAAACTGGCCACTTCCCAACAAGATCGTACGTATTTTTGATATGTTTTCTGAAGGTCCCTAAACGCTGTCTGTACGTCAAATTGGTGCAACGCAATATTCTCAACGGAAAAAACAATCGCAGCATCAGCAGATAATGTCTCTATATTAGGTCTCTTAGATCGAAAACCCTGCCATATCGAAACAGCAATGCGTAAGTAAATCAGTAGGTTGTTCCAATTAGGAACGGGGTCATAGAACGGGTAATTAACCCAGCATTATAGAACACAGAGAAATAAAGGGAAGACCCCAGGTAGTTGGCAGGCACACTATTAAATTACAAGAAAGAAAGGATCGCCCTCAGGCGACAGGCCAAATTTCCCAAATACCCAAAAATAGGTTAAAATAAATCTTTATTGGCTACTTGTAGCAGGACAAACCACACACACAGATTTAAAATTCTCACTACCAGAGGACCGGATGACAATGATTTGCCTGCAGGTACAGGCGTAAGTACTACCAATAAGGTACGTATCAGCAGGTTCAGTAAGTTAGATTTTGATAATAATCAACTAGATGGATAGTATAGTAGATCCGGTCAATGATAGGAATTAAAATGAGTTTGAAAGCCCCCCCGACATGTTTCGCTACTAAGTAGCGTCATCAGGGGTACACGGGGCTAATGGCGACGCGGCGAGATGGAAGCTCCTGATATGTACCGGTGAATTGACGTGTAGTGGGGGTGTGTCGCGGAAAAACAACCAATCACGTCATAGGAAACAAATCATAGTGTGGAGAGGGAGGATCGACGAATGGGAGTAAGATTGACAAATAACACACAGGCTGGGGCGCAGGCGCAGAAGAACAATACCGAACTTAGTCTCTACATGTCAAGCCAAGTTTACGAGCGCTCATTGGCGCATGCGCAGATCTAATATATAGTAACTTAGACGGAGGATGGCAAATACCCATCAGATTACCAGCAGGAACGGCGCAATCCAGCGTTGTAACACTGCTATCATGGCTCCTTTTGAGTTGTGGACTGGGGAATGCGCTAGGGCGCACATCATTGGGAAAAGACTACGTGGTAAGCACGTTTTACCCTTTACACGCCATGACCCTCCTTCGCCTCTGACAGCTTCGGCCTCCTGCCACAATTTCAGTTCAGGGGCCGGCGCTTGGGTCTGGAAAGCGCACAGCAATTCCTCCGTGACCGGGCCCACTTGGACTACCAACACCGGGAGGGTTGCAGCTGCTTTTGCTGCTTGGTTAGCCCGTGCATTTCCTTCCACTTCAGGGGTGTCTTGTGTGCGTTTAATTATATCAACTGCTGACACCCATGATTCCACACACCCACTGTCGGGTTCAAGATCTCTGAACCCCATGTCGGGAGTTTATAAGGAGGTTCCCTGGTCAGCTGTATCAGACCTTGAAAGACCACTCCCCTTTGTCTGACTGTGTCAAACCTTTCTATATCCAAACAATCAGGATATAGTGATATACCGTCCCCAGGCCTACAGCACTCAAAAGGAATTGGTATATCCTCACCCCCTGTTGAAATCTGACTATATCAGATTCAATTATATCCTTACAATTAGGACACAATGATATATTTCCCCCAGGCCTATAGCACTCGAAAGTTATATATCTTTTACTATCTTAATACACTATACTAGGTGTGCAGTGGGGTATCCGTTAAGTTGATCCTTTTTAACGATCTTAACCATAACTACATAATGAAGATTACATACAGTAAAACACAAAAAACAATAGTCGTTCGTATTTCAATCAATATCTGTTCCTGTCATTTCAAGTTACATATGTCTATAGAGTCTGAGCTCCATTGTAGACCTTACATTCAAACATTCATACAAACACAGGTAGAGACATTTGTTCGGGATGGAAATGTAAGAGACACTGACTGACCTGAGACACGATCGGGAGTGGAGTGGCTGAGGCAATTTTTAAGTAACTAACAGTGTTACAAGGGCAATACCAAAGATAAGTAAGGGGTTAATAGTATAAATAGAGATGAAAAGGAGGGAGATGGGGCCATCCACCCATAGGAACACATATTATAAATAAGTACACTGATGACATTTTCATCATATTCATCCGCATTTCGGTAAGGGTCCAATTACAAGTTTCATATTCAAGTAAAAAAAAAGAGAGGGGGGCTGTCAGAGAATTGGTGCGTCAAATACCTGTATAGTGAAATAAAAGACACAAATGTTAAAAATAAATTAAAAACATATGGTGGTAGGGAGTTCGATGTGGCACGAGAGAACAGTCTTAGAATCGCTTGGATAGGTAAAAGCATTCCGGAGTTATTACCACATAAAGTGACACATGTCAGATTTGAAAAATGAGGCTGTCAGGAAGGTCAAAAGTGGCCAAAGAGGGAAGGGGTTAAATAAGGAAAGCTTGAGGAGGCAGTGTGATGCTCTGGGCAATGTTCTGCTGGGAAACCTTGGGTCCTAGCATTCATGTGGATGTTACTTTGACACGTACCACCTCCCTAAACATTGTTGTAGCCTAAATATACCCCTTCATTGCAACGGTATCCTCTAATGGCAGTGGCCCCTTTCAGCGGGATAATGTGCCCCGACACACTGCAAGTATTGTTCAGGAATGGTTTAAAGAACATGACAAAGTGCTTAAGGTGATGACTTGGCCTCCAAATTTCCCAGGTCCCAAGCTGATCAAACATCTGTAGGATGTTCTGGAGAAACAAGTGCAAACCATGGAGAACTATCTCAGGATTTACAGGATCTGCTGCTAACATCTTTGTGCCAGATATCACATGCCACTCTTGTGGAGTCCATGCCTCGATGGGCCAGAACTGTTTTGGCGGCATGAGGGAGATCTACACTATTAGGCCGGTGGTTTTAATGTTATGGCTGAACGGTGTACATTGGATTATGGATTATAAATTATGGGGCACAAAATATGTTGTTTTTTTTTTTTAAGAGGTCGTCCCAATAAGCCAACCCCTGTTTATATGCCTATTTAGGACACATGCACTTCATAAAGGTCCCCTGGTAGGGATCCCTCACTATGAGCCACACCGTGGAAGCCCCAGCTCTGCCATGTGTTACATAGACAGCCAATCCTGTGAATGGCCGTCATGTAATACTACATTTCCTCTGCAGTAGAAATGTATGGCTGGTAGAGGTTTCAGAAGTTGGACCTAGCTTCATTTTCAGAATGGTTTGTCATGATGAGACAATGCTTTTAAGGCTGGGTTCACACGAGCATGTTACGTCCGTAATGGACGGACCGTATTTTGGCCGCAAGTCCCGGACCGAACACACTGCAGGGAGCCGGGCTCCTAGCATCATAGTTATGTACGACGCTAGGAGTCCCTGCCTCTCCGTGGAACTACTGTCCCGTACTGAAAACATGATTATAGTACGGGACAGCCGTCCCGCAGCGAGGCAGGGACTCCTAGCGTCGTACATAACTATGATGCTAGGAGCCCGGCTCCCTGCAGTGTGTTCGGTCCGGGACTTGCAGCCGAAATACGTTCCGTCCATTACGGACGTAACATGCTCGTGTGAACCCAGCCTTATAAGAGTGGAATAGATAAATGACTTCCATATTTTATTATCAGTTTAAGGTAATAAGAAAGAAAACTGCTAATACTATGCATGTACTGTTTCTAATCTTGCATAGAAAGGTCACTGCAAGCACAAGGCATTGTTAGCATGATGATTATGAATGTTGGTATTTGTCTCCCCCTAGTGTTAATATGTACATTTGCAGGAGAAAAATTTTGTAATCCAAGTAACATTGGGATACATTTGACAATGTGCGGCATCAGTAAAACAGAAGCGGGTCCTGTAGCTGTTTCAAATAACAGATATTTTTAAAGCTGCTAAGACACCTAAGACCAAGGTCAGATCAAAGTTTCTGGGGGCAAAATGTGCAGCAGAATCTGGATTTTGCAGCTGATTTCAGGCCTTTTTCAGTAAAATAGCCTTTTAGTTACAGGAATACCAACCATAAAGTGCACTTATTTGACATTGATATTCTTGAGGCTGATCTAGGAATACCGCTGTCCTGGGCGGCCGGCTGCGTGTCCCGGTTTCAACTGCATCTGCGTCCTCTGAAACTGAAGACTCAGATACAGTTGCATTCCATGGTGGAGCAGGGAGCTGTCAGGTCCCTGCTCCACCATTCACACTATGATCATTTTTGTGAGTCAAACACAGTACAAACCAGAGGACACCTGCAGAAGGATCTCCTCCATTCTTCGTGGGAACGGGGCTAGGTGAGTATTTTATTATTTTTAAGAGGCACTATGGGGGCATTATACTGTGTGAGGAGGCACTATGGGGGCATTATACTGTGTGACGAGGCACTATGGGGGCATTATACTGTGTGATGAGGCACTATGGGGGATTACACTGTGCGGGGAGGCACTATGGATGCATTATACTGTGTGGATGCACTATGGGGGCATTCGACGGTGTGGGGAGGCACTATGGGGGCATTATACTGTGTGTGTGGGGGCACTATGGGGGCATTACACTCTGGGGGCATTACACTGTGTGTAGGGGGCACTATAGTGCCATTATACTGTGTGGGGGCACTATGGGGGTATTATACTGTGTGGTGAGGCACTATGGGGGCATTATACTATGTGAGAAGGCTCTATGGGGCATTATAGTGATGGGCACTATGGGGAATTATACTGTAGGGAGGCGCTATGAAGGCATTATGCTGTTTAAGGCCTTATTCACATGAACGTGTGCGTTTTGCGCGCGCAAAAAAACGCACCGTTTTTTGTGCGTTGCAGTTGCGGGTGTCATCAGTATGTGGTGCGTGGCAGCGTGATTTTCGCGCATATGGCATCGTTATGACACTCTGTTTTTATGTTTAGAAACAGAAAAGAAGGAGGTGCTTTTATTTTTACCTTCATTTATTTAACAACTGTAGCGCGAATCACGCGCGGCACACTGAAGTGCTTCCTTGTGCGGTGACTTCAATGAGTGCGTGATGCGCGAAAAACGGCCAAGTATAGGACATGTCATGAGTTTTACGCAGCTGACATATGCTGCATGAAAATCACGGACTGTTTGAACGGCCCCATTGAGTTACATAGGTCCATGCGACGTGCGTGATTTTCACGCACGTGAACTGCGCTCGTGTGAATAAGGCCTAAGGAGGCACTATGGGGCATTATTCTGTGTGGGGGGCACCATGGGGGCATTATACTGTGTGGAGCACTATAGGGCCATTATACTGTGTGGGGGCACTATGGGGGCATTATACTGTGTGGAGCACTATAGGGCCATTATACTGTGTGGAGCACTATAGGGCCATTATACTGTGTGGAGCACTATGGGGGCATTATACTGTGTGGAGCACTATAGGGTCATTATACTGTGTGGAGCACTATAGGGCCATTATACTGTGTGGGGTCACTATGGGGGCATTATACTGTGTGGAGCACTATGGGGGCATTATACTGTGTGGGGGCACTATGGGGGCATTATACTGTGTGGAGCACTATGGGGGCATTATACTGTGTGGGGGCACTATGGGGGCATTATACTGTGTAGGGGGCACTACTAGGGCATGATTCTGTGTGGGGGCCCTCTGGGGGCATGATTTTTTGTGGGGGCACTAAGTGTGTATGAACAGGGATTGAGCGAGGTTAGAGGCGTGAAATAGCGTTAAAAAAATATTGCTGAGGTGCGCTTAACTGCCGGTGTATCCGCAGCAAAATCCACAAGGAAATTCACATGTAACACATGCAGATTTCATCGAGAATTTTGGTGCGGATTTGTAGACTGGTTTACCAGTGTAATATTAATGCAATGTGTGAACTACATTGCTAGGTACACAGCCCTATTCCCTGTTGATCCTTTAATGTGCTCTTATTTGTTGCGAGTATTAAAATTAAGAACAAATTAGCACACAAAATGATAAAGCAATGGTGTAGAGGGCTGCTTGACTGTTAATATCATAATAAGAAACTAAAGATAAAGGTACAATTCTGCTCCAAGGTTATCAGTGCTGCTGAATCGCGCTGTAACATAATTGTAAACAGTCCTCCCAGCCGCCTGGTGGCGCTATAGAGGTGCAAGAAGATGAACGCTGAAGCCTCTAACTCTTTGCTCCTTGTCGCTTTCCGCTTCTGAAACGTCACATCCGGTCAGGTTTGTGTCGGTAGAGCGGTGCTTTTCCCCATTCGAGCGCTTGTGGCTATCAGGCGGGATGTCTCAGCGGGAATGGGGCCTCTCGGCGGTAAGGCTCATGGGCATACATAATGAATGTCTGTGTGCGGGGGGTGTAGTCACTGCATATGACTGGTTACGTGGGATGCTGGTCATATAATATGTGTTGCCATGATGTAATGTCAGGCTCGTGCCCTATCATATGTATCTGTCGGTGAATGTAATTGCTCGGCATGTAACGCGTGGCACACTAATAATAAGTCTACCAGTGTCAGCAGAGTGCTGGTGTGTTATTGTCTCACGTGTGTGTAGTTGGGACCATGGATCAGGACTTCTGCCCATACCCACGTGCACATTGTTTACATCTGTATGTTGTATGGCACTGATGGCTTATGCCAGGAGTCGGGTAACAAGTAAACGATTGCTGCTGCTTGATTTCCTATTGATGACTATGGAAGTTCTTATCCATTTGCCTCCCAGAGTGATCGTCTGCTGTCGGGAAATAACCGGCTGGCGTGTTTTTTGATATGCCTAATTTTCTGTTCCCTCAGGAGATAAGCGCTATCTGTGTCCAGCAGCAGCTTCTCCTATATCCTTATTAATATAAACATGCAAGCTCGACCGGTCCTACTATGCGTGTTTATGGACGCAGGTCTATAGTATTTTCATCCCCGCCATAAACGAAAAAGCAGACTGTCGTGTCACACGACTAGGATGGCTCTTTTAGTGTGGGATTATCTTGGGAAGACCACCCCTCTCCATAGGTCCTATTGGGGCCTATGGTCATCATACATGGGGGTTCCCGAGAGCCACTCTGAAAGACTCGTTCTGGTGGGCTGAAACAATCCTTGTATTATCCGAATGGCCACCGAGTAATGCTACATTTCCTGTCTGGCTGCAGCCCCCCGCTGGCAAAATCAGCTGTTTTCCTGGAGCGGGACCCGGGGCCATAAGCGGATCACCCCAGAGGAGATGACGCAACCTCACAGGGAGATGCGCTGCCGAGAACGATATTTAAAGAGGCTCTGTCACCAGATTTTTCAACCCCTATCTGCTATTGCAGCAGATAGGCGCTGCAATGTAGATTACAGTAACGTTTTTATTTTTAAAAAACGAGCATTTTTGGCCAAGTTATGACCATTTTTGTATTTATGCAAATGAGGCTTGCAAAAGTCCAACTGGGCATGTATTATGTGCATACATCGGGGCGTGTTTACTTCTTTTACTAGCTGGGCGTTGTGTATAGAAGTATCATCCACTTCTCTTCAGAACGCCCAGCTTCTGGCAGTGCAGACACAGCGTGTTCTCGAGAGATCACGCTGTGACGTCACTCACAGGTCCTGCATCGTGTCGGACGAGCGAGGACACCTCGGCGCCAGAGGCTACAGATGATTCTGCAGCAGCATCGGCGTTTGCAGGTAAGTCGATGTAGCTACTTATCTGCAAATGCTGATGCTGCTGCAGAATCAACTGTAGCCTTTGGTGCCGATGTGGCCGACACGATGCAGGACCTGGGGCAGGAAGTGAGTGACGTCACAGCGTGATCTCTCGAGAACACGCTGTGTCTGCACTGCCAGAAGCTGGGCGTTCTGAAGAGAAGTGGATGATACTTCTCGTCAGAACGCCCAGCTAGTAAAAGTATTAAAAACGCCCCGATGTACGCACATAATACACGCCCAGTTGGACTTTTACTTTAAACACGCCCACTTGGACTTTTGCAAGCCTCATTTGCATAAATACAAAAATGGTCATAACTTGGCCAAAAATGCTCGTTTTTTAAAAATAAAAACGTTACTGTAATCTACATTGCAGCGCCTATCTGCTGCAATAGCAGATAGGGGTTGCAAAATCTGGTGACAGAGCCTCTTTAACTTTTTTAAAACTATACGATCAGCAGTTGATTGAGTGTTTGCTCGTTCATCTGATCGCTGCTTTGTTTACACAGGACAATTATCGTCAGCGAGTGTTCTATGAACGTTCGTCTGCCCGATAATCGTCCAGTGTAAAACCCCCTTTATGTGCATGTCCTGCTGTACATGTTGTTTACCTTGTACCATTGTTTGCATCATTGCGCAGAGATTGTGAGCACCACTGGGGACAGGTACTGATGATAATCTAAGGCTTTGTTCACATATCTGTTCGGGCTCTATTATGACGGAACGTCTGAGGTTTCCAGCAGAATAGAGCCCTGACTGACACAAATGGAAACCATAGGTTTCCGTTTCTATCACCATTGATTTTAGTCGTGACGAGGAAAGCTTTGGCACCGGATCCGTCACCATTGAAATGAATGGTAATGGAAACCTATGGTTTCCATTTGTGTCAGTCAGGACTCTATTCTGATGGAAACCTCAGACGGAATGTCAGAATAGAGCCCGAACGGATGTGTGAACGAAGCCTAACTTCCTTAACACGCTCACAATTAGAGTCCTATTACACGGCCCGATATGGGCCGATCAACGAGGCAGCTGTTTGATCGATGCTCGGTGATCGGCGCTTGTTTGCTCCTTTCACAAGTAGCGATCCTTGGATAGGTATGGGGACGAGTGATGGTTACCACGTTTCCATCATTTCTGTAGCACATGGAGATGTGCTGCCGACAATGATGATATTTAGTGTGGCATAAGTGATACGATCAGCCGATGAATGAGCGTTGCCCTGTTTATACATATGAACGCTTGTTTGCCCGATAATTGGCCCATGCAAAAGGCCCTTTACACAAAATCATTAGACACATGGCAACAAGTGTCTCCAGACCTGTCATAGAAAGAAATGTATGACAATGTCACCCATAGTTCTGTTCTGCTTCTATAAGGTACTTGGCTTCTATGTAGAATTTCATTATGTATCTGTGATATATAAGGCTGGACAAATGTAAGAAGCCAGGTAGCCAGTGCATCTTCACAAATTGCCATTTGTGCCAAACTGTTAGTTGTTTTCCACAAATGTCTATGGAGGTTTTTTTCCGAGGCTATAAAGGGTGTCATGAAGACAACTCCTCTTTGTATAGAACCTGTCTGGGTGATCAGCTGATCTCTACGGGTACGGCTTTATCTAAGCCTCGTCTGGCATTGGATGCCAGCCGTTCAATCCTTTACATGGATGGACCTCTCCATTGTGGCTAATAGAGGATGACGCGATTATGCCCTTATATTGAATATGGGCAGTTGTTGTTTTCACGAGACAACTCTTAAAGGCATGGTGTCGCCCCAAAAACATGTTTTTTTTTAAAAATTTAAACATTTAGTGTGTGGGTGATTAAACATTGTTCAAATTTTTTTTATTTTTTTCGTGAGTCAGGAAATATTATAAATTTTTTCAAATTTATAATACTACCCATTTTTGGTCACTAGATGGAGCTGTTTGGAGCTAGTTCCCAAAATTGCAGCATTGCAACATTGGGTTAAAAGCTATCGCTCTAGTGAGCTCTCAGCATCCCCCCCTCCTTTATCCTGGCTAGTGCCGGGATAAACGAGGGGTTTGAAAGGTTTAACCTCCTACACTGTGTGTCGCAATTTTTTGAGGTAACCCACAGTGTAGTAGGTTTACATGCAGTAGTAAACGTACACAAACACTAACATACATTGAAATCGCTTACCTGCTCCTGCCGCCGCGGCCCGTCCGCTCCCTTTGCTGCCGCTGTTCCATGTGCACTTGTCCGGAAGCCGCGACCGGAAGTAGTAATATTACTGTCCAGCCGCGACTTCCGGTCCACAGGAAAATGGCGCCGGACGGCGCCAATTTCGAATAGGACTGTGTGGGAGCGGCGCATGCGCAGTTCCCACACAGACGCCGTACACGGCAGTCAATGGGACGGGAGCCGTTCGCAGTCCCTATGGGACTGTGGCTGCCGTATTCCATGTCTGTGTGTGTCGTTAATCGACACACACAGAAATGGAACAAAAAATGGCAGCCCCCATAGGGAAGAAAAAGTGTGAAAATAAGAAACAGTAAAACACAAACACACAAATGTAAATAAACGTTTATATTAAGGCACTAACATCTTTAACATATAAACAAATTATTTGTGATGACACTGTTCCTTTAAAGAAATCTCCCAGAATAGTCTAACTGGTGAACAAAGTCTACAGTATTTTGTCAGTCTTTGATAACACGTGTATCTTACTTTGTGTTCCAGTATCCTGATACCTTCACACCATCCTCCTCCTGTGTACAGTATGCAATATCTATGGGCCTCACACATTCAAACGGGATTTATCAAAATTATTAAAATAAAGGTGGAGGAGTCGTTCATAACCATTAACTGGTTCCTGACCGCTTGCTGTATATTTACGGCCAGCGGTCAGGGTCCTTAAAACCCGAGCCATAGACTTTTTACGGCTCGGGTTTTAACTTGCTGCCCGCGCGATCGGGCAGCTGAATGTCGGGTCTCCGGCTGTCAGTGACTGCCGGGGACCCTGAGGAGAGGATAGAAGCAGCTTTCACTGCTTCTGTCTTTTCCGATGTCTTTTTACACAGCGTTCAATGAACGCTGTGTACAGGAATAGAGACAGCAGCAGCGGCGCTGTCTCTATTCCTCCCGGTGATCATGTGACAGGTCACATGATCGCCAGGTGCCGTTAGTGGCAGGCTGCTGCTGGGTCTTACAAGACCCAGCACAGCCCTATTAGTGACAATCGTCACTATGAGAGGGCTGATTTCCCCTGTAACTGAGGCTGCTGTGCAGCTCCAGTTACAGTGGAAAAGATGGTGTAAAAGAAAGAAAAAAAAATATATAAAGTTCCCCAAAGGTGGTCTTTGACAGACCATAGTAATAAAAAATAATAAAGTAAAGTGCAAAAAAAAAATGTAAATAATAAATACACATAAAATACCCACCCCAAAAAAACGTTCCCCCCGCCAATCATTGTTGTAACGCTAGCGCTGACCCAATTACCCTAATATAGACATGTAATATATTAAAATTTACGGTAGACAATGGCGATCATAAATAAAAGGTCTATTTTAGGGTAAAACTATGTTATTACCATAAAAAAAATAGCTGAAACGTAAAAAAGCTTATTTTTTACTATTATTTTCAAACTTTATGAATAAAAATTCTAAAATAGCAAAAAAGGATGCGTATAAAAAATGAAACCTGCATTGTCTACGGAAAAAACGTCGCAAAAATCACGTCGTTAGCCCAACAAATAAAAACGTTATAGCCATTTAACTAACACGGGCTAAACGGTGTCTGGTCCTGAAGGCGCAAAATAGCCCCGTCCTGAACTAGATAAAGTGGTTTTCGAGTTATTACGAGAAAAAAGTGTGTCTGGGGTGGTCGGGATGCATTAAAAAAAAAAGCGCCATTAATTACTTCAGATTCCTGGTGTTCCAGTGCTGCTGCTCTGGTACTTCCCGCCATTGTTTATTGACAGAGCTGCAGCGATGATGTGCCCGTATACCCACGTGATCTCGGCAGCCAATCACTGGCCTCAGCGATCCTGTGACGTATGCCCACTGAGATATATATATATATATATATATATATATATATATATATATATATGCTAATATGATCGCAGCACTCCAAAGGTTGGTTTCAAATAAAGATGTGGTTTATTATTCCTTGTCCAATAACAAGCTAGGTTTCAGTCCTCTCACGGGACCTTTCTCAAGCTCGGCCATATATATATATATATATATATATATATATATATATATATCTCTATCGGCAGAAAAGACAGCAGCGCTCCAACACAATCAAAGGGATGTGAAAAGGTGGGGCCTACAATACTTCTGAACCTGTTTTCAGCTAACCCTTCTCAGAGAAGAGCTACAGTTATTCCAATACGGCTGAAGCGGCACTGCGCTCGACTGAGCGCTACTGCCCCTTTGTTACAGTGATCGGTTGGGGTCTCAGCACCCGGACCCCCACCGATCAAAACTTCTTACATGTCAAAAATGTTGTTTTTTTTGTTAAACCGTTAGTATATACATGATTAGACATTGTGCTAATTTTTTTAATTTTTTTCAACTGGTCAGGAAATATTATAAATTAGATTCTAATTTATAACATTTCCCTGTGCTGGTCACTAGAGGCAGCAATTCCCAAAATTGCAGCATTGGCATGTGGTAAAGCAACCTCATTGCTTTATGCTGCAAAATTGGAGTAGACACACTCGCTCTAGTGTCCTCACACAATCCCCCCTCCCTTATCCTGGCTAGTGCCAGTAGAAAGGAGGGGATTGAATGTTCAAACCTCCTACACTGTGTGCCGCCATTTTATGAGCGAATGCACAGTGTAGGAGGATTACATACAGTGGTAATCACACAGTAAAACACGAACATACACAGACATGACTTACCTGCCGCCGCTCCCTCCTGTCCGTCCGCTCTCTTCTGAACAAATGACCGGAAGTAGTCATCTTACTGTCCGGCAGGGCTTCCGGTCCACAAGAAAATGGCGCCGGATGTTGCTCGGCCGAAGACCTTTCATTTGGACTGTGTGGGAGTGGCGCATGCGCCGTTCCCGCACAGACGGCGTACACCATAGTGAATGGAACGGCATTCTCTATGGGGATGTATGTGCCGTATTCCATCTCTGTATGTGTCGTTAATCGACACATACAGAGATTTAAAAAAAAATGGCAGCCCCCATAGTGAAGTAAAAGTTAGAAAAAAAAAGTAAAACACAAATAAATAAAATTTATTTTAATAAAAAAACTATAAGCAAATTGATATAAAAATTATTTTTTTCGCGACACCCGTCCGTTAATGGCTATGCACACCTTTAAAAACTATTTTTTTTTTTTTTTTAAATAAAACAGTATCCGTTTGTTTGGTGCAACTTTCTAATTACTTTTTATTAAAAATAATTGAACGTTTTTCAGATACAGCTGCTTTGTATCCTGTAAGATAGAGCAGCTGTATCTAGCGCTGAAACCTGTATCCGTCAGCTCAGCGGGACTGAGTGGTTCAGTGACGGCGGGTCCTGTGTGTCTCTGACATACATGATCGAGTTATTGCCGATGTCACCTAAGTTCATAACTTAGATGTGATCGATAACAAGTGGATCCTGCGTGTCAAAAAGTATTTAGAAAGTTGCACCAAACACACGAAGGCCTTATTCACACGGACGTGTCCGTTTTGCGCTCGCAAAAAAAAGTGGCGTTTTGCGCGTGCATAAGGTCTGTGTGTCATCAGCATATGGTGTGATTTTCGCGCAGCCGGCATCATGATGACACTCTGGTTTTCTGTTTTTATTCATTCATTCATTTTACTACTGTTGCGCGAATCACGCACGGCACCCGGAAGTGCTTTGGTGTGCCAAGCGCGATTTGCACGCACCCATTGACTTCAATGGGTGCGTGCAGCGCGAAACACGGCCAAATATAGGACATATCGTGCGTTTCACGCAGCGGACATACGCTGGGCGAAATTCACTGACTGTCTGAACGGCCCTATTCAGTAACATAGGTCCGCGCAACAATCACGTGTGTAGCACGGACGTATTATACATTCGTGTGAGTAAGCCCTAAGGGCGGGTTCACACATAGCGGAATTTCACTTAAATTCCGCTGCGGACACTCCGCAGCGTTAATCCGCAGCGGAGCCGTTTCTCCATTGACTTTCACTTTAATTTAGCAGTGTTCGTTTACACGATGCGTACAATTCCGCTGCGGAGCATAGGCTGCGGAGCGGAATTTGGTGTCCGCAGCATGCTCTGTCTGTTGCGGAGCAGTGGCGGACTGGTTGCGGACTCATGGCGGAATTTCTCCATTGACTTCAATGGAGAGTCAAAATTCCGCAATGAAGTCCGCAGATCTTATGTGTGCTGCGGAGCGTATTGTTTTTACTACCATGACATTTCTTCATTCTGGCTGGACCTATGTATTTCTAGGTCTACAGCCAGACTGAGGAAGTCAATGGGGCTCCCGTAATGACGGGAGCGTTGCTAGGAGACGTCTGTAAATAGTCACTGTCCAGGGTGCTGAAAGAGTTACGCGATCGGCAGTAACTGTTTCTGCACCCGGGACAGTGACTACCGATCTCAATATACATGTATCTGTAAAAAAATATATAAGTTCATACTTACCGAGAACTCCCTGCGTCTGTCTACAGTCCGGCCTCCCAGGATGACGTTTCAGTGTAAGTGACGGCTGCAGCCAATCACAGGCCAAGCACAGGCTGCAGCGGTCACATGGACTGGAGCGTCATCCAGGGAGGTCGGGCCGGATGCCGAAAGAGGGACGCGTCACCAAGACAACGGGCGGTAAGTATGAATTTCTTTGACTTTCACTAGGGAAAGTGCTGTCCCTTCTCTCTATCCTGCACTGAATAGGGAGAAGAGAAGCACTTTTCCTGCAGTCCGCAGCGGCCAGTCCGCATCAATTTTCTGCACATTTTGTGCAGATCCGCTGCAGAATCTGCAACGCAGATTCTGTGCGGCATTGATGCGGACAGTTGCGGAGGAATTCCGCCATGTGTGGTCATGCCCTTAGACAGTAAAATAAATCTGCCCCAAAATGTGTTATACGTGACTGGACAAAAGCCGGGTAGCCAGAGGGCCTAAAGATGATCTGGTGGCACCTAACATTTTGGGTTGCTCTCTATTGGGGTCTATGTGAGATCTTATTTTCTTAGCTACAAAAAAAGTTCCTGTCCACTTTAGTGATGTAACATTTTGAGTAATGCGTTTACCCCCGGACACTTTATTCCTGCAGTATTAAAGCCTCGAGTGCGTGTGTTCAGGGAATGTAATATTATAAACCGCAGGGCAACAGGAAACACATGGTTGCAAATAACATAAACCTCATTCCACAGGAATGTTCCAAATATGACTTTTGTGGAAACCATGAGTGCAGATGCGGCAGAGTATTGTTATTGCGCTCCTAATTACTACCACTTGTCTGCTATATTTTGACTCTATTTTTCCAGCAGGAACACAATTTAGTTTTTCTTTTGTCCCTGTGGTTGTCTCTCTCTTTTTTTTTATCTTCGATCTGCAGTACTTCCCGGCTGTGACATTATTTGGGCCTCTCTGTTTAACATTCCAAAGTCTTGCGGGATTTTTTTTCTTGTTCATTCATTATATGTAGAGGATTTGGCCTGTACATGATATCAATGGCGAGGGAAACCGAAGCTTAGGTTTCCGTTTGCCTCTCCGCTGAATGGTTAACCCGACGGAAGCCTCCAATGGAGCCTCTCAACGGAAGGGCAATGGTGATGTGAACAGGCCCTAATATATTGATATTAACTTTGAATTTATTTTATTGGGGTAAAGAAAAAAAACAGCTTTTTTGGCGCATTTTTTTTTTTTTAAGTGATTTCAATTTATAATGCTCACCGTGCGGCATAAGTAATGGGTTACTTTATTCTGTGTCGGTACAATTACAGCGATTCCAATTGTGCAGGTTTTTAATAATTTTTTTTTTTGGGGGGGGAGGTGGGTGGGGAAAAAGCAATTCCGTTTTTTTGCGTTATTTTTGTATGGCACTTACCATGCGGTTTAAATAAAGTGTTAGCTTTGTTTGTTTTATGATCGCGACGATACCATATAAGTGTATTTTTTACAGGTTTACAAAATGAAAACCCTTTCTATGGAAAAAAATGGTTTTATTTATTTTTTTATTTTATTTTTTGTTAATAAACTTTCTTTAACTTTTAGTTCCACTAGGGTACTTCACAATGCAATCTTTTGATAATTTATATGTGTAAAACTGACAGGCAGTCTATTAGGATGTGCCTCTGGCTCTGGCCTAATAGGCATACAGTTATGGCAGGCCTGGGGGATTTTGTAAGGCTTTTCACACTACAGGGTCCGGGTGTCTGCTGATAAAAGCGTCCGTTTTGGACAGTTTTTCTCAGCCGTTTTGCATCCGTTCCGGGCTGTAAATGTAATTTTGTAATTTTTTTGGCCCCAACCCAGTATAAACCGCTACAGGAAGGTCACATAATCACCCAGTTACCTTATACTCTGAAAGCCGGAGAAGAGTACTTTGTCTATCCCTCAGCTTTTTTTGCATTGATTTCTTGCTTTTCCTCTGCTATTTTTTTTTTACTTGCTGCCATATCCTTACAACCATTGAACCATGTACTCCAGCTTTGGCTGATTTCTCGGCAATTCACACAGCAATCACAGATGTTGATGCCCTCTGTAAATAGGGCCGCACACAGCCCACTTGTGGGTATGACAATTTGGGCTCCCTCTAGGAGTGGAATCCCCAGCCAGAGCGTTGCCTACGCTCTGGCAGGGGATTCCGCTTCAGGAGGAGCCCTTGATATCACTGTCCATATATGGATAGTGACGTCAGGGGCTTCTGGAGCGGAATCCCTGGCCAGACTGTCAGCATCGCTGTGGGGGGTGTTTCCGCACCTAGGCAGCGGCTCCCTCTAGGAGCCTGTATGTATATAGCGCCACACAGTGCCCCTTACCAGAAATGTCCGACCCTACTGGCAAAAATTCCTCCTCCTCCTCTTCACATGCACTCTGCTCTGTGTGGAGGAGGAGAGCTTGAGCGGCAGAAAACACAGCCGTCACTCGGATCACATCCAAGTGACGGCCGTGTTTTACACAGCCCTATAGAGTTCTATGGGAGCCGGATGGCCATAAGAACAGCCCAAAATAGGGCTTGTTCCATTTTCGGGACGGCCCAATTGTACTAGGCCGTCAAATAGTTCCATTGGGGTGAACAGTTTTTAATGCACCTGTGTGACGGCCGTTAAAAAAACCAAGTTTCCCTGTCGTGTGCATAGGGCCTTAAGCCCCCAGCTGCCAAGACTGGCGTTCGTGGGATACTGATGGGTGACAAAGGGAGCACACCTGTTGAACCACTTAAATACAGCAGTCACTGTTAACCATGGCATTTAAGGGGTAAAACTGCCAGGATCTAAGGTTTCCCCGGCTGTTACAGAGCATGCCCGGCTGTCATTCACAGCCAGGTTACCACGGTGATCACTATCACATACATGCAAATTGGGAAATGGACCCATCCCCTGACGTACATGATAATGTGAGAAGTGGTTAAAGGACCGCTAAACCTAGAAATAACTGCTAAAAGTTAACATAAGATGAACTTGCACACAGTATTTGTCAGTCTGCAGGCTTTTCTGCATTATCCGCAAACAAATGATCGCCTGCAATTGTAGAAATCCTGCAGGGAACGTGGGTTAATTTTCTCCTGATTCCATCCATTTTTGGTGTACAGCAGAGTGGACGTGGCTAAGTCAATACAGCTCCCATTGCAGACAAAGTAGGCTACGTTTTGAAATCGGTGAAAACAGCTGACATTGTATTGTTCTCCTCTGCGTTGGGGTCCCGTTCTGACGTTCCATCGGAGGTCTCCGTCAGAACGGAACTCTGAGCAGACACAAACTGACACTGACGGAAACCAGAGGTTTGCGTTTCTATCACCAGTGATTTCAATGGTGACTGAGCCGTTGCCCGTGGTTTCCGTTTATCTCTTTTGTGCATTAGATCCGTCGTTTTGCCGGAAGCAATACCGTAGTCGACTACGCTATTGCTTACGGCAAAACGACAGATTCGGTGCACAAAAGAAACAAAACTGAAACCACGGGCACCGGCTCAGTCACCATTGAAATCTTCGGTTCGGTTATTACATGCAGCCCAGCCTCTGCCGTCAGTAACTGTATGCTATCCAATAGAATTGCTGATAAGTGATTAACATATCAGCGATTCTGATTGGATAGCATACAGTTACTGACGTTTGGGATAGCCAATGGCAGAGCAGGCTCAATGTGACGGCATCAACACTACTCCAGAATGCCGATGGTATGGCTGCCTGGAGTGCAGGGATTATCAGTTACAGCACGTTCAGGCTGGCTGCTGAGGCACAAGCAAACCCACCAAATCAGCCGATGGGCCCTGCCTTAGCCAAGAGTGGTCCCCAACCCCCCATACAAGTAGCGAATGGCACAGTGTCGTCGCTTCACTATTTACAGCTAGTCCAATTTGTTTTTGGTCATCCGTCGCTGCTCACCCCCCCAGACAGTCCCCTTGCTTTCTTCCGTCCGCTTCCTGTCTTCTGCCGTCGCCGCTCCCCCCCCCCCCCCGGATGGTCCTCATGCTTTCTGCTTTGTTTACAAAACAAAGTATTGGGACCGTCTGGGGTGAGCGGTGGCCGCAGCAAAGAGGCAGCTGACATTGCTCACAGAACACGGCCTGACCACCTCTGGCGACATGCGGTATGTGAAACAGGCCTGTGATTCCTCTTATAAATTGCTACTCTTCAATGTTTGTGTACTTTTCTTGATGCTGAAAAGAAGCTGAGAAGAAGGACCTCGAAGATTAAGAACACACTAGTCCGGAAGAACCTGACTTTGAGATGATCAGCCAAGTGTTAGGGTATGTGCACACAGAATCAAAAACGTCTGAAAATACGGAGCTGTTTACAAGAGAAAACAGCTCCTGATTTTCAGAAGTTTTTTAAGCCGCTTGCGGTTTTTCTATGGAGTCAATGAAAAACGGCTCAAGAAATTACATGCACTTCTTTTTCGCGGCCGTTTTTCAAAACAGCCCTTCGGAACAGATCGCCGTTTTTCCCATTGAAATCAATGGGCAGATGTTTGGAGGCGTTCTGCGTCCGATTTTTCTGCTGTTTTTCGTCCGTTTACGGCCCTGAAAACGGCCGAAAATAAGCAGTGTGAACATACCCTTGGTGGAATGGCATACTACTGTATATAATATTTTCCCCCCATGAGCCTGCCTGCTGTATAATATATATGCTATATGTATCCCCCTGGCTCTAAACCTTCTGTATACTAGTAGTATACAGAAGACTCGGGGTATATTATATACTAGTAGTATACAGCAGACTCGGGGTATATTATATACTAGTAGTATGCAGCAGGCTCAGGGGATAAATATTAATTCAATGGCGTAGCATGCAAATAGGGGGTGTGAAATGCAAAAAGGATGTGGCCTAAATAATCGTTCAATAATGGTAATCGAGGTTACATGTTCAATTAATAATGATTTTGATTTAGGTCACAATTGCTCAGCCCTACTGAATGGCCATTAAAATATGTCTGTCACTATATTTGAGCTGTTAAATTTACAGGCAAGTTTTACTAGATTAAAAATGTTTTGGACTATTTTGCTGTATATTCGTTACCTCATTTTTAAAGAGGACTTGTGTCTTAGTAAATACTTGTGTTCCACGTGAAATAACAAAGCTGGATCATCTTTCCTAAAAACTCTACATTGTGTCATTCTTGTTATTCCTTCTGGAAATGTAGGAATAAATTGACAACTGGCTGTAACCGTTTAACGTGTAAGGCCAAGTTCCTACGGTTCGGATGTGCTGCATTAAAACTGCACAGCGTATCCGACCTGGAACCCGCAGCACCTTCCGTCCGTTTTTCGAACAGAATTTCCACTGCGGATTGCAGCGTTGTTAGAAAAAAAAGTCCATACTTACCCCCTCCGTCTTCTCTGCGTGTAGTCCGGCCTCCTACGATAACGTTGCAGGCCATGTGACGCTGCAGCCTGTGATTGGCTGCAACGGTCACATCGGATGAAACGTCATTCCCAGGTGGCCGAGCTGCAGGAAAAAGCAGTGTGTTCTGGGTAAGTACCGGTATGTTTCTTGTTTTTTTTTCTGAAGTTGCGATTTTTGCGGCGTGATTGCTGCGATTCCGCTGCAAAAGTCGCAATACTTGTCTTTCTGTTGCGGGTTTTGCATCCCCATTGAATTCAATGGGAAAAACCCGCAACAGAAAATCAACAAAAAACGCAGCATAAATTGACATGCAGAATTTCTTAACGTTTATGCTGCGTTCTTTCCTCAGCACGTGCATGAGATTTTCTTAATCTCATCCACTTTGCTGCTACTGTAAATGCTGCGGAATTTCCTCACAGAATTCCGTTGTGGAAATTTCGCAGCATTTACACTACGTGGAAACCCGGTTTAAATAGTGTGTCCCTACACTGTCCAATCAGTGTCCACCTTGTAGGGACACACACCCTATTGAAAAGGGGAATGGTAACACCCAGCTGTCAATTTATTCATACATTTCCAGAAGGAATGACCAGGGTAAAATATATATAACTTTCTAATCATTTTAGTTTGAAGCCGGAGTTGCAGTTTGTCCATTTCTTCCGACTCCATCCAAAACTTGCTCCAACTCCAGGACTCCGGCTCCACAGCCGTGGGAATAACCGAGTCCGAAGATAAAATGCTACAACGTTGTTGTTTCATGGGGAATAGACGTATTTACTACAACAGACATGCCAGGAGAGGTGACCGATCCCCACAGGCAGGATACGCTGCAGATTTTCTGCAACAGAAAATCTGCAGCGGACTCTTTAACCCCTTACTGACCAGCCTATTTTAGACCTTAACCAGTTCAGGACCGGGCTATTTTGCGCCTTCAGGACCAGACACCGTTTAGCCCTTTTTAGCACGTGTTAGTTAAACGGCTCTAACTTTTTTTATTTGGCTAACAACGTGATTTTTGCGATGTTTTTTCCGTAGACAATGCAGGTTTCTTTTTTTTATTGTTTTTATACGCATCCTTTTTGCTATTTTAGAATTTTTATTCATTAAGTTTGAAAATAATAGTAAAAAAATAAGCTTTTTTACATTTCAGCTATTTTATTTTTTTTGGTAATAAGTTTTACCCTAAAACAGACCTTTTATTTGTGATCGTCATTGTCTACCGTAAATGTTAATATATTACATGTCTATATTAGGGTAATTGGGTCAGCGCTAGCGTTACAACAATGATTGGCAGGGGGGGGGGGCGGACATTTTTTTTAGGCGTGGGTATTTTATGTGTATTTATTATTTAAAAAAATTTGCACTTTACTTTACTCTCTTTTTTTTTATTACTATGGTCTGTCCCTCAAAGGTCAAAAAAGACCTTTGGGGAACTTTTTATATATTTTTTTTCTTTCTTTTACACCATGTTTTTCCACTGGAGTTGCACAGCAGCCCCAGTTACAGGGGAAATCAGCCCTCTCATAGTGACGATTGTCAGTAATAGAGCTGTGCTGGGTCTAGTAAGACCCAGCAGCAGTCTGTCAGTAACGGCACCCAGCGATCATGTGACTAGTCAAGTTAAAACCCGAGCCGTAAAAAAGTCTATGGCTCGGGTTTTAAGGACCCTGACCGCAAAAACACAGCCAGTGGTCGGGAACCAGTTAAAGAGGCTCTGTCACCAGATTTTACAGCCCCTATCTGCTATTGCAGCAGATCGGCGCTGCAATGTAGATTACAGTAACGTTTTTATTTTTTAAAAACGAGCATTTTTGGCCAAGTTATGACCATTTTTGTATTTATGCAAATGAGGCTTGCAAAAGTCCAAGTGGGTGTGTTTAAAAGTAAAAGTCCAAGTGGGCGTGTATTATGTGCGTACATCGGGGCGTGTTTACTACTTTTACTAGCTGGGCTTTCTGATGAGAAGTATCATCCACTTCTCTTCAGAACGCCCAGCTTCTGGCAGTGCAGATCTGTGACGTCACTCACAGGTCCTGCATCGTGTCGGCACCAGAGGCTACAGTTGATTCTGCAGCAGCATCAGCGTTTGCAGGTAAGTCGATGTAGCTACTTACCTGCAAACGCTGATGCTGCTGCAGAATCAACTGTAGCCTCTGGTGCCGATGTGTCCTCGCTCGTCCGACACGATGCAGGACCTTGGGCAGGAAGTGAGTGACGTCACAGCGTGATCTCAAACACGCTGTGTCTGCACTGCCAGAAGCTGGGTGTTGTGTAGAGAAGTGGATGATACTTCTATACACAACGCCCAGCTAGTAAAAGAAGTAAAAACGCCCCGATGTAACGAACACAATACACGCCCGGTTGTACTTTAGAAAGCCTCATTTACATAAATATAAAAATGGTCATAACTTGGCCAAAAATGCTCGTTTTAAAAAAAACGTTACTCTTATCTACATTGCAGCGCCGATCTGCTGCAATAGGAGATAGGGGTTGCAAAATCTGGTGACAGAGCCACTTTAAGAAACTAAATCTAAACTAGCTCATAACTTGCTCAAAAATGATCGTTTTTCAAAATAAAAACCACTGTTGTTATCTACATTACAGCGCTGATCACATTATGTAGGAGATAGGGCAATTATAATCTGGTGACAGAGCCTCTTTAAATTCAAAAAGTGAAACTGCTAAATTATATAGATTCATTACACACTGATCTATTTCCAGCATTTTTTTTTCTTTTAAAGGGAATGTGTCGCTAGAAAATTATTTTTATTTCTTTTTAGTTAAACAGTTAGTGTATAAATGATTAGACATTGTTATAATTTTTTTTAATTTTTTCACAAGTCAGGAAATATTATAAATTAGATTCTAATTTACAACATTTCCCAGAGTCTCTTTAACCCCTTCCCTCTTTGGCCACTTTTGACCTTCCTGACAGAGCCTCATTTTTCAAATCTGACATGTTTCAATTTATGTGGTAATAACTCCGGAATGCTTTTACCTATCCAAGCGATTCTGAGATTGTTTTCTCGTGACACATTGGACTTTATGTTACTGGCAAAATTTGCCCGATACATTCCGTATTTATTGTGAAAAACACCAAAATTTAGCGAAAAATTGCAAAAATTAACATTTTTCTCAATTTAAATGCATCTGCTTGTAAGACAGGCAGTTATACCACACAAAAATGTTGCTAACTAACATCCCCCATATGTCTACTTTAGATTGGCATCGTTTTTTGATCATCATTTTATTTTTCTAGGACGTTACAAGGCTTAGAACTTTAGCAGCAATTTCTCACATTTTCAAGAAAATTTCAAAATGCTATTTTTACAGGGGCCAGTTCAGTTGTGAAGTGGCTTTGAGGTCCTTAGATATTAGAAACCGCCAATAAGTCACCCAATTTTAAAAACTGCACCCCTCAAAGTATTCAAAACAGCATTTAGAAAGTTTCTTAACCCTTTAGACATTGCGCAGGAATTAAGGCAAAGTAGAGGTGAAATTTACAAAGTTCATTATTTTTTTCCAGAAATTCATTTTGAATCCATTTTTTTTTGTACCACAGAAGGTTTTACCCAAGAAATGCAACTCAATATTTATTGCCCAGGTTCTGCAGTTTTAGGAACTATCCCACATGTGGCCGTAGTGTGCTACTGGACTGAAGCACCGGCCTCAGAAGCAAAGGAGCACCTAGTGGATTTTGGGCCTCCTTTTTATTAGAATATATTTTAGGCACCATGTCAGCTTTGAACAGGTCTAGTGGAACTAAAACAGTGGAAACCCCCCAAAAGTGACCCCATTTGGGAAACTACACCCCTCTAAGAATTTATCTAGGGGTGTAGCAAGCATTTTGACCGGCCAGTTTTTTTGCAAAAATTTTTGGAACTAGGCCATGAAAATGAAAATCTACATTTTTTCAAATAAAATGTAGGTTTAGCTAATTTTTTTTCATTTCCACAAGGACTAAAGGAGAAAAAGCACCACAGCATTTGTAAAGAAATTTCTCCCGGGTAAAACAATACCCCACATGTGGTAATAAACGGCTGTTTGGACACACGGCGAGGCTGAGAAGGGAAAGTGCGCCATTTGGCTTTTGGAACTCAAATTTAGCAGGAATGGTTTGCGGAGGCCATGTCACATTTGCAAAGCTCCTGAGGGGACAAAACAGTGGAAACCCCCAACAAGTGACCCCATTTTGGAAACTACACCCCATGAGGGAATTATCTAGGGGTAGAGTGAGCAGTTTTACCCCACAGGTTTTTTACAGAACTTATTGTAACTAGGCCGTAAAAATGAAAATCTACATTTTTTCAAAGAAAATGTAGGTTTAGGTATTTTTTTTTTCATTTCCACAAGGACTGAAGGAGAAAAAGCACCACAACATTTGTAAAGCAACTTCTCCCGAGTAAAATAATACCCCACATGTGGTCACAAACATCTGTTTGGACACACGGTAGGGCTCAGAATGGAAGGAGCACCATTTGGATTTTGGAATGGTTTCTGGGTGTCATGTCATATTTGCTGAGCCCCTGTAGTACTAGTCCAGTGGAAACACCCCAAAAGTGACACCATTTGGGAAACTGCACCCCCTGAGGAATCATCTAGGGGTATAGTGAAAATTTTGATCCCAAAGGTTTTTTGCTGAATTAATTAGAATTAAGCCATGAAAATGAAAAATATTTTTTTTTTCCAACAAGATGTAGTTTTAGATCAACATTTTTCATTTTTACAAGGAATAGAGAAGGAAAAGCACCCCAACATTTGTAAAGTAATTTCTCCCGAGTACGGTAACACCCCATATGTGGTTATAATCAGCTGTTTACATATATGGGAGCATTCAGAAGAAAAGGAGCGGTATTTATCTTTTGGAGCGTAGATTTTGCTGGAATGGGTTGCGGATGCCATGTTGCATTTGCAAAACCCCTGATGTACCAAACAAAAGTGACCCCGTTTTAGAAACTACACCCCTAAAGGCATTTATCAAGGGATGTAGTGACAATTTAGACTCCACAGGTGTTTTTCAGAAATGAATACGCAGTGGATGGTGCAAAGTGAAAATTGCAATTTCTCCACTGATCTGCCCATTCACCGCACAAGATGTTGTGCCCCTAGAGAATCTTACCCCATAAATTGTTAAGCGGGTTCTCCCGGGCATTGTAATGCCTTACTTGTGGCCATAAATTGCTGTTTGGGCACACTGTAGGGCTAAGAAGGGAAAGACCGCCATTTTGAGCATGGATTTTGCTTGGTAATAGTTATGTTTGGGGTTTTGCTGGTATTTCAGCTTATAATGTGGTGGCATATGTAATCTGTGCGGAGTACATCAGGGCATAATAAGAGGGTATAATAATGGGGTAAATAATACAATTATCCATAGAAGTGTGTTACGCTGTGAAGCGATCCGTTATGCGCAGGCCGGCGTCACACTGATAAACGGTTTTCTTTCTTATCCCCCTTCTGTAACGCTCTGCACCTTTTGGGGACTTTTTCTCCTTCGTAGTTTGGGAAATATTACTGGGAAAGTTTTGCGCTGATATAATACGGGCGCCCTCGCTTCCAGCGGATGTGCTATGTCCCTGCCCTTTCCTAGTTCCTAAATACTAGGGCCCTGAAACTGAAGGAATGTTCCCCTCCGGCCTGCGCATTGAGATGTTTTTTCATCACCGCATTACTAGTGCCGTAACTTTTTTATTTTTCAGTTGATTGAGCGGTGTGCGGGCTTGTTTTTTGCGAGACGGGCTGTAGATTTTATTGGTACCATTTTAGAACACATACGACTTTTTGATCACTTTTTTTGGTAAAGGAAATTACCAAAAACAAGCAATTCTGGAATAGTTTTTTATTGTTTTTTTTTCTCTGCATCCACAGTGCGCCCCAGATTACATGTTAGCTTTATTCTGCGGGTCGATACGATTACGGCGATACCAAATTTATATAGTTTTTTTTATGTATTGCGGCTTTTGCACAATAAAATCACTTTTTTTATAAAATCATTTGTTTTCTCTGTCGACATATTCTAAGACCCATAACTTTATTATTTTTGCGTGCACAAAGCGGTGTCAGGGATTATTTTTTGCGGCACGGATTGGCGTTTTTTATTAGTACTATTTTGGAGTAAATGTGACTTTTTGATCACTTTTTATAGCATTTTTTGGAAGGAGATGTGACCTAAAAACAAAGATTCTGGCGCTGTTTTTCATGTTTTTTTTTTACCGCGTTCACCGTGCGGGATAAATTGCATAATAGTTTTGTAGTTCGGGTCGTTTCGGACGCGGCGATACCAATTATGTATAGTTTTTTTTATTTTTACGGTTTTTCCCATAATAAAATACTTACTATGTGAAAAAAGTCAGTTTAGCTTTATTTTTATTTGAAATGTGTGTGTTTTTATTGTTTTACCACATTTTTATTTACTTTTTTTTACTTTTTTTTTACTTGTCCCACTAGGGGACATGAGGGCCTGATGCCCCGATCGCTACTCTAATACACTGCACTACATACGTAGTGCAGTGTATTAGCGCTGTCAGTTATTCACTGACAGCAAGCCTATGAGGACTCGCCGCAGGCGGGTCCTCATCGGCTCCCGTACAAGGCAGACTCGGACGCCATTTTCTGGCGTCCGATTGCCACAGCAACCCAGCGATTGCATCACTGGGTTGCCGATCGGGTGAAAACCTATCAGATGCTGCGCTCTATTGAGCGCAGCATCTGAGGGGTTAATCTGCCGGATCGGAGAGTAGCTCCGGTCCTGGCAGTTACAGGAGGGTGCCAGCTGTATAATACAGCTGTCCCCCCGCAGTGATAGTGCCGGCTCTGCTTCTGAGCCCGCACCATCACTGCGCCGTATATATACGGCGCTTTGCGGGAACCACCTCCCGACAGCGCCGTATATATACGGCGTATGTCGGGAAGGGGTTAATAATAAAGAGGTTTGTAAGGGGGAAAAGGGTGTTTTTTGTTTTTTTTTGTTTGTTTTTACTAGTCCCACTAGGGGACTTCACTATGCGATTATCCGATCGCATTTATAAGGGTATGTTCACACGAGGTCATTACGTCCGTAACTGACGGACGTATTTCGGCCGCAAGTACCTGACCGAACAGAGTGCAGGGAGCCGGGCTCCTAGCATCATAGTTATGTACGACGCTAGGAGTCCCTGCCTCGCTTCCGCCGGACAACTGTCTCATACTGAAAACATGATTACAGTACGGGACAGTTGTCCGGCAGGGACTCCTAGCGTCGTACATAAGTATGATGCTAGGAGCCCGGCTTCCTGCACTGTGTTCGGTCCGGTATTTGCGGGCGAAATACGTCCGTCAATTACGGACGTAATGACCTCGTGTGAACATACCCTAATACACTGCAATACTTATGTATTGCAGTGTATTATGTATGTCCGTGTAAAATGGACAGGCATCTGCTAGGTCATGCCAGGTCATGCCAGGGGCATGACCTAGCAGGCATACACTACAGGCAGACCTGGGGGCCTTTATTAGGGCCCGGCTGCCATCGGAGACACAGACACTCGGCAATCTTATCGCCAGGTGTCAGTGGGATGAGAGGGAGCTCCCTCCCTCTCTCCAAAACCACTCAAATGCGGTGCTCGCTTTTGAGTGCCGCATCTGAGGGGTTAAACAGGTGAGATCAATACTAATATCGATCTCACCCGTTTGAGCAGGGATGGATGTCCCCAGCCCTCAGCTACCTCTCCTAGCTGAGAGCAGGGAGATTTAATGGCTCCCTGCTCTGTTTATTCCGATGCAGCGCAGTAAAAAGGCTATTGCATCGGAATAAAGCCCGTTAGTGGCCGCCGTAAAAACTCTATGGGGCGGTCACTAACGGGTTAAAAAAAATCTACGGTTAAGGCCCCATGCACACGACCATGCCCGTGATTGCGGGCACGGCCGGCCGCTGACTGACAGCCGCATTTTCGGGCCGTGCTCCCATACAAAGTATGGGAGCACGGCCAGCAAAATGCGATAGAACGGACATGTTCCATAATTCCCGGAACATTTCCACGGCACTGACACCCTTCCGTAGTGCTACGGAAAGGTGTCAGTTTTCAATGAAAGTGAATGGCTCCGTTTTTGCGGTCCGCAAAAACGGAGGTTTTTTGCTGTCGTGTGCATGGGGCCTTAGTCACAGAAATCCGCTGCAAAAAGTGTGTTTTTGCTGCACACTTTTCTGTGGAAAGACTTTTTTTTTTTCCCTGTGGTTTTAGTGTTTAAACATTTGATTATAGCAAATTATTTGTGCACCTCCGGATTTCCAGCAATTTTTTATTTCCCCCCCCCCCCTAGTTTCTGCTGCTTAAAGAGGCTCTGTCACCAGATTATAAGTGCCCTATCTCCTACCTAATATGATTGGCGCTGTAATGTAGATAACAACAGTGGTTTTTATTTTGAAAAACGATAATTTTTGAGCAAGTTATGAACAATTTTAGATTTATGCTAATTAGTTCTTAATGACCAACTGGGCGTTTTTTTTTTTTTTTTACTTTTTACCAAGTGGGCGTTGTACAGAGGAGTGTATGACTCTGACCAATCCGCGTCATACCCTTCTCTCCATTCATGCCCAGCTTGTTTCGCTGTACAGCGTGATCTCGCGAGATCAAGTTGTGACGGGAGTTCCTCCCACAGGTTCTTCATCGTAGCCATGGAAGACTGAACGGACATCGACTCTAGCTGCTGCAGAGTCGGATAAACGTCCTGACACGGCTGGAGGCGATGTCTGACACTTCCAGCGCTCCTGTGAAGGAGCTATGGGAGAAAGTCCCGTCACAGCATGATCTCGCGAAATCACGCTGTTCAGTGAAACAAGCTGGACTGGAATGAAGAGAAGTGTATGACGCTGATTGGTCAGCATCATACACTTCTCTTTACAACGCCCAGTTGGTCATTAACAACTAATTAGCATAAATCTAAAATTGTTCATAACTTGCTCAAAAATTATCGTTTTTCAAAATTAAAACCCACTGTTTTCTACATTACAGTGCCGATCAGATTAGGTAGGGGATAGGGCATTTATAAACTGGTGACAGAGTCTCTTTAAGCGCAGTACAAACCAAATTTATGCTCCCCATTCAAGTCTATAGACCAAAGACACAGCACCGCAAAATGCTTTCTGCACAACGTTCCTGCCTTCTTAGTTTTTTTTATTTTTTTTTTGCAGCGTGTAGCTTACATTTTCTAAATCTCATACACTTAGCTGGTACTAAAAATGCTGCGGAATTACCGTACAGAAATTCTGCAGTGTTAACGCTACTTGGGATCCCGGCCTAAATGTAGAATGTATACGAGCTGCCAAGTGGCTTTAAGGCTGAGTTTACATGGGGTGGATACGCTGCCTAATAGCACGCAGCGTATCCGCCCTGTGCACCTGTGAATTAGGGACGAAAAACCGCACTAAACTGTGGTGCAGTTTTTCGCCCAGAATGACCGCTGCGGACTCCTGGGTAAGTATAAGATCTTTTTTTTTTTTTTTCGGAGTCGTGTTTTTTGCGGCGAAATCCCTGCGAACCCGCCGCAAAAAACGCGACATTTTATTTTTGTTGTGGGTTTTACCTCCCCATTGAATTAGGGAAAACCTGCAACAAATCAGCGTTTACGCAAATACAATTGACATGCTGCAGACTAAAATTCTGCACCGCAGGTCAACAGTGCGTGGATGAAATTTGTTTTTCTCATGCACTTTGCTTCTATTGTATATGCTGCGGCTAATCTGCAGTATTTAAGCAACGTGTGAACTGACCCTAAGGCTGGATTCACGATTTGTGTGTTTGTTGCGTTTTTTTTCTCTTCCTGTGCACTTCTAAAAAGTGTTTCAGCTGTAATCTGATGACTTTCAAATTCAAAACCAGATTACCGCTGCAACACTTTTCAGATGCATTTATTCTGGCAGCATTTCGAAACTCAACAAAAAAGCATAATGTGAACCCAGCCTTACATACGTTGTTTCAGGAGAGATAGACTTTAAAGCCGGTGTTCAACAGTTGTCCAAGGAATTTAGAAAGATGAATATGTACTGTGGACCTTCGTAACACGAGGGCCCTAGGTTCTCTACTTGTGGTATGTGTATCGCAGGGGGGTTACATGCTCTCGGGTACTTTCACAATATATAATCATATCAGTGGGGTACTTTGATGTAATTGTTTGAGTAGGGTGTTTTGGTTTAGGAACAATGATCTAGACAGCTGAAGTCCATTTGAGTATTTTAGTGGTGCGAGGATTAGAGCGGTCACAGACCTCCGCAGAAAACCCGCCCTAACAGATGCCAGTAGCTGTTTAGGTGCATGGACTATCCAAACTCCAGCCCTGCATATTATTCCATTACTTGGTCTGCGTGTTACTTCATATTTTTTCTTTTCTTCCCAGGATGTGCAGAAACACTCTGTCCACACACTGGTATTTCGATCTTTGAAGAGGACTCATGACATGTTTGTCGCTGACAATGCCAAGCCCATCCTGATCGATGAAGGAAGGTAAGATAAATGTCTCACAGCAGTCGGTAGGATCTGTCGTGTTGCTTGAAGCTGAACGATCTAGAGCTGCTGCAGAATAGATTATCATGCCAGGAGTGTTGCTGAAGGGATTCACAATTAAGTCCCTTGTGATTGAGTTTGACGGCTGCCTCAAACACCATGTGGGGAATTCAATTACCTGTGTCCTACTGGCTCCCCGAGTTTCAGCACAATAAATAATGCAGAGAAATAAACAGGTTATCGCTGTACCTGCTGCTCCGGTCCAGAAGGAAAGTATGCAACCTCAATCCTGCAGCTTCTGTCCAGCATCTTGATCGCAGAAATCACATCTGTTAGAAGCTATAGTAATATAGACCTTCCAAATGGTGAGCAAGATGATAGAAAATCACAGATGCAGGTCTAAGGCACAGGAGAGGCTGCAGGCTGCGCTCTGTGCAGCAGCATTCAAGTGACGTGCAGCGTGAAAACTCCAACTTGCTGCAGGGAGGGGCAGAGATGATGTAAGCTTATGTCAACCAATCATCTACAGGGAACTTAACCCCTTAATGATCAGCCTATTTTAGACGTTAATGACCAAAGCCATTTTTTACGTTTTTCCATCGTCTCATTCAAAGAGCTATACACTTTATTTTTGCGTCGGCATAGCTGTATATGGTCTTGTTTTTTTGCGGGACAAGTTGTAATTTTTAATAGCACCATTTTGGGGTACATAGAATTTATTGATTAACTTTTTTGGGGGGGAATAGCCATTTCGTCACACTTTTTTGCATCCTAAAATTACGCCGTTTACCGTGTGGTATAAATAACACAATAACTTTATTCAGCAAGTTGTTGCGATTGCAACGATACCAAATTTGTATAGTTTTTGTATGTTTTACTACTTTTACACAGTGAAAACACTTTTTTTTTCAAAATTATTTGTTTTTGTGTCTCCATATTTGAAGAGCCGTAACGCTTTTATTTTTTCGCCGATGCAGTTGTATGAGGGCTTTTTTTTTGCGGGACGACTTGTAGTTTTTATTGGTACCATTTTGGAGTAGATGCAACTTTTTTTGATCACTTTTTATCAAATTTTTTTAAGGCTGGATTCAAAGAAAACCGCAATTTTTGCATGTTTTTTTTATTTTATTTTTTACGACGTTCACCGTGCGGATTAAATAATGTAATAAGTATATAGCTGGGGTCATTACGGACGCGGCGATACCAAATATGTGTAACTTTTTTACTTTATTTTGTTTAATAATAAAGCAGTTTGTAAGGGGGAAAAGTGTAAAACGGACAGGCATCTGCTAGGTCATGCCAGAGGCATGACCTAGCAGGCATTCACCACAGGCATTTATTAGGCCCCCGGCTGCCATTAGAGACACAGACACTCGGCGATCGTATCGGTGGGAGAGAGAGGGAGCTCCCTCCCTCTCTCCAAAACCACTCAGATGCGGTGCTCGCTATTGTGCACCGCATCTGAGGGGTTAAACGGGTGAGATTGATATTTATATCGATCTCACCCTGTTGAGCAGGGACGCCCCCAGCCCTCAGGTGCCTCTGGCAGCTGAGAGCAGGGAGATTTGACAGCTCCCTGCTCTGTTTACTTATTCCGATGCCGCGACGTAAAAAGTCTATGGCATCGGAATAAGGCCCGTTAGTGACCGATGTAGAAACACTGGGGAGGTTACTAATGGGTTAAACGAGCTTAGAGCAGGTTCATTGACAACAGCAGAATACACAGGTCTTAGACGATTTACAGTTGTCATCTAGTACATTCTTGGATTGTTGCTATGCGACATCCCAGGCACATTCTGTCTGATATTTTAAACTTTTGACATGTCATAGTAACATGTCAGAAATTTGGGTGGGTGGGGTCCGAGCACTGAGACCCCCTCTGATCATTAAAACGAAGCGTTAGAAGTGCTCAGATAAGTGCTGAGCCGCTTCGATTCTGATTGGCTTTCCTTGGAAAGCAAGCGGTGTGCGGGCTGAATAGAAAGTCTAGGAGCCTGTGCACCGTTTGCTTGGCTTTCCGAGGAAAGCCGATCAGAAATGAATAGGCTCAGTGTACACCCGAGCGCATCTGCTGCTTTACTTTTAGTAATCAAAGGGGGTCTCAGTGCTCAGACCCCACCAATCAAAACTTCTGACAAGTCACTATGATGTGTCAGAAGTTTTAGGAAAGTACAGGTACACTTTAATTGATGGATTCTCAGAGGCCTGTGCAAAATACACTGATGGAAAAACCTGGAGCATTTGTTATAAAAACCATAAATGAGTAGGATGGAACTTTTGCAAAAAAATCCACACATTGTTGTGCGTTGTTTAACGGGTAACTAAACTTTCAAAAAAACTTTGGACATTTCAGTGTGACATATCAGAAGTTTTGATAGGTAGGGGTTGGAGCAGTAAGACCGACTCTGATCGCTAAAACGAAGCGTCAGAAGCGCTAGGTGAGCGCAGTGCCACTTCATTCTGGCCGGCTTTCCTCAGAGCAAATGGTGTACAGGCTCAATAGAAAGCCTAGGAGTCCGCGCACTGCTCGCGCTGCTTTCCGAGGAATTCTGATGAGAAACAAAACGCCACTACGCTCACCCGAGCACTTCTGCTGCTTCGTTTCTGCGATTGGTGGGGGTCACGGTCCTCAGACCCCCATTGATCAAAACGTCTGACGCCATTTTTTTTTTAGCCGTTTAGTTACCCTTTAAATCTACAGGAGGCAGCAATGTGATCAAGTTACAAGTGAAAATTCTTTCATTAGTAACAAATACACAAGTGCAGTTTACTGGGACATTTCATTTTACACAAACAAATTGTATATCTTTCCTTCGTAGCCACAAGCTGAAGATGGCTGTGAAATTACGCACAGAGTATGGACCTGTATTACACATGCCCTCTATTAAAGAAAATCGTGACAAGGGGCTCGGAGTCATGGGGGATCCATATGAACATTATCCGAGTATTCAAGGTTTGTACAACCCTCTTGTGATTGGTGCAATAAAGATTTGTATCTCTGTATAATAGAACAATTAATGCTGCAGTTGAAGAGCTTTGAGTCATTTCCAGGTAAACCACATGTTGTAGTTACCCGTGATCCCATACTATCGTGTCTCGTAGTTATTATCTGCCTGAGACTGAATGACAGAAAGTGAGTTTCAGCTGATCAGTGACCGGGAGCGCAGAAGTCACGTAGTAGTAGAAGAGTTTCTCTCCGTGAACGTTGGTGTGATTTGTGTGTTACCTTTCAGTACTCAGCTGAGATTATTGCTGCTTGTAGATGGGAGAAGCAATAAGTGGTATACCCCATGGTCGTTTTTCCCCCTCATATCCCACAACCCAAATCACAAAATATAATTGGCTCTGGTGGGAAATCACTGAACACCAAGGGCTCGTCCACACGCAACTGAATTGCTGCATTTTTCCCGGCCGGAAAAACGCAGCAGAAGACAGTGGCAGCACAGTGAATGGGATTTAAGAAATCTTATCGACATGCTGCGTAAAATTTCCGAGCCAAAATTGGCCTGCGGTGCAGTTTTCGGATAATTCCGTCAATTCCTATTACGGAAAGTGTGCAGAATTGACGCGTTTTTCAGAGGAGGCGTCTCCATCTCCTAACATTGGGAAAAACGCAGTAATTTACGCACCATTTCTTTCATGTCTGCCGCAAAAACCGCAGGAAATGGTGCGTTTTTGTGCGTTGTGTGTGGACAAGCCCTAAATTGAAGTTGACCGTTTTTGGTGCAGTTCTTCTGCAAACACTGCTTGTCTGTTTGCTCTGTCATATTTGTAGCCTTAAGACCAGCTAAAAGAACGCAGGGGCAAGTTAGCGGCCAACCCTTTTTCGCCTACATTTTATCTTGCTCAATTTACATCATTGCTTACATTTTCAGGGGTCTGAGTGACCAGCCGGATTTAGGGCCAGTTCACACTGAGTTTTTTTTGACAAGGAAAATTCACCAAAAAACGGCCAAAAATACCTCCCATTGATTTCAATGGTAGGCGGAGGCGTTTTTTCCCACGAGCGTAAAAACCGGCTTGCAGGAAAAAGAAGGGACATGCCCGATATTCGGGCGTTTATGCCTCTGACCTCCCATTGACATCAATGGGAGGCAGAGAAAGCGTAATTGGCGGCGTTTTATGTCCGCAGCGCTCAATGGCCTCAGGCGAAAATCAGCGTGCTAGATTTTCTGCCTGCAAAAAAACTCAGTGTGAACATAGCCTAACTGTCCCTACCTTTCTTTAAAAAAAAATAGTGTTGCTTGTTCCCAGGGAGTCCTGCAGACATTGTTGTATTTATATCTCCCTAAGTTGCAGGTATTTAACTAACCTGTTACTTGGTTCCAGTGTATATTCCTATGATGAAGATCTTGACTGTTAATTTGATCTGTTTTTATTAGGTCTTGAATCTGAATACATGGTAACTGGAACACACCCATATCCTTCAGGACCAGGTATTTTATTCAAATAATTTTTCTTCTATTTAGTAGTATTTATGCTTGGATCCACACCGATCTCCCGAACCCGTCCCTCCTGGTGACCCACGTTCTGGAGATAGAGGCAGGTCCCAGCTCTGGAAGCCGCACCTGTCAGAAATGTATGGCATATCCTGTGGATCTGTCCTAAATGGGAATAAAAAGATGGGAATAGGTTTTGACTACTATTAACCGCTATCACTTCTATATAGTGGCTTGAAAGACATTTCAGAACATATCCATGTACATCAGCAGTAATCGGGCATATTTTAGAAAAAGTTTTAACAACTCTAATGCAAATTATTCTCCAAGTGTCCATGGGGGGTTTATTCAGCAGGGAAGTGTCCTGCGATCTCAGCGGCAGCCCCTTCCATCTAGGCTTCATTGACCTCTCTGATGCCACCTGCGCCATTACTTAGGTCCCCTAAGATTTTGACCTTATTAAATGATTTTTATAGTATTACTATACTTGTAACAAATATTTTCTACTGTAATATAATGTATGTTAGTCATATGGAGTGGAGTAATCTTTCTCTCCATATTGGTCATGTAAGCCTATTTGTTGGTGTTTGCTGTCCGCAATTAAAATATTGCTTGTTGGCTTAACCCCTTAAGGACACAGCCAATTTTTTCAAATTTGACATGTCACTTTGTGGTAATAACTCTGGAATGCTTTTATGTATCCAAGCGATGCTGAGATTGTTTTCTCGTGACACAATGTACTTTATGTTAGTGGTAAAATTTGGTCGATATATTCAGTGTTTATTTGTGAAAAACACCAAAATTCTGCGAAAATTAGCAAATATCAGCATTTTTCGAAATTTGAATGTATTTGCTTGTATGACAGATAGTAATACCACACAAAATAGTTACTAGTTAACATTTCCCGTATGTCTACTTTGTTTGCATCGTTTTTTAAAAGTCCTTTTATTTTACTAGGACGTTACAAGGCTTAGAACTTTAGCTTCAATTTTCTCAGAGACCAGTTCAGTTCTGAAGTGGCATTGAGGGCAATTGTTAATTTTTACAAGGCATAAATGAGGAAAAGCAACCCAACATCTGTAAAGCATCTTCTCCCAATTACAGCAATGCCCCATATGTGGTAATAAACTGCTATTTGAACCCACGGCAGGGCTCACAAGGGAAGGAGCACCATTTCGATTTTGGAGAGCAGATTTTGCTGGAATAGTTTGCAGTACCATGTCGTGTTTGCAACGCCCCGGAGGGACCAAAACAGTGGAAACCCCCCAAAAGTGATCCATTTTGGAAACGACACCCTTCAAGAAATATTTCTAGGGGCATAGTTAGCATTTTGACCCCACACGGTTTTTGCAAAATTATGCCGTGAAATTGAAAATCTAATTTTTTTCTAATAAAATGTCGTTTTAGCTCATATTTTTTCATTTTTACAATCGATAAAGGAGAAAAAGCACCCCAACATTTGTAAAGCAAACTCTTCTGAGCACACCAATATCTCATGTGGTAATAAACTGCTCTTTGGACACACGGCGGGGCTTAGAAAGGATGGAGCACCATTTGACTTTTGGAGCTCAAGTTTTGCTGGAATGGTTTGCGGCGCCATGTCACATTTGCAAAGCCACTGAGGGGCCAAAATAGTGCAAACCCTGCAAAAGTGACCCCATTTGGAAAACTACACCCCTCATGGAATTTATCTAGGGGTATAGTGAGCGTTTTGAACCCAGTGTTTTGTTTTTTTTTGCTGAATTTATTGGAATTAGGCAGTGAAAATTAAAATCTACATTTTTTTCTAGGGATGTCCCGATACCAGAGTTTGGACTTTGATACCGATACTTCGTGTAGTATTGCGATTTAGATACCGAAACGATACTTTGCCAACGTTAATAAAAAATTAATTACTATTAATGTGAGGCACATGGAGGTTAAATTTCACACCTCATGCCTCACAATAAGTGAAAGGGGTTAATCGGCTGGATCGGAGCCTAGCTCCGGTCCTGGCCGTTAGAGCAGGATGTCAGCTGTGACAAACAGCTGACACCCGCGCCCATGGCAACCATCAGGGTTTCCGACCGGCTAGAAGCCACCTAGATGCAGGACTGGTGCGGCAAGGGGTTAAATGAGTTATCAGGTTTTATGTACATTTTTCATGTCTGAGTGCTGTGTGAGCGTAAATGGAAATATTATTTGCATTTAGAGCATTATTACTGGTCAATAGGGGGCCTTCGCTTTGCCCATAACGCACCTTTTTTTGTCTCCAATTTTTTTCGGAGACAGGTTTTCACTGCATGCCATATAACAGAAATATTCTCTTCTAGAACCATTGCTTCTAGCTTGTGTTTGTATGTGTTTAGTTATTTATTGCAGATGGAGTCCATAGTTTTTTTTAAAAGGCTTTATTTTCAAAACTTTTTTCTGTACAAACCTGTACAAATATACAAGTTAGACAAACTACGAGACATTAAGATAGGCAGCATTACAGTGAATACAGAGTCAATTCAGAGCAGATACATTGCACATACAGGATTTACAGAATTCCCATGCCACAATGCCCCAACCTTACATACACACACATTCATCCTAGTGCCCCAAACTGATGGAGTCAATAGTTAAAGGCTATGTACACCTTTGAAATATATATTTTTTTTAAATAAAAATGTCTATTAGTGTGATACAGCTGCTTTGTATCCTGTATACAGGTCCATGGGAATGGCTGGTAAAGTGACAGCGAGTCCTGCAGGTCCCTGACACACAGGATCGAGCTGTTTATAATGTAGATGTGATCGATATACAGTTGGATTCTGAGTGTCAGACAGGCAGGACCCGCTGACCTGACAGATACAGGTCTTAGTGCTAGATACAGCTGCTCTGTATACAGTATACAAAGCAGCTGTATCTCAAAAAGTAAAAATAATTTTTAATGAAGCATTTAGAAAGTTGCGCAAAAACACACAGATACACGTTTTTATTTTTTTTAAAAAGAGAAATAGTTCAAAGGTGTACATAGCCTTTAACATTCAATGTTCTGATGTTTGATACCCAAATAAAACATGGTAAAAGGTTATTTGATCTGCTTAATATTATCTCTTTTCTAGGTGTAGCCCTAACAGCTGACACTCAGATCCAAAAGATGCCGAGTGAATCAGCAGCACAATCTTTGGCACTGGCACTTCCACCGTCACAGGCAAGGTAACTACTACCAAACTTGTCTCCTTTTTGGGGGGGGGGAATAGGGTCACTTTCTAATCTAGTCTTTGTATAACTTCACTTGCATAGCTTTTGTTGCTTTATTTGTTCTTGTAATAAAGATACATAGCTGAATTAGACACTTCTGGATTTCACTCGTATGCATGTCAAGAATATTTTTTGTCACTTTAAATAGTAACCTGCGTTCTCTGATCTGTCTTCATGTATCACCAGACTGGACGCTCATCGCACTGCTCCTGGTGTTGGAGATATTTACAGACAGGCCGGACATCCTGAGCGTTCGCAGCCCTCTGGCTTGTCAATGGTCAGGTTACTTTTTGCTTATTTAACAGAATTAAAGTCAAATTTTATATTCATTCCACGTTCCAGCACTTTATTATTTTAGTTCTCCACATTCAGTATACATATATTACCCACTACTATACAGAACATGCACTCTGTACAATGACCATTTTAATATGCAGCTCCTATCACACTCATAGCTCACTACTTCAGATGTATTACAACGGTCTACTTTTCTCTTGACTGTTCCCTATGTACATATGTGGATGTAAACACTGCATGAATAATTTTAGGAAGCTGTCCAATGTATAGATAATTGCTTCCTTTATGTATCGTTTTTTTTAATTTTTTTTATTATGAAATTATTTCTAAAGTGGTTCCTAATCGTCATAATTGAGAATTGTACTCTCCATGCCCATTCTCTGAAGTCCGCTGTCACATGCTATCAAACTTGTCACCACCTTTTTAACCCCTTCCCGCACCTTGGCGTAACTGTACGTCCAGATAAGCAGTAACTTCGCGCACCTGGGCGTACAGTTACGTCCGCGCTTTAAAAGTTAACCGCCGCGCGGCGCTGCACCGCAGCGGCGGTTAACTGTGCAGGGGTCAGCCCTGCTCTCCCCGTTGCCGATCAGCGGCCTGTCGCCGCTGAAATCGGCAATTAACCCCTTCGATGCGGTGGTCGATTGCGATCACCACATCGAAGAGGTTTACAGCGGATCGGCAGCCCCCCACATGTATTTGCGGGGGCTGGCGATCCTTATCATGGCAACCAGAGGCCAGACAATGACCTCCGGGTTGCCATGTACGGAAGCCTCGGAGGATCAGCCTCCGGCCGTTCCTCCTCTGCTTCCTGTCAGTGTGACAGTTACGTCACAATGACGGTTAGAACACATTACACTACGTGTGTAGTGTAATGTGTTCCAGCAGCGATCAGAGCTGCCAGTCTAAGTGTCCCCTAGTGGGACAAGTAAAAAAAGTTAAAAAAAGATAATAAAAATGTTTTGAAAAAGTGTAAAAATCAGAGTTAGAAGTGACATAAACAAAGAATGCTTTTTTTTCCTATAATAAGACTTTTATTATAGGAAAAAAATTAACACGTTAAAAAAAGTACACATATTTGGTATCGCCACGTTCGTAACGACCCCAACTATAAAACTGTTATATTATTTTTCCCGCACGGTGAACACCGCGAAAAAAATAAACGAAAAACAGTGCCCGAATCACAATTTTTTGGTTACCAACCCTCCCAAAATATAAAATAAAAAGTGATCAAAAAGTCGCATGTACGCCAAAATGGTACCAATACAAACTACATCCCGTCCCGCAAAAAACAAGCCCATACACAGCTTTTTTGACTGAAAAATAAAAACGTTACGGCTCTCAGAATATGGTGACACAAAAATTAATTTATTTTATAAATAAGTGATTTTATTGCACAAACGCTGCAAAACATAAAAAAATTATATACATCTGGTATCGCCGTAATCGTACCGACCCGCAGAATAAAGTATAATGGTCATTTATAGCCCAGGGTGAAGGCCATAAAAAAAACAAATAAAAAACATTGTCAGAATTGATGGTTTTTGGTCACCTTGCTTGCCAAAAAATGGAATAAAACGTGATAAAAAAAATTTCTGGTACCCCAAAATGGTACCAATGAAAACTACAGATTGTCCCGCAAAGAATAAACCCTCACACGGCTCCGGTGGAGAAAAAATAAAACCGTTCTGGCTCTCAGAATATGGCGATGCAAAATGTGCAGAGTGTCCAAAAGCAGATAAGATCGGGCGCCATTTATCAGTGCGACACTGGCCACACATCTGCGGATTATTATTTATTTACTGCATTATTATACCCTCTTATTATACCCTGATGTACCCCGCACAGATAACATGTACCCGGATGTACTCCGCACAGATAACATGTACCCTGATGTACCCCTCACAGATTACATATGCCCCCACATTATAAACTGAAACACCAGTAAAACCCCAAACAGAACAACTACCAAGCAAACTCTGTGCCCCAAAAGCCAAATGGCGTCCCTCCCTTCTGAGCCCTGCAGCGTGCCTAAACACCAATTTACGTCCACAGATATGGCATCGCCATACCCGGGAGAACCCGGTTAATATTTTGAGTTATTTGTCTTCAGTGGCACAAACTGGGCATAACATATAGTGCACTAAAATGGCATATGAGTGGAAAATTTTAATTTTCACTCCGCACCATGCGCTGCGCATTAACCCCTGCGCGCACCATGACATAGCATGTCGTAGTGTGGGGGGTGATGTATGGAGCGTCTCACGTAAAAAATAAAGAATTTAGAATGGCAAAATCGCTGTTTTTTTGGTCCCCTTGGCTCTACTTAAAAAAATAAATAAAATGTGCTCAAAAAGTTGTATGTACCAAAAAGTTGCACCAATAAAAATGACCGCTCGTCCCTCAATAAATAAGCCCTCATACCGCTCTATTGACTGAAAAATAAAAAAGTTGTGGCTCTTGGAACGCGGGGAGGAAAAAACTAAAAAGGAAAAGAAAAAAATGGATCAGTCCAGAAAGGGTTAATTACTTTCTAATGAAAAACCATTTATGACCACACGTGGGGTATTGCCGTACTCGGGAGAAATTGCTTTACAAATGTTGGGGTGCTTTTACCCCCTTTTTCCTTTGTGAAATTGAAAAAAATGCAACATTTTAGTGGAAGAAATGTCGATATTCATTTTCACGGCCTAATTCTAATAAATCCTGCAAAAGACTTGTGGGGTCTAAATGCCCACTATATCCCTAGATAGATTCTTTAAGTGGTGTAATTTCCACTTTTGGGGGGTTTCCCCTGTTTTGGCGCCTCAGGGGCTTTGCAAATGGGACATGGCACCCAAAAACCATTTCAGCTAAATTTGAGCTCCAAAAGCCAAATAGCGCTCCTTCCCTTCTAAGCCTTGCTGTGGGTCCAAACAGCAGTTTATTACTACATATGGCATATTTCCGTAATCGGGAGAAATTGTTTTACAAATGTTGGGGTGCTTTTTCTCCTTTATTCCTTGTAAAAATTAAAAATGGCTACCTTTTTTCAGAAAAAGTCGATTTTTACCTTTACAGAATAATTCCAATGAATTCAGCAAAACAACCGTGGGGTCAAAATGCTAACTTTACCCCTAGAAAAATTCCTTGATGAGTGTAGTTTCCAAAATGGGGTCACTTTCCGGGGGTTTCCACTATTTTGTTCCCTCCAGTGCATTTCAAACGTGACACGGCACTGAAAACTATTCCAGAAAATCAGAATTTCAAAATCCAAATGGTGCTCCTTTCCTTCTGAGTCCTGCTGTGGGTCCAAACAGCAGTTTATTACCACATATGGGGTATTGCTATAATCAGGAGAAATTGCTTTACATATGTTGGGGTGTTTTTTCTCTTTTATACCTTGAAAAAATAAAAAATTTCTAAGTTTTTTCAGAAAAAAGTAGATTTTCATCTTCACAAACTAATTCAAATAAATTTAGCAAAAAAACTGTGGGTTCAAAATGCTAACTATACCCCTAGATAAATTCCCTGAGGGGTGTAGTTTCCAAAATGAGGTCACTTTTGGGGGTCTTTATTGTTTTGGCCCCACAAGACCTCTTCAAACCTGACATGGTACCTAAAATATATGCTAAAAAAAGAAGGCCCCAAAATCCACTAGGTGCTCCTTTGCTTCTGAGGCCTGTGTTTCAGTCCATGACCGAACTAGGGCCACATGTGGGGTATTTCTAAAAACTGCAGAATCTGGGCAATAAATAATAAGTTACATTTTTTGGGAAAAACCTTCTGTGGTATAGCAAAAAATATATTACAAATGAATTTTGTATAAAAAAAATGAAATTTGTAACTTTCACCTCTACTTTGCTTTAATTCCTGTGAAACGCCTAAAGGGTTAATACACTTTCTGAATGCTGTTTTGAATACTTTGAGTAAATCGCCTTTTGAAATTTTCTTGAAAATATGAGAAATCGCTGCTAAAGTTCTAAGCCTTGTAACGTCCTAGAAAAATAAAATGTTCAAAAAACGATGCCAAACTAAAGTAGACATGTGGGGGATGGTAACTAGTAACTATTTTGTGTGGTATTACTATTGGTTTTACAAGCAGATACATTTAAATTTAGAAAAATGCTAATTTTTGCAATTTTTCGCTAAATTTTGGTGTTTTTCACAATTAAATACTGAATCTATCGGGCAAATTTTGCCAGTAACATAAAGTCCAATGTGTCACGAGAAAACAATCTCAGAATCGCTTGGATAGGTAAAAGCATTCCGGAGTTATTACCACATAAAGTGACACATGTCAGATTTTAAAAATCGGCTTCGTCCTGAAGGCCAAAACAGGCTCAGTCCTGAAGGGGTTAATGGTCAATCATTCCCTCAAACCCACCTCTTCAAAATAAATCCTCTTCTCTAACTATTCATCACGGAGAGGTAAGTCACTCACCTCTTCCAGCCACCCGACCCTTCCTTTTGGAGCTACTGTTTCCAAACTTGTAGATTATAAGGCTCTTCTGGGGAGGACCATCCTCTCATTTTGTATCCGTAAGCTTTGTTTAATTTTGTGAATTGCATCCCCTATTATGAAGTGTTTGCCATTGTGTAATATGTTGGCACTATAGGGACGAGGCATGAAACTGTGAAGTGAATTATTTTTAGACTGTAAAGTTTTACTTTTTGTCTGTACTGTCCAGTTGTTAGAGCTGGCAACATGACAAGTTCTATTTAGCTACATTTGTTTTTTTTCTCTTTTTAATTAAATTTTTAACATAAATGTCAAATTTTGCATGTGGATTATATTCTTATATATATCGTGATATATAGATTTTTGTTTTAGGCTTCTATGGAGTCTGGTGGAATGAAGAACTCTGCATTAATGGCAAAGAAAGCACCAACAATGCCCAAACCACAGTGGCACCCGCCTTGGAAACTGTTCAGGGTGAGTCTTGCTCTTTACCTTTTATCTTTTACTGCATTGGATTTGTCAGCAGTTGTGTTTTTTTTCTTCTTTATGTATGTCACAAATTATATCCCAAAACAATGTTTTCTATAACTTGGGTTTTATTATCTATATTGTGACAGATTCCCCTCTCCTGTGTGTAACCTAGGCAGGTCATGCACAGTGTTGAGGTCTCTTTTATATCTGGACATTTTGTTTTTATTATTTTCAGCATTATAAGTGCAGCGTGTTCTTTCTTCACAGGTCATCAGTGGTCACCTGGGGTGGGTGCGTTGCATAGCAGTTGAACCCGGGAACCAGTGGTTTGTCACCGGCTCAGCGGATAGAACAATTAAGGTAAGAGTCCTTAGCGAAGGAAGCATTTCTTTTGTGAATCAACATGCTTAAGGTTATTATTTCCAGTGCTCCTGTCGGGTCTTTGTCATTTTCTTCATGCCGGCTTCAGCAGCTTTTTAGCAAAGTGGAGAAAAAGCTATTTTCTTTTCCATGTTGTGATGTTTAGAAGTTGAAATCAATACAAGTAAATTGCTGAAATAAAAGTCCTCATGTGGCATAGTTTTCTCCCCCCCCCCCCCCCCCCTCCTGCTCTCATTATAAGGGGCCCTGACTTTTTTTACGTGGATTTTCTCTGTATAGTAAAACACAGCGTGCTGTTAACTGGTGTTATTTATTGTAAATCTGTGTTTCAAACATTAGGGAGAAATATGGAGATACGATTGACAGTTGAATTGTTGGATACCCTGTACTATGATTAATTTATAGAATAAGTCTTAAAACCTCCGCTATTGGTCCAGTCAGTGACCAAGAAGAAAAACGTAAATAACAGTCGGTTACTCGATAATTCACATATCCTACCACAGCAGCGTCGCACATACCGGTCGTAGATTCCAAATGAGATAGCCCGAGTAAGGAATATAAGGGTAATATGTCCCTATTAAAAATACCCTCCCAAACGATCGCTCAGCTGAGCTTCTCATTTGACGCAATTTACAATTTTTCTGATGGTCTGTAGAAATGCAGGTAACTCTACTGACTGATCACACTGCACAAAGTTAGGAAACTATTATATACTATAGGGGAAATTTATGAAGGGCTTTATGCCAGTTTTTGGACTTCAAAAAGTCCCAAATTATTGGACACATTTTATTATTAATTAATTATTTATCATTAATTATTATATAATTAAAAAAGGAATTATTAATTTAATTATTAGGCACATTTGCGCATTATTATTATTGGGCACATTTGCGCAATTGTCTTTTATTTTTATTTTTTGTCTTTTGCCACACCCAACACTTCAAGAAGTGAGTGGACTTAGTGGAAGCTTGCTGGTCGCCGCGTGCTTACAAATATACTATAATGTACACGGAAATGTTCACCAGCTCAGTGCTGGCGGAAAATTTTGCTTTGTGGAGAACGGATGGCGCAAGATGAGGCGCGTGCCTCATAATAAATTTTTTGCATTTTACTCCTGCAGGCTTCAGATTAGTAAATCTGCCCCTTTGTGTGTAAGGTTTCGTTCACATCTGCGTCACGTTCCGTCGGAGCTTTGTAATTCGATCAATGTCATTTTCTCACATGTAAGATTGCTAGAATTAAAGGGCTCTTAAACCCCTTTGGTTAGATTTCCATTGTATGGCTCTTTGCCAAGACTATGGAGATTTTGAGACTATTGCAGTTGAAACGCGTCGCCAACACACCCTGTGGGAATCTGGAGTTGGGGAATGTGGTCTTGGCTGCTCCTGCAAGCGGTCATGCCCTATTCACACGTTCTGACTTTGTCGTCTTGATCTTTCTGGATTCTAGCTTGGATTATCTATTACATCAGAGAGCCTTTGGTTTCTGCTCCTGTTATTGGACCCAGGAGAAATCTCCTCTTAATACAAAGCACAACTGTAATGTGATTTTCATGCCATTGTTTTAATAAGGTTCTTGTTTTATGGCAAGTATTTGTGTCCTGCGGTATTAATGATGTGCTGTTTAGGGTTTGACTTCATTTCTCTCTTCTCTCGAGATCTGGGATCTGGCAAGTGGTAAATTAAAGCTGTCCTTAACAGGACACATAAGCACTGTCCGGGGAGTGATTGTAAGCGGCAGGAGCCCATATTTGTTTTCTTGTGGCGAGGACAAGCAGGTGAAATGCTGGGATCTGGAATATAATAAGGTAGGCCTTAAATCTAGAAAACGATATTACCCTAGAAAATGCTTTCCCACAATGTTTTATGGTTTTTCTATTTATTTGATTTACTTTTAAATATTCTAACAGTTTTGGTTGGATTTGCACTAGTTATTTTACCTGAATATGTCTTCGATGATCTCTGAAACAGTCAGTGCTATTGCTTTGTGTATTTTTTTTGACACTCTATCATCTGCTTTTAACTGGGCTTGATCTCTTATGAGAGATAGATGGATGGATAGATAGATGAAGTGCTATCTGTTTTCTTCGATCAGATTAAAATGTTTATGGTGATTTACAATGAAAAAATGACTGGTTAGATCAAAATACCAGCGCTCCGGTGCTCATCCATGTTTTTTTTTATTCCCTCACTAGGTCATAAGACATTACCACGGTCATTTAAGTGCAGTCTATGGTTTAGACTTGCATCCCACCATTGACGTGCTTATGACTTGCAGCAGAGATTCCACAGCACGAGTAAGTAATGACTGATAGTTATTTCGATCTTCAGCTCAAACACTTTACTGCGTTTTTTTTTTTTACTGTCCATTTATTTCAATGTGAGAAGCCAACATTTCTTGTTACCTTCGAGAGGACCATTGGCATCTGCATTCATTTCCCATAGTAGAATTTAATTCTATGTCGTTTCTTTTTTTTTATGTCAACTTTAATTTTTACTTTTGTTTACGTAGATCTGGGATATAAGAACAAAAGCCGGTGTACACACGCTTGTCGGACATACCAATGCTGTGGCAACGGTGCGATGCCAGTCTGCCGAGCCTCAGATTATAACAGGTAAGGTCATGTCTGAATTTCATTGCTAGTTTTAGGATGCATGCAATGCTAGGCTGTCTTTTTGTTGTGGATCCATATTGATTTTCTCATGTTGTTCATGCAATTGTTAACTACATAGCTCTCTCCGTTTATCATAAATGTCCACAAAAAATATTAAGGAGACCTGATGTTTTCGTATGATTTTTTTGGTAGAATGCACAGAAAGGCACCAGGTGGGACACGGGTTGGATGATCCCCGTTCTCCATATAGGTTTGACTCCCAGAGTTTATGCCTGTCCTGTAGACCATACCATACATGTCTGAGATAAGAATAACACTAAGTAAAATAGTAGCGTGAATAAATTCCTTCACCGTTTGCCAAGTAAAAATACACACACGCAAGAAGTGATCGGTACACTTTAACCATTTAACTCTAAATATGTCCACTGTATTTGCAGACGTAGTCCCGGTCAGTGAGCTTTCCCTGTAACAGCAAAGATTAAATAAAATGCTGATCTTTGCTGTGAAGTCTTAGAGCTAATAAATTATGAATGATACAGTTATAAGCGGTGAAGACAAAAAAATTGGTTGTATTTGTACATAAGTGGTTGATCAAGCCTGGTTTCTGTATGGAGCTGGCTAGTAAAGGGGAACATGAAGCATTAACCTCTTCCTGCGCTACGACTCAACTGTACGTCCTGGCGAGGGGTTACTTCCCGCACCAGGATCTGCAGTTACCGCGCGGTTCCCGTTGCACACTTGATTTCGGCAATTAACCCCTTAAATGCGGCTTTATAGGCTTCCTGTCTTAGTGACTGTCAGTGTCACACTGACCTTCATAATACATTAGTGTAATGTATTAGATAAGCGATCAGTGCTGCAGGTCGTCAAGTCCCATAGTGGGACAAAAAAAAAAGGTAAAACAAAGTTGATAAAAATGTTTTATGAAAGTTATAAGTGAAAAAAATCTTTTTTTTTTTCCTATAAGAAGTCTTTTATTATAGTAAAAAATGAAAACGTTAAAAGCACACATTTGGTATCACCGCGTTTGTAATGACCCAAACTATAAAACTTTAATGTTATTTTTCCTGCGCGAAGAACTCGGTAAAAAACAATGCCAGAATCACTAGGTTTTGGTCACCACCCCACTATAAATTTAGAATAAAAAGTGATCAAAAAGTCGCATGTACCACAAAATAGTACCAATAAAAACTACAACCAGCCAGCAAAAAACAAGCTTACACAGCTTTTTTTAATGTAAAATAAAAAAAAGTTATCCCTCAGAATATGGTGACACAAAAAATTTATTTAGAAAAAAGTGATTTTATTGTGCAAACGTGGCAAAACATAAAAAACGTATATACATATGGTATCGCCGTAATCGTATCGACCCGCAGAATAGATCTCGGAATGTGGTGAAACAAAAAAAGCAATGGAGGAATCTCCAGAAATCAGAATTTCAGCACGCAAATATTTTTTTTTTTTTACGTTTCCCAGTATATTTTAAATGGTGTCAATAGAAATTACTACTCCTCCCGCAAAAAAAAAAAAGCCCTCACACCACTCTATTGATGGAAAAATAAAAATGTTATGGCTCTTGGAAGGCAGGAAGCAAAAAAAGAAAATGAATAGTCCTGAAAGGGTTAATGAATTTCTAATGAAAAAAACATGTGGCCACGGGTATTGCCGTAAAAATGTTGATATTCATTTTCACGGCCTAATTACACTAAATTTAGCAAAACGCCTGTGGGGTCTAAATGTTACTATACCCCAACATAGATTCCTTAAGCTTCTAAAATGGGGTCACTTTTGGGGGGGTTTCCACTGTTTTGGTCCCTCCAGGGCGTTGCAAATACAACATGGCAACGAAAACCATTCCAGCAAAATTTGCGCTCCAAAATCCAAGTTGCGCTCCTTCCCCTCTGAGCCCTGCTGTGTGTCCAAACAGCAGTTTGTTACCACATGTGGGATATTGCTGTAATCAGAAGAAATTGCTTTACAAATGTTGGGGTGTTTTTTCGTGTTTATTCCTTGGTATAATTTAAAATTTCTACATTTTGTTTTTCAGGAAAAAAGTAGCTTTTCATTTTCACATACTAATTCCAATAAGTTTAGCTGAAAAACGTGGGGGGTCAAAATGCTAACTATACCTCTATTTAAATTTCTTGAGGGGTGTTGTTTCCAAAATGGGGTCCATTTTGGGGGGTTTCCACTATTTTGGCACCACAAGACCTCTTCAAACCTGACATGGTACCTAAAATAAAGAGGCCCCAAAATCCTCTAGGTGCTTCTTAGGCCTGTGTTTCACATGTGGGATATTTATAAAAAGTGAAGAATCTGGGCAATAAATATTGAGTTGCGTTTCTTGGGTAGAAACCTTCTGTGGTAGAATTTTTTTTTATTACACATGAGTTTTGGCAAAAAATTTAATTTGTAAATTTTACCTCTTTTTCTTTGCTTTAATTCTTGTGAAACGCCTAAAGGGTTAAGAAACTTACTGAATTCTGTTTTGAAGACTTTGAGGGGTGCAGTTTTTAAAATGGGGTGATTTATGTGAGGTTTCAAAAATGTAGGGCCCTCAAAGCCACTTCAGAACTGAACTGGTCCATAAAAAATAGGTTTTGCAAAAAAATTTTGAAAATGTGAGAAATTGATGCTAAACTTCTAAGCCTTGTAACCTGGAAAAATAAAAGGATGTTCAAAAAATGATGTAAACATATAGTAGACATATGGGAAATGTTAACTAGTGACTATTTTGTGTGGTATTACTATCTGTTTTACAAGCAGATACATTTAAATTTAGAAAATGCTAATTTTTGCACGTTTTCTCCAAATTTTGGTGTTTATCACAAATACTGAATTTATCGACCAAATTTTCCCTCTAACTTAAAGTACAATATGTCACGAGAAAACAATCTCAGAATCGCTTGAATAGGTAAAAGCATTCAAAAGTTAGTACCACGTAAAGTGACACGTCAGATTTGAAAAAATGGGCTGTGTCCTCAAGGCCAAAATAGGCTGCGTCCTGAAGGGGTTAAACAGTCTATGTAACTGTAGCCCCTCATGTTTTTGTACTTCAGATTTCCTTGTTTTTCATAGGAAAAACAATGACCGCACTAACTGTAATCTGTTACAGGGCATGGGTTCTTTTATGCAAGCAGCCTGGAACAGTACAATCAGATGCAGTGTACAGACAGTGTATTGAACAAGTCCTAAGAGTAGAACGATCAATGGGACAAGTTCAATAGTTTCTGTCTGGGCTTGCTGTGTGTGAATGGTTCAGTGGACAATTCTTAATACAGTTATGATAAATGTAAAGTTTTTTGGTTTGTTCACACTGGCTTCCATTTTTTCCCCCAGAGATCTTATGGATCCACTAAGATGAATTTTGTAACCGCTTTATAATTAAATGCCATCGGCTAGGTTTTTTTTATGTAACGCGTGCAGCACTTTACGTTTTCTATAGAAGTGTGAATAGGTGCTAGGTCTGCAGGGTTTATTTTATATTTTAATCTGTTTATTAGATATTGTTCTTTCAGAGCCTCTAGCTGTGTCACCTTCACTTTTGACAGCAAGAATAGTGCATCATGCATTGCTGCACAAGCCCAAAATGACAGAAACCTCAGCAGGCCTATTTAAGGTCAGCGCGGTCTGACAGTGATAATTTGGTCCTTGGGATGACTGATCTATCACAGCAGCATGGCTTCGGTATAAACTGAAACCATGAGACTTGTGTGAACAAAGACTTAACCAGGGCATTTTATTATAGGAAGGACAGATTTGGGCATCACAGATATTTATTTTATTGTTGACTCTCCTTCTTTTAATAACATACAGTGCTGTGAAAGTTTTTGCCCCATCCCAATTTATTTCATATTTGCCACGCGTGAACGTTGCAGATCCGATTACTTTCAATGTTAGACGAAGATCAAACTAGTTTAACGCAAAATGCGGTTTGTAAGTGGTATCATTTATTGAAGGGAAAGTGATGTTTAGTCCTGCCTGGCCCTATGTGAAAAAGGTATTGCCCCCATACCTACTAGATTAACTTGTTAACCAAATTTAATTGACAATTGGGTTCAATTTCAGTAGTCAGAACCAGGCATTTTTACTACCAGACCCGTTGAATGTAAGCATCACTTAAATAGGACCTGTCAGGCAATGTGAAGCCGGCTAGAAGGACTCTAAAAGCAACACGTGATGCCAGGTGCTAAAGACATTCAAATACAGATGCCAAACAAAGTCATTGAAATCCACCAGAATGGAAAGGTTTACAAAGCCATTGCTGAAGCTCTGGGACCACTCGGGAACCACGGTGAGAACCATTATCCACATATGAAAAAAACTTGGGACAGTGGTGAACCTTCCTTGGAGTGGCTGGCCAACCAAAATTTCACCAAGAGCGCAACGACGACTTATCCTGAAGGTCAAAAGAGAACTCAGACGAACCTCTTCTAATGAACTGCAGGCCTCACTTGCCTCAGGTAAGGTCAATGTACGCGATTTCACAATAAGAAAGACACTGGGGAAAAAATGACATCTATGGAAGAGTTGCAAGGTGCAAACCCCTGCTGACCAAAAAGAAAACAAAGGCACTTCTCACATTTGCCAGATAACATCTAGATGACTAGCAAGATAATGGGATAATCTGTAGACTGATAAATCAACGGTAGAACTTTTTGGAAGACATGGGTCTCGTTACATCTGGCGTAAAGCTAACACCGCATTCCACCATAAGAACATCCTACCAGCCAGTAAACGTGGTGATGGTCTGGGGCTTCTGGAGGGCCTGGAAAGCCTTGTCATAATTAATGGAAACATGAATTCTGCTCTCTGTCAAAGTCCTGAAGAAGAATGTTCGTTTGTGACCTAAAGCTGAAGCGCAGTTGGGTTATGCAGCAGAACAATGATCTGAAACACACCGGCAAGTCCACCTCTGGCTCAAGGGAAACAAAATTGATGTTTTGGAGTGGTTGAGTTAAGGTTGTGACTTGAATCCCATTGAGCTGTTGTGACAAGACCTTAAAACGGGCAGGTAACGCTCGAAACCCTCCAATGTAGCCAGTTGGGAACAATTCTTCAAAGAAGAGTGAGACAAAATTCCTTAACAGTGATGTAAAAAACTCATATAAAGTTATCGCAAAGGTTTGTTTGCGGTTTAGGGGGGCAATTACTTTTTCACACGGGTTATACAGGTTTTGAATAAATCTTTGTCCTCGATAAATAAAATAATCATTTAAGCCATTAGTGACGGCCCAAAGGTGTTTTTACGGTGGCCACTAACGGGCTTTATTCTGATGCAGTAGCCTTTTTAACGGCGCTCAATAAGAACAAACAAACTGCGCCAGGAGCCGTTAAATCTCCCTGCTCTCAGGTAGCTGCGGGCTGGGAGCATACCTGCTCGAACGGGCGAGATCGATATCCGTATCGATCTCACCCACTTAACCCCTCAGATGTGGCGCTCAATAGCGAGCGCCGCATCTAAGTGGTTTTGGACAGCGGGAGGGAGCTCCCTTTCTCCTCCCACCGATACCTTGCGTGAGATCGCAGGGTGCCGTTATCTTCTATGGCAGCCGAGGTCCTAATAAAGGCCCCCAGGTCTGCCTCTAGCTAATGCCTGCTAGGCCATGCCAGAGGCAGATGCCTGTCAGTTTTACACAGGCACAAATACACTGCAATACAGAAGTATTGCAGTGTATTCTAAAAGCGATCAGATGATCGCATAGTGAAGTCCCCTAGTGGGACTAGTAAAAATAATTTAACGTTAATAATAAATAAATAAGTGAAAAATAAAAAACCCACTTTTCCCCCTTACAAAATGCTTTATTATTAAAAAAATTCAGTCATGCACATTTGGTATCGCCGCGTCCGTAACGACCCCAACTATAAAGTTATAAAGTTAATACATTATTTAACCCGCTCGGCAAGCGCCGTAAAAAAATAAACAATGCAAGAATTGTTGTTTACTGTGAATCCTGCCTTAAAAAAAAAAAGTGATCAAAAAGTCCCATGTACTCTAAAATGGTACCAATAATAAAAAACAAAAGCCCTCATACATCTGTATTGACGGGAAAATAAATAATTTTGAAAAAAAAGTGTTTTTCTGTGTAAAAGTAGTAAAACATACAAAATCTATATAAATTTGTTATTGTAACAACCTGTTGAATAAAGTTATTGTGTTATTTATACCACACGGTAAATGGCGTAAATTTAGGAGGCAAAAAAGTGGTGAAGTTGCTGTGTTTTTTTTTCCATCCATCCCCAAAAAAAAGTTGTTAAAGGTTAATCAATAAATTATATGTACCCCAAAATGGTGCTAATATACAACTTGTCCCGCAAAAAAACAAGACCTTATACAGCTATGTCGACGCAAAACTAAAAGAGTTATAGCTCTTGGAATACAGCGATGGTAAAACTTAAAAAATAACTTGCTCATTAAAGAGGCTCTGTCACCACATTATAAGTGCCCTATCTCCTACATAAGGAGATCGCCGCTATAATGTAGGTGACAGCAGTGCTTTTTATTTAAAAAAAACAATCTGTTTTCACCACTTTATTAGCGTTTTTAGATTTATGCTAATGAGTTGTTTAATGCCCAAGTGGGCGTGTTTTTACTTTAGACCAAGTGGGCGTTGTACAGAGGAGTGTAAGACGCTGACCAATCAGCGTCATGCACTCCTCTCCGTTCATTTACTCAGCGCATAGGGATCCTGCTAGATCCTTATGTGCTGTCTTATACTAACACATTAACAATACTGAAGTGTTTAGACAGTGAATAGACATTCCACGGGATGTCTATTCACAATCTCTGCACTTCGTTACTGTTTCTATGGTAGTTACAGCAGAGGAAGCGTAATCTCGTAACCTGTCATCTACAGCGTAATCTCGCGAGATTACGCTTCCTCTGCTGTAACTACCACAGAAACAGTAACGAAGTGCAGAGATTGTGAATAGACATCCCGTGGAATGTCTAAACACTTCAGTATTGTTAATGTGTTAGTATAAAACAGCACATACTGATCTAAAAGGATCCCTATGCGCTGATTGAATGGAGAGCAGTGCATGACGCTGATTGGTGATTTCAATGGTGACGGATCTGGTGCCAATGTAGTAGACTACGCTATTGATTCTGTCAAAACGGCGGAACCCTTGCACAATTGAGACAAACGGAAACCAATGGCACCAGATCCGTCACCTTTGAAATTAATGGTGATGGAAACCTTTGGTGTCAGTCAGGCTCCTTTTCCGACGGAAAGCTCAGACGGAACCTTCTGAACGGGACCCTAGCGCAGATGTGAACAAAGCCTTACAAGGGGCGATTTATCATTTTGAATGTTTTTGATATTAATAACTATATGTATTTGGGCTTAAATTCAGAAATGGGCAGTTTAGTAGGGTCAGGGAAATATTAAAGTTTTCCCAGAATCATCAATTATTACCTATCTACAGGATACGTGATAATTTTATAATAGCTGGGGGCCCCACAGATTGAAAAAAGGGGCTCCCGTACCAAATGTTTTGCTATTTGTCCCAGTAGCCACCTTCGAACACGGACTCTTGATAAGGGCAGCATGATTATTATAGTGCCAGATCTGCTTTAAGTAATGTTCAGGTGCAGAAATGAAGTGTGGCGCTCATATGAGATATTCCATTGCACCTGTGAATGTGTGATAATGCTGTGTTACTGAGGAGTTTACCGGCTGGCACCTATTGTTAACATTCACCAGCTGCTGGCACATCTGCCAAACAGATCTACAGGTTCATCAGTGAGCTGATTTTTTAGAGCGAGGCTTCAATGGAGATTGTAAAATGTATGAAAATGTACTTATTGTATAGGAGTTCTCCGATTCTATCCTATGTATATACACAGTATAAGCTTGTGCTGACACAAAATCATTGTAGGTACAGCCCAAATCTTTTTTAAGAAACAAAAATAAATTTCGAGATTTTCAAAGGAAGTCATTGATGAAATTGATAAACAAGTGAAACAAATGGCTGCCTGAGTGATTGACTAAGGCCGGGATCTACATGTGCTTACAATTTCAGGTGCTCTTGGTTCTGGTGACAGAATTACTGGCGCTGTAGTTTGGAGGCAGCGGGTACACCCTAAACTGTTGGAATCATTTTTATTTGATCCAGATTATTTTGTGTACATTGATTTTCCCTAAATTACCCTCTTTTCCAGGAAGCCACGATACCACAATTAGGTTGTGGGACATGGTGGGTGGAAAGACTCGCGTCACACTGACAAATCACAAGAAGTCTGTCAGAGCTGTTGTATTACATCCACGACAGTAAGAGCTTTTTCATTGTAGACCTATTATTGTATTACACATTTCATTTTATGGCTCATAATAAAAATGTCAAATTTGCATTCACATTGTAAACTGCAACATGTTTACATAAAGTCTATGAAGTCTGGGTTTTGGCACTCTGTGTGAAACGTTCCTGAGTGTCACATTAACCGCCTCATCGTCATTGACTGGTCAATTCCTAGGATCAAAAAAAAACACAAACATGTGAGCCCTTGTGTTATATAGAAATTACCAAACATGTCTGCCCATCAATCAGCACTTTGCGGAGCCATCAATTGTACTCCATGGCTCATCTTTAACCCGTTAGTGACCGGCCCATCGTGTTTCTACGTCGGTCACTAACGGGCCTTATTCCGATGCCATAGACTTTTTACGTCGCGGCATCGGAATAAGTTTACAGAGCAGGGAACTGTCAGATCTCCCTGCTCTCAGCTGCTAGAGGCAGCTGAGGGCTGGGGGCGTCCCTGCTCTGCCGTGTGAGATCGATATTAGTATCGATCTCACACGTTTAACCCCTCAGATGCGGTGCTCAATAGCGAGCACCGCATCTGAGTGGTTTTGGAGAGAGGGAGGGAGCTCCCTCTCTCTCCCACCGACACCCGGTGATACGATCGCCGAGTGTCTGTGTCTGTAATGGCAGCCGGGGGTCTAATAAAGGCCCCCAGGCTGCCTGGAGTGAATGCCTGCTAGATCATGCCGCATGCATGACCTAGCAGATGCCTGTCCGTGTTAAACGGACAGGCAGTAATACACTGCAATACAAAAGTATTGCAGTGTATTATAAATGCGATCGCAGAATCGCATATTATAGTCCTCTAATGGGACTAGTAAAAAAGTGAAAAAAAAGTTTACTAAAGTTAATTTAAAAAAAAAATGTGAAAAAAAATGAAAAACCCAGCTTTTCCCCTTACAAACTGCTTTACTATTAAAAAAACAAAATAAAGTTAAAAAGTTACACATATTTGGTATCGCCGCGTCCGTAACAACCCCGACTATAAATCTATTACATTATTTAACCCGCACGGTGAACGCCGTAAAAAATGTAATAAAAAACTATGGAAAAATTGCTGTTTTCTGTGAATACTGACTTTAAAAAAATGTAATAAAAAGTGATCAAAAAGTCGCATCTACTCCAAAATGGTACCAATAAAAACTACAAGTCGTCCCGCAAAAAAAAAGCCCTCATACGACCGCATCGGCGAAAAAATAAAAACGTTACGGCTCTTCAAATATGGAGACACAAAAACAAATAATTTTGAAAAAAAAGCGTTTTTACTGTGTAAAAGTAGTAAAACATACAAAACTATACAAATTTGGTATCGTTGCAATCGTAACAACCCGCTGAATAAAGTTATTGTGTTATTTATACCACACGGTAAACGGCGTAGATTTAGGACGCAAAAAAGAGTGGCGAAATTTCAGATTTTTTTTCTATTCCCCCCCCCCCCCCCAAAAAAAAGTTAATAAAAGTTAATCAATAAATAATATGTACCTAAAAATGGTGCTATTAAAAAGTGCAACTTGTCCCGCAAAAAACAAGACCTTATACAGCTATGTCAACGCAAAAATAAGAAGGTTATAGCTCTTGGAATGCGACGATTGAAAAACGTAAAAAATAGCTTGGTCATTAAGGTCCAAAATAGGCCGGTCATTAAGGGGTTAAAAGGGGCTGTTTAAGATTGAAAAAACAAGGCTGCTTTCTACCTAAACAGTGACTCATTTTTCAATAAACTTAAAGAGGCTCTGTCACCACATTAATCTGATCGGCGCTGTAATGTAGATGATCGTTTTTCAAAATAAAAAACACTTATTTTTGAGCAAGTTATGAGCAATTTTAGATTTATGCTAATTAATTCTTAATAGACAACTGGGCGTGTTTTTACTTTTGACCAACTGGGTGTTGTACAGAGGAGTGTATGACCGTGACCAATCAGCGTCATACACTTCTCATTGTTCCAGCCCAGCATGATCCACAGCACACATACTGCAATCACACATTGTGCAGTGAAAGAAGCTGTGCTGGAACAATGAAAAGTGCAGGACGCCGATTGGTCAGCCTCATACACTTTTCTGTACAACACCCAGTTGGTCAAAAGTAAAAACACGCCCAGTTGTCTATTAAGAAACGAATTAGCATAAATCTAAAATTGCTCATAACTTGCTCAAAAATGATCGTTTTAAAAAAAAAAAACAAAAAAACTGCTGTTATCTACATTACAGCGCTGATCAGATTATGTAGGAGATGGGGCACTTATAATCTGGTGACAGCCTCTTTAAGCTGTAATACCAGACACAACCTATGGAAGTCAATGGGCTTAGCGGAAATGCCACACACAACCTGTAGACAGGTGTAGCACTGTTTTTGAATGAAAGCAGCCAGCTTTTCTGTTCCTGTACCCCTTTAACCTGTTAGTGACCACCAATACGCCTTTAACGCAGGTCACTAAGGCTAGGCCGCTTCCTTTTTATGGCGGCCTAGTCTGCTCCAGCCCGCACTGGATGCCCGATGCAGGTGTTCGGCTGTCTGAGGAAAGCCGGTCTCCTGCTCTAACAGCCGGGATCGGGGAAACCTCTGATCCTAGCAGTTTAGCCCATTAGATGCTGCAGTTTAAGTAGTCTCAGAGGGAGGGGGTTCCTCCGATCACCCATCGGCGGCCAGCAAATGCCTAACAAAGGCCCCCAGGCCTTCCATGGCTGTATTCCTATTAGGCCATAGCATAGGTGTGGCTTTTTAGATTGCCTGTCAGTCTTAGGGTTCACACGCAGTGGTTTCAGACGTAATTTGGCGTTTTACGCCTCGAATTACGCCGGAAAAAACTGCTCCATTACGCCTACAAACATCTGCCCATTGCCTTCAATGTGATTTACGATGTTCTGTTCCCACGAGCCTTTATTTTACGCGTCGCTGTCAAAATACGGCGCGTAAAATGACGGCTCGTCAAAAGAAGTGCATGTCACTTCTTGGGACAATTTTGGAGGCATTTTTCATTGACTCCATTGAAAAACCGCTCCAAAAACGGGCGTTAACAATGCCGCAAAAAACGCGAGTTGTAAAAAAAAAAAAAAAACGCCTGAAATCATCTCTGTATTTTCAGACATTTTTGCTCACTGCGTGTGAACATACCCTTACACTGACAGGTCATAATGCTTTGGTATGCAAAGTATACCAAATCATTATTTAAAGAGGCTCTGTCACCAGATTTTGCAACCCCTATCTCCTATTGCAGCAGATCGGCGCTGCAATGTAGATAACAGTAACGGTTTTTTTTAAAGTTATGACCATTTTTATATTTATGCAAATGAGGCTTTCTAGAGTACAGCGGGGCGTGTTTAAAGTTAAAGTACAACTGGGCGTGTATTGTGTATGTACATCTGGGCGTTTTTACTTGTTTTACTAGCTGGGCGTTGTGAATAGACGTATCATCCACTTCTCTTCACAACGCCCAGCTTCTGGCAGTGCAGACACACAGCGTGTTCTCGAGAGATCACGCTGTGACGTCACTCACTTCCTGCCCCAGGTCCTGCATCGTGTCGGCCACATCGGCACCAGAGGCTACAGTTGATTCTGCAGCAGCATCGGCGTTTGCAGGTAAGTCGATGTAGCTACTTACCTGCAAACGCTGATGCTGCTGCAGAATCAACTGTAGCCTCTGGTGCCGATGTGTCCGCGCTCGTCCGACACGATGCAGGACCTGGGGCAGGAAGTGACGTCACAGCGTGATCTCTCGAGAACACGCTGTGTCTGCACTGCCAGAAGCTGGGCGTTGTGAAGAGAAGTGGATGATGCTGATTGGTCACTGATTCGTCAGCATCATACACTTCTATTCACAACCACCAGCTAGTAAAAGAAGTAAAAACGCCCAGATGTACACACACAATACACGCCCACTTGTACTTTAACTTTAAACACACCCAGTTGTACTTTAGAAAGCCTCATTTGCATAAATATAAAAATGGTCATAACTTGGCCAAAAATGCTCGTTTTTGAAAAAAAAAAACACGTTACTCGTATCTACATTGCAGCGCCGATCTGCTGCAATAGGAGATAGGGGTTGCAAAATCTGGTGACAGAGCCTCTTTAACCCCTTAATGACCACCAATACGCCTTTTCACGTCGGTCACTAAGGGGCCTTAGGCTAGGCTGACGCCTTTTCACGTTCGCCTAGTCTAAGTCCTGCACGGGTCTCTCGTGCAGGCTGGAGCCGGGGCTCAGCTGTCTGATGACAGCTGAGCTCCTGCTCCAACGCCCGCGATCGAAGTTTACTTAGATCGCGGCCGTTTAACCCGTTAAATGCCGCCGTCAATAGCGACTGCGGCATTTAACTTTGTTTACAAAGGGAGTGAGCTCCCTCTGTCAACCATCGGCGGCCCGCGAATGCAATCGCGGGTCTCCGATGGGGTGTCATGGCAGCCGGGGGCTTGATAAAAGCCCCCAGGTCTGCCCTGGACATATGCCTGTTAGGACGCGCCAGAGGCACGTCCTAACAGATTGCCTGTCCGATTTACACTGACAGGCAATAATGCTCTGGTATACGAAGTATACCAAAGCATTATAGCAGCGATCGGAACATCGCACAGTAAAGTCCCCTAGTGGGACTAATGAAATAAATAATAAATGTGGAATAAAGAATTATAAAAGTTACAGTAAAAAAATAAAACCATTTTTTTCCATAAAAAGTGGTTTTATTTAGTAAAAGTGTAAAAAATAAATAAAAATACACATATATGGTATCGCCGCGACCGTGATGACTCCATTAATAAAGTTAATATGTAATTTAAACCGCAAGGTGAACACCGTAAAAAAAAAACGCAAAAAACAATGGCGAAATTGCTATTTTTTTCCATTGCCCCCCAAAAAAGTCATAATAAAAATGAATCAATAAGTCCCATGCACCCCAAAACAGTACCAATCAAAACTACGTCTCGTCCTGCAGAAATCAAGCCCAAAATATCACTACATTGATGGAAAAATGAAAAAGTTACGGCTTTTGCAAAGCAACGATGCAAAAACAAATAATTTTAGTTCAAAAGTGTTTTTATTGTGCAAAAGTCGTAAAACATAAAAAAACCTCTACATATGTGGTATCGCCGTAATCGTACCGACCCATAGAATAAAGGTAACATGTTAATTACATCGCACAGTGAACGGCGTCAATTTAAAAATGCATAGAACAATGGCGGAATTTCGTTTTTTTTCTTATAATTCCCCCCCCCCCCCCCCCCCAAAAAAGTTAATAAAAATGGTGCCATTAAAAAGTACAACTAATCCCGCAAATAACAAGTCCTCATACAGCTATGTAGACGAAAAAATAAAAAAGTTCTAGCTCTTTGAATGCGACTATAGAAAAACGAATAACATAGCTTGGTCATTAGGGTCTAAAATAGGCTGGTCACTAAGGGGTTAAGCGATCAAAAAAATTGCATAGGGATACCTGGTGGGACAAAAAAAAATTAGATTATTATTTAAAAGAAAAGTGAAGCATAAAAAAAAACTATATCCATTGAAGGTAGTTATATTTTGTAAAAACGATTAAAATGAATACATATTTTTATATATATATATATATCCTGCAAGGTGAACAACGTAAACAGAGGAATTGATAATTATTCCCCCCCCCTCCCCAAATTTTTTTCATTAGATTGATCAAATACAAAGTCCCATGTGCCCCAAAATGGTACCAATGAAAACGACATCTCGTCCTGTAAACAGTCGACTACGCTATTGTTTCCACTAAAAAAAATTGAAGCCTTACGAAGCGGAGACAAACGGAAGCTTGAACGGAACTCAGACGCTGATGTGAAACCATGAGCCAGCCAGCCCCCTCTCACCCCCCCTCCCCCGCTATTGTATCCAAAAGGCATCGGCATTACATACAAGGCAACTAGCAAATCCCAGTGTAGCTGTGTTGTCCCTTCACCTACTGAAAGAGTTGTGCCCGGTAATATGTCAATGCCTAATGAGTGACACCACTTTCATCAAACTATTGATTTATCATAGAGACACATGAAAAGTTTGGATCGGTGCTGAGACCCCCACCGTCGCTGAAACTCAAGTGCAGAAGCGCTCCGCTGAGCACCCTGCACCTTCAGCTGTGATCGGCGCTCCCTGTCAATAGTTTGCTGAAAGTGCAGTTACTCTTTATGAAAATGTATTCGAATAAATAATCAATAGTAAAATACTGAATTTCCTACATAAGTGCCGAAAGAACAGAAGAAGAAATGACCAATCTCTTAGCATTAGTTCATCGTTCCCTTTATGGAAACCTTTTTCTTCTGATTGCCAGCGACTAGTCTTGAGAGAAGCCAGAAATAGCATTCGGTGCACAGCAGCGCGCCGTGTGACTTGATCGTTCTCGACTTGTGGAATAGTCAGCACAACTCCTATTGTGCAACTGTGTGTATTCCAAAATTATCCGCTTCGTTTCTATGCTCCATAATAGTTTCTTCTATTCTAGGTACACATTTGCATCTGGGTCACCAGATAATATTAAGCAGTGGAAATTCCCTGATGGAAACTTCATCCAGAACCTCTCCGGCCACAATGCTATAATCAACACTTTGGCTGTCAACTCTGATGGAGTGCTGGTGTCAGGAGGTGCCACGCTTTGTTTTTAGAAGATACTTGTGTACCTCCGTTTCCTTACCTAGTTAGTAAGGATATTAAGTGTTATTTTGGTCTGACACCTCACGATTTTGTTTTGCAGCTGATAATGGAACAATGCACCTATGGGACTGGAGGACGGGTTATAATTTCCAGAGAATTCACGCTGCCGTTCAGCCCGGCTCTCTAGACAGTGAATCTGGTATATTTGCATGCACCTTTGACCAGTCAGAGAGCAGATTAATCACTGCCGAAGCCGATAAAACTGTCAAAGTCTACAGAGAGGATGATACTGCGGTATGTATTACCTTCTATGAAAATAGCTTCACAGAAACACGCGGTTTGGAAGAGGCAAACGCCTGTATATGATGTGCTTTATGTTATGTATGTGCTTTTGTTTGTGTTAAATAGTTAATAGTCACTGGGTATTTGTTCTGCTTATTCAACCCCTTAGGCCTCATGCACACGACCGTAAAAACACCCGTTATTACGTTGTCGTAATTACGACCCGTAATAACGGGCTCATAGACTTCTATTGGCCGCGGGTACCTTCCCGTTTTCTTACGGGAAGGTGCCCGTGCCGTTGAAAAAGATAGAACATGTCCTATTTCAGGCCGTAATAATGGCATGGACAGCCCATAGAAGTCTATGGGGCTCCCGTAATAACGGGTGACTACGTGTGTGCACCCGTCATTACGGGAGCTTTGCTAGGCGACGTCGGTAAATAGTCACTGTCCAGAGTGCTGAAAGAGTTAACTAATCTGCAGTAACTCTCAGCACCCGGGACAGTGACTACCGATCAGAATATACAGCAACCTGTAAAAAAAAGACGTTCATACTTACCGAGAACTTCCTGCTTCCTCCAGTCCAGTCTCCCGGCCGTTGCCTTGGTGACGCGTCCCTCTCGACATCCGGCCCGACTTCCCTGGATGACGTTTCAGCCCATGTGACCGCTGCAGCCTATCACAGGCCAATCACAGGCTGCAGCGGTCACATGGACTGCGCGTCATCCAGGGATGTCGGGCTGGATGTGAAGAGAGGGACGCGTCACCAAGACAACGGCCGGGTAAGTATGAATTTCTTTAACTTTTATTACAGAAAGGGCTGTCCCTTCTCTCTATCCTGCACTGATAGAGAGAAGGGGCTGCCGATTAGTGCAGTGTAATTTTGCAGCCAAAAACGTGCCCGTAAATACGGTTGGAATACTGGTGACACCGGGCCCGTATTTACAGGCACGGGCCCGTAAATACTGGTGCAAAACGGGTCAAATACGTGTGACACCGGACCCGTATTTACGCCAGTATTTACGGGTGGGAAAAAATACGGTCGTGTGCATGAGGCCTAAGGCCGCTTTAAAACGTGGCAGATTTCTTGTAGATTACTAGTGTGGATCTTTAAAGGCTATGTACTCCTTTGATGAATTTGTTCATCACTGTGATTGGTGCAACTTCCTAAATACATTTTATTAAAAATTATTTTGACATTTTGAGATACAGCTGCCTTGTATCCTTTATACAGAGCAGCTGTTTTGTTCTCTAAGACCTGAATCCATCAGGTCCACGGGACTGACGGGTTCAGTGACAGCGGGTCCTGCGTGTCTCTAAAATGCAGGATCCACCTGTAATCGAGCACATCTGAGTTATGACCTTAGATGTCATCGTTAACCGCTCGATACGCAGGAACTGCTGTCACTGAAGCAGTCAGTCCCGCTGACCTGATGGATACAGGGTTCAGAGCTAGATACAGCTCCTCTGTATGCAGGGTACAAAGCAGCTGTATCTCAAAGTAAGAATAATTTTTAATAAAATGTATTTAGGAAGTTGCACCAATCACACTGATGCACAATTTTATAAAAAAAAAAAAAAACAACGCACGATAACGGAGTACATAGCCTGTAAATGCAATGACAAACGTTTTTTGCAGACAAATCAATTGCGGATATCTTCAGCTATGTGTAAACGTGGCCTTATAGTCATGCATGCTGTTTTCTGTATGTCCATTTCAAAAATCGATATAATTTTTTTTTTTTCAAAAACATAAGTATGCCTTACCTTTTTTCGATCTGCTTTCCTCCATTTAATTCAATAAAGCGCGTCATTAACCCCTTAACGACCTGTCACGTACTGGAACGTGGCAGTCGTTACGTGGAACCTCACTGCAACGGGCGCAATGAAAGATCACTTTGAGTTTGCCTGTTTAACACCTTAAAGGGAATGTGTTGCCAGAAAAACATGTTTTTTTTAAAAAAATTAAACATTTAGTGTGTGGGTGATTAAACATTGTTCAAATTTTTTTTATTTTTTTCACGAGTCAGGAAATATTATAAATTAATTCTAATTTATAATACTACCCATTTTTGGTCACTTGATGGAGCTGTCCCCAAAATTACAGCTTTGCAAAATTGGGTAAAAAGCCCTCGCTCTAGTGAGCTCTCAGCATCCCCCCCTCCTTTATCCTGGCTAGTGCCGGGATAAACGAGGGGTTTGAACGGTGTAACCTCCTACACTGTGTGTCGCCATTTTTTGAGCTAACACACAGTGTAGTAGGTTTACATACAGTAGTAAACACACACAAACACGAACATACATTGAAATCTCTTACCTGCTCCTGCCGCCGCGGCTCCCTCCGGCCCGTCCGCTCCGTTTGCTGCCGCTGGTCCAAGTGCACAAATCCGGAAGCCGCGACCGGAAGTAGTAATATTACTGTCCGGCCGCGACTTCCGGTCCACAGGAAAATGGCGCCGGACGGCGCCAATTTCGAATTGGACTGTGTGGGAGCGGCGCATGCGCAGTTCCCACACAGACGCCGTACACTGAAGTCAATGGGACGGGAGCCGTTCGCAGTCCCTATGGGACTGTGGCTGCCGTATTCCATGTCTGTATGTGTCGTTAATCGACACACACAGAAATGGAACAAAAAATGGCAGCCCCCATAGGGAAGAAAAAGTGTAAAAATAAGAAAAAGTAAAACACAAACGCACAAATGAATCTAAACGTTTTTAATAAAGCACTAACATCTTTGACATATAAAAAAAATAATTTGTGATGACACTGTTCCTTTAAATGATGCGGTCAATCGCGACCACGGCATTTAAATTGTTAGAATCAGAGATGCACCCCCTAAAACACGCCGATGCGCCCAATCGACCGTTTACAGTGGTTGTAACGGCAGCCTGGGGGCCTAATAAAGGCCCCCATGTCTGCCATCTTTGTACTCCTTTTGAAGCCCTGCCTCCAGCACGGCTTCAAAGGAGACTGTCAGAATTGCGATATACTGCAATACATTAGTATTGCAGTATATCATGCAAGTGATCCAAAGATCGCAGATTCAAGTCTCCTAGGGGGATTAATAAAAAAAGAAAAAACTGGAAAAATATTTTTTTAACTATGTTCCAAAACAAAAAATTGTTAAACAAAAACACAACCCATTTCCCAAGTTTTTTCCCTAAAGCAATGTTAAAAAAGAAATAGAAGTTAACACAACTGGTATTGCCGCATCCGTAAAAGTCCGAACTATCACAATATAGCGTTATTTAACCTGCTCGGTGAACAAAGTAAAAAACCTATATATATCAAATGCAAATTGCTGTTTCTTGGTCACCTTAGCTCTCCAAAAAAAAGGAAATAGTGATCAAAAAGTTTCCTGTACCCCAAAATGGTATCCGTGAAAACTACAGCTCGCCCCGCAAAATTTAAGCCCTCACACCTCTAAATTGATGGGAAAATAGTTATGGATCTCACAATATGGCGACACAAAACCCTTTTTTTTTTTTTTTTTTTTTTTTTTTTGCGTATACTTTTATTTTTTTTTAAGTGGTAAAACCTAAAACAAAACACAAATTTGGTATTGCCGTAATCGTATCAACCTGTAGAATAAGGTGAATATGTAGTTTTTATCGCCTGATGGACGCCATAAAAACAAAATCCCCCAAAAAATGGTGTAATCGCTGTTTTTTGCCCGTTTCACTGCACAATTTTTTTTTCAGATTCCCAGTACATTATGCAGTACAATAAATGGTGCCATGAAAAACTACAACTTGTCCCGCAAAAAACAAGCCCTTATGGCTTTATTGACGAAGAAATAAAAAAAAGTTATGGCGTTTGGAAGGAAAAAACACAAAATGGCCTTGTCTTTAAAGGGTTAAAAAATAAAATTAAATGGGAGACCACAAACACCAACGAAAAGCTCAGTTCGAAATGTGTTCATGTGTTGGACAGCACTGGTAACGTGCACTATTCGGGCATGATTTTGGCCCTAATAGTGTGCATGGGGCCTAAGTGTTATAGAGTGTCCCCAGTTGGGATCCTTCTGGAGGACCAGTGCAATGCTTTTATTTCCACCTGGGGAACCCTGTTTGTATTTATTTTTATGTTTGGCAAATCTTAACCCCTTAATGACCGGGCATGTTTGTACCTTAATGACAAAGCCAGATTTGTCAAATCTGGTATGTCTGACTTTATCAGAGAATAACTCTGTGAAAGTTTTGAATATCCAAGTAATTCTGACATTGTTTTTTCGTCACATGTTGTACTTTATTTTATTGGTAAAAGTAGACTGATACGATTTGCGGAAATTAATTAAAAAATAGAAAAATGGAAGAAATTTTGTAAAAATTACCATTTTCCCCTATTTTTAACTGCAATATGTCACATATGTACACACATACTGTACAATTTTTTTAATTAAATATATATTTCTATCTCTTTACTCCATTTTGGCAGCACTTTTGAAAAAATAAAATAAATTTTCAGCAATTTAGAGGACTTACAAATTGAATAATAATTTTATACATTTTGAAGTACATTTTGTTTTCCTGCACCAAGCCAGGTTTTCAGAGGCTCATAGGTGTCAGAATGGTGGAAACCCCCACAAATGACACCATTTAGAAAACTAGACCCCTTAAAGGAACAGTGTCATCACAAATAATTTATTTATATGTTAAAGATGTTAGTGCCTTAATATAAACGTTTATTTACATTTGTGTGTTTGTGTTTTACTGTTTCTTATTTTCACACTTTTTCTTCCCTATGGGGGCTGCCATTTTTTGTTCCATTTCTGTGTGTGTCGATTAACGACACACACAGACATGGAATACGGCAGCCACAGTCCCATAGGGACTGCGAACGGCTCCCGTCCCATTGACTGCCGTGTACGGCGTCTGTGTGGGAACTGCGCATGCGCCGCTCCCACACAGTCCTATTCGAAATTGGCGCCGTCCGGCGCCATTTTCCTGTGGACCGGAAGTCGCGGCTGGACAGTAATATTACTACTTCCGGTCGCGGCTTCCGGACAAGTGCACATGGAACAGCGGCAGCAAAGGGAGCGGACGGGCCGCGGCGGCAGGAGCAGGTAAGCGATTTCAATGTATGTTAGTGTTTGTGTGTGTTTACTACTGCATGTAAACCTACTACACTGTGGGTTACCTCAAAAAATGGCGACACACAGTGTAGGAGGTTAAACCTTTCAAACCCCTCGTTTATCCCGGCACTAGCCAGGATAAAGGAGGGGGGGATGCTGAGAGCTCACTAGAGCGATAGCTTTTAACCCAATGTTGCAATGCTGCAATTTTGGGAACTAGCTCCAAACAGCTCCATCTAGTGACCAAAAATGGGTAGTATTATAAATTTGAAAAAATTTATAATATTTCCTGACTCGCGAAAAAAATAAAAAAAATTTGAACAATGTTTAATCACCCACACACTAAATGTTTAAATTTTAAAAAAAAAACATGTTTTTGGGGCGACACCATGCCTTTAAGGTATTTCCCTAAGGGTATAGTAAGTATTTTGACCCCACAGTTTTTTGCTAAATTTAATACATAGCAGGTGAAAAAAATAATAATTTCACTTTTTTTCATAAAAGTATCAGTTTGAAGACCAATTTCTTTGTAAAGCGACGATGAAAATGAAGAAACACACCCCAAAATCTATCACCCTCTTTCTCCTGTTTTCAAAAATACCCACATTGTGGCCCTAATGCGTTGTTTGGACACACGGCAGGGCCCCAAAGGAAGGGAACACCCGGAGGCTTTCAGGACTCATATTTTGCTTGAAAATGTTTGCAATGCACTGGAGGGACCAAAACAGTGGAAACTCACCAAAAGTGACCCGATTTTGGAAAAACCTTCAAGGAATTTTTCTAGGGGTATAGTGAGCATTTAGACCCCACGGGTCTTTTGCAGAGTTTATTGGAATTAGGGCGCGAAAATTAATATCAACATTTTTTTCCACTAAAATGTTGAATTTTCTCATTTTCACAAGGGATAAAGGAGGAAAAAAACAACCATTTTTTTATAAAGCAATTTCTCCCGAGTACGGAAATACCCCACATGTGGTCAAAAGTTTTTTCATTAGAAATGAATTAACCCTTTCAGGACTGATCCATTTTTTGCTTTCATATTTTAGATTTTCACTCCCCGCTTTCCAAGAGCCATAACTTTTTTATTTTTCCATCAATTGAGTGGTGTGAGGGCTTATTTCTTGCGGGAGGATCTGCAGTTTTTATTGGTAAAATTTTTTGGTACATAAAAAGTGATTCAAAAGTTGTATTACATTTTTTTTTTTAGAGCGAAGGTGACAAAAAAAAAAAAATAGCGATTTTGGCGGTTTCAATTATTACATTTTTTTATGGTGTTCACTGTACAAATTAAATAATGGTATATTGTAATAGTTCGGACTTTTACGGACGTAGCGATACCAATTTTTTTCATTTTTTGACATTACTTTAGAAGAAAAATGCGAAAAGGTGTTTTGTTTTTTTAACTTTAAAAAAAAAAATTCTCACTACTAATAACTATAATTCTTCTACACATTTTATTAATCAATCCCCTTAGGGGACTTGATCCAGCGATCATTGGATCACTGGTACAATACACTGCAATACTAATGTATTGCAGTATATTGTTATTCTTACAGGCTTCTGTAACAGAGCGATCGCTGTTCCTGTCCGTTAGTACCGAGGGGGCCTGCTGTAATACACAGCCGACACCCGCAGCGTATGGAGCGGGCTCAGCACGTGAGCCGGCTCCATACATCAACCGCCGCACCATGACGGGCAATTAAGTCATGGTGCGCAAAGGGGTTAATGCGCAGCGGATGGTTCAAAGTGAAAATTGCAATTTTCCACTGATACGCCATTTTAGTGAACAATATGTTGTGCCCAGTTTGTGCCACAGAAGACAAATACCTCATAAAACGTTAAGCGGGTTCTCTCGGGTATGGCGACACCATATGTGTGGGCGCAAACTGCTGCTTGGGCACGCTGCAGGGCTCAGAAGGGAGGGACGCCATTTTGCTTTTGGAGCGCAGATTTTGCTTGGTAGGTTTCTGTTTTGGGTTTTGCTGGTATTTCAGTTTATAATGTGGGGGGCATGTGTAATCTGTGCGGAGTACATAAGGGGTATAATAAGAGGGTATAATAATGGGGTAAATAAATAATAATTCGCAGATATGTGGCCGGTGTCGCACTGATAAATGGCGCCCGATCTTATCCGCTTTTGGACACTCTGCACATTTTGCATCGCCATATTCTGAGAGCCAGAACTTTTTTATTTTTTCACCACCGGAGCTGTGTGAGGGCTTATTTGTTGCGGGACAATCTGTAGTTTTCATTGGTACCATTTTGGGGTACGTGCGATTTTTTTTTTTTTTTTTTGATCACTTTTTATTCAATTTTTTTGCAATCCTGAGCAAAAAACAGGAATTCTGACACCGTTTTTTAGGTTTTCTTTTTGCGGCGCTCACCGTACGCTATAGGTGACATTTTTACTTTATTCTGCGGGTCGGTACGATTACGGCGATACCAGATGTATATAGGTTTGGTCCTTTTTTTTTAGCGTTTGCGCAATAAAATGACTTATTTATAAAAAAAAAAAATTTCTGTGTCACCATATTCTGAGAGCCGTAATTTTTTAATTTTTTTGTCAAAAAAGCTGTGTAAGGGCTTGTTTTTTGCGGGACGGATAGAAGTTTTTATTGGTACTATTTTTGGGAACATGCGACTTTTTGATCACTTTTTATTCTTTATTTAGGGAGCGGTGGTGACCAAAAAAATTGCGATTCTGTCGTAGTTTTTTTATTGATTTTTTTTTTTTTTTGGGGTGTTCATCGTGCAGGAAAAATAACATTATAGTTTTATAGTTGGGTTCGTTACGAACGCGGTGATACCAAATATGTGTACTTTTTTAACGTGTTCATTTTTTTTCTATAATAAAAGTCTTATTATAGGGAAAAAAGCATTTAGTGTTTATAGAACTTCTAACTTTTATTTTTACACTTTTTTGAAAACATTTTTTTTACTTTTTTCACTTGTCCCACTAGGGGACACTTAGTCTTGCAGCTTTGATCGCTGCTAGAGTGCATTACACTACACACGTAGTGTAATGTACTCCAACTGTCATTGTGACGTGACTGTCACACTGACAGGAAGCAGAGAAGGAACGGCCGGAGGCTGTTCCTCCGAGGCTTCCGTGCATGGTAACCCGGAGGTCATTATCTGATCTCCGATTGCCGTGACAAGCATCGGTAGCCCCAACGATCACTTCGTGGGGGCTGCTGATTTGCTTCAAACCACTTAAATGCGGCGACGGCAATCCGTCGCCGCACTTAAGGGGTTAACTGCCGAAATCAGCGGCGATGGTCCGCTGTCCGGCAAGACTGATGTCTCAGCTGTCGGGGACAACTGTCAGCGCGGGTCTGTCACTCTGTGTTACACAGAGTGACAGTTTGAAATGCGGACGAAAATGAACGTCATGGTGCGGGAACTAGCAGCCGACCATGACGTTCATTTTCGTCCTTGGTCGTTAAGGGGTTAAAGGGGTTATTTACAATTATTTGCGGGCTAAAATTGGGAAATGATTCCTCCATTGTTTTTTGGGGTTTTGCTTTTTACGGCTTTCACCATGTGGTAAAAACGACAACTCAACTTTATTCTGTGGCTGAATTTTTATAGTTTTTTTTTTTTAATATATTTTACTACTTTTAAAGAAAAAAAATTTGTTAAAGGATTTGATTTGTGTTGCCACACTGTGAGAGCAATAACTTTTTAAATTTTTTTCATCGATTGAGCGGTGTGACTGCTCAGTGTTTGCGGGACGAGCTGTAGTTTTTATGGGTATTATTTTTTAGTACGTAAAATTTTTTGATACGTTTTTATTCCTTTTTTGGGGAGCGAAGTTGACCAAAAAAACAACGATTTTGGAGTTTTTAAATGTTTATATTTTTTTACGGCGTTCACTGTGCGCGTTAAATGTTTTATATTTTAATAGTTCCGAATTTTACGGACGCAGCAATACCAATTTCGGTAACTTTTTTTTTTTTTCTTTTTTACATAACTTTAGAGAAAAAAATGGAAAGTGTTTTTTTTTTGTTAACTTTTCATTCTTTGATTTTTTATTTACTAACGTATTGCAGTGTATTGTCATTTTTACAGGCATCTGTTAAGCCCTGCCACAGGCAGAGGCAGAGTGAAGGCAGTCCTGGGGGCCTTAATTAGGCCCTGGGCTGCCATGACAATCGTCGTCACCCCACCGCCCGATCCCACTGCGGGGGGGGGGGGGCGATGAGCTGTCAGAGAGGGTCGCCCCGCTTTTTTCAACGCCTCAGATGCTGTGGTTAAACAGTCAGGAACAGTCGACACCCGCAGCGTATGGAGCAGGCTCTATACATCCCCTGAGCTACGATGTACCAGACATGTCGTTTTGCGGGAAGGGGTCAAAGGACACATTGGAGAAATAGTGGGAGGTTTGCCAATGCATCACAATGAAGAACATTATAATAACTCTGCTAAACCATTAAGCTTGTAACCCTAAATCTTTTTTTTTTTTTGCCCTTCCAAAATGTAGCAGGAGTAGAAGAGATGCATTAAAAAAAAAAAAAAAAAAATACCATTACCTCACAGATCCCCACTGTTTGACATGGCTGCAGCAAGGACGTGCTCGTATGCCCACATGATCGCTGCAGCCAATCACAGGCCTCAGCAATTTTGTGACGATTACCCACTGAATGGCAGCGATCAAGTGGGTATACAAGCACATCGCTGCAGCCATGTCAATAAACCACGTCGGGCAGAAACAGAGCAGTGGCGCTGGACCTCCAGTGATGCGTGAGGTGAGCAACGGGCCCTATTATCGCCATTCAACACGGTTCATCCTCTCGTCGCTTCGGCGGCAGGATGAACGGCAAAAATGGCGCACCTCCGGCTAAGGACAGGAAACATAGCTGCTGAAGTAAGTATGAGCTAGACCCCCCCCCCCCCCCCCACCCCTAGTGAAGGAATCACTTCCCAATAAAAAATTGTTTCCCCTGTTTTTTCGCTCTGCCCCCAGACTTTCAGTTGTTGTTTTTCAGCTTGTCGCCTTCTTTCTAGTCTGCTCTTGATTAAGGGAAGACCTTCAGAGGCAGGATTGGGGCCAAGCTTACGTCTTTAGAACGCGGGCGTCCTCTCCTCAGCTGTGCCATTTTGAAAACCGACTTAGAGCATTTATAATCTGGTGACAGGGCCTCTATCTCCTACATAATCTGATTGGCGCTGTAATGTAGATAACAGTGGTTTTTATTTTGTAAAACGATCATTTTTGAGCAAGTTATGAGCAATTTTAGATTTATTTCTAATTAGTTTCTTAATAGACAACTGGGCGTGTTTTTACTTTTTAACAACTAGGCGTTGTACAGAGAAGTGTATGAGGCTGACCAATCAGCATCATACACTTCTCTCCATTCCAGCCCAGCCTCTTTCACTGCACAATCACACTGTAACAATCACACTGTGCTGTAGATCATGCTGGGCTGGAACAATGAAGTGTATGACACTGGTCAGCGTCATACAATTCTCTTTACAACGCCCAGTTGGTAAAAAGTGTAAAAACGCCCAATTGTCTATTAAGAAACAAATTAGCATAAATTTAAAATTGCTCAAAAATTATAGTTTTTCAAAATAAAAACCACAGTTGATAGGGCATTTATAATCTGGTAACAGAGCCTCTTTAAGGACTTCTGCTCTGATGCAACTCCTCTTCTGGGGCCATCCTTCTTCTGTCTACATCCACAGGGGTACACAGCTCCAAAGGTCTGCTAGGCCCTTTTGACTGTTTTTCTTGTAGTTCCCTAGAGGTTCATTTTCCTCTGTAGACAATGCTGCTTATTTCTTTTCCCCTTTCTGTTATGCTTTCTTCATGGGAAGATGTTACTAAGCCGTCTCTAAAGGTGGGCAAGGATACTTCTGCCTGTGGCGATTGTGATGTAAAGTTTTCTTGCAGCCAGCCTACCCCATCCTGGTGTGCTTGCTTCCTACGGCCCCCCAGATGCCCCCCCCCCCACCGAGGATTTAGCACCCTCTGAATGGGCGATGTCATTTGCTCAGGCCCTAGAGGACATTTCCAGTTTATGGTGCGGTCCTTGGTACTTTTGCCTTTCAAACGCAATAGCTATGGGTTACGACTAAAAGTAGTTGGCATACAAAACACATAAGCATACTGGTGCTCTGTCTTTGTGTGCTGAGTGGGTTTTTTTGGTTTCTATTATAAATTCTTTCCATTGGTTTGTGAAGTGCTAGATCATACCTTCTTGTTTGCTGCTGTGGGAGACATCTGAAATAGCTGAACCAGGGCGTGAAGACTTGACACTGGATCACTGAAGACACTGAACACCAGGGAGCTGGAAAAACTCTGTGGCTGTGCTTATCTGTACCACCAGGACTGCACCAGGAGTCGGGCCCCCTCTGTTTGAATACTCTCAGATCCTTAAATGTGTGGGGCAATATATTCCAGCATTGTCAGTGGTCTACATACCAGGGGTGGAGACATGGGCCGTAGATTTTCTCATCCGAGAAAGTCTAGATCAGGGAGAGTGGTCTCTTCACCAAAGGGTATTTCATCAACTGTGCCAAAGGCAGGGCTACCCGGATGTGGCTATTTTTGCATCCTGTCTCGAACACAAGGTACCAACCTACATGGCCAGGGCACTGGGTCCCAACGCCATCGCAGTCTATGCACTGGTCACTCCATGGGGAGAGTTCTTTCTCCTTTATCTCTTCCCTCTTCTTCCATTCTTTTCAAAAATGCTTAAAAGGGAGGGTGTTCCCGCTATTCTGGTGGCGGCTGTGGTCCTGATACGTAGATCTAATATACTTTTGCTTCTCTCCCACGGTCCGCTATTCCACCCCACTCAGCCAGGGTGTGCTACCTTACGCGGATGACTTATTTCCACTGGTGTGAACACAATTTCCATTCTATGAAATGTTCCACACATAGTCTTCCTTCCTGCAGTCAGGCCTTTAACAGGGACTTGGCTTATCTTCCCTGAGTGGTCAGGTTTCTGCTCTGCCCACTCTTTTACAGAGAACTTTGGCTTTCCATTCTCGGGTACTTTTTTTTTTTTTTTTATACAGGGGGGTGGGGAGGCGCTCATGCGCTTTCTGCTTTGACATACTATTGAGCCTTGGGATCTTAATTTCATTGTCGGGGCTCTTCAGGTGACTCTTTTTGAAAGACATTTTGCTGCATCTACCCTGGAAGGTAGCTTTTCTGGTGGCTATCACTTCCATCAGGCGGTTTCCAGAACTTGCTGACTTGTCCTGCACGTCACCGGTTTTGGTCATCAATAAGGATAAGGTGGTGTTCCGACTGTTACATCTTTTCTACCTTCCATATTAATGGAGAGATTTGTATCCCATCTTTTTGATTGTCTCCATCTCACCTGAGGGAATGGGCTTTGCTTTGCCTTGATTTGATAAGAGCAGTGTAAGCCTATCTGGCTGTGACAGCCGTTTCGACGCTCCGATTCTTTATTTATTTTTACATATTCCAAAAGGCCACACAAGGATTTGGCAGCATCCAAAGCCCCTATGGCGTGTTTGATCCGGTCTATAATTTTGGAAACCTATCAGTTTAAGGGTAAAGTTCCTCTCCTCCTGGTTATTGCCAGATCTACAAGAACTGTTGATGCCTCCTGGGTGGGTGGTCAGGCATCACATTTCAGTTGCTCAGGTCTGCAAGGCTGCTACCTCGGCTTCTGTGCACACCTTCAGTATATTTTACCAAATTCATACTTTGCCCTTGGCTGATGCCAGCCTGGGTCGCATATACCTATGGTGCGGTGTCCCAAAATGGATTCAACGAGAAATAGATTTTACGGTGAGTACGGATTTATTTTTTTTTTTTGTAGGTTTAACTGTAAAAGGAAGCTTCACGTTCTAGAGACATGAGGTATTTTTGAGATGCACTGAAAACCATTGCAATAAATAATACTTTTAGTATTTTCCTTGTCTATTGATACTCTAATTTTTCAGAGTACTTTTGGAAAATTAAAGCAGCAACCCCATTAGTTGCCAAGAGCAACAACTCCGCTTTTCCTTTGCGCCAGTTTTGATTCCCAACGTGCTTTATAAACTAGGGACAATATTGTTGCATTGCTTTTTCGTAGCCTTTCCTATTAGTAATATTTTTGGATTTAGCTGACCTGTATTGAATGCCAGCGTTCATTTTAAAGCCATCGTTTTCCTCATATAACTTTGTCCATTGCATGTTTGCAGGCCTCTAATGAGACAACGCTCAGCAGTCTTTCTTTTTAATTAGATTCGTGAAGGGCTCCCGTCACTAGATAGAAAGATCACATTGAGAAGTTTTGGGATAGAAGTAGCCAGATGAATTATTGAAACACTTTGAAGCCATCTGAATAAATGATTTCTCTATAGTATTATGAAGGCCTATTCATGGCAGAGAATGGTTCTGTGACCTTTTAGTTTCTAGATGATATAGACCTTGTTAATGTAGTCTTATAATAGAATTATAAACGATTATTGTACCAGGTACAGAACCATAATTTTATATAAACGTCAAGGTTTAATACAAAGTCGTTTCAACCAGACATGAACGCTTTGTGTCCGGATGTTTGGTAAATGCTTTTAACAACTTTGGACATTTTATTTCTTAAAAGATGTTGAATAGATATCCTTATGCAGTGCTTCAAAATATTGGGGCATATTTACCAATGCTGGTGTACCGCCGAGTGCGCTCTGTTAGGCCAGGATCATTCACACCGTTTGGATGCAGTTTTTGTGGCGCTTTTTGTCTGTTTTTTGAGCCAAAGCCAGCAGTGGATCCATAAGGAAGAAAAGGTATCAAGAATAGAGTGATGAATCTCCTTTCATTTGTGTGTTCAGCTAAAACCACCAAAAGACTGTGAGAGATCCTGGCTTTAGAGGAATATGGCGCAGTTTTTCCATCTGGCATTTGGTAAATAAGTCACTTCCTGGCACAATTGCATTAATATGACCCAGATGGATGAGAGTTGAGTTTGTCAGAGCAAAGCTATTTAGCTGATATCTGTAATCAACTTCCTTTTGTTTTACATAGACTGCAGGCAAGCCAGTATCGCGAGATAGTTGGACCTAGAGAGAGATATTTTTCTATGTGTATGTATCTTTCTGTGTTCATCTCTAATGCAGAGCTAGGTGTTAGAATAATCAAAAAAATCTCAGTAAATGCAAGGAGAATATTGCACAGTGCCGTCCCAGTTATAGTTTGAAAAAAAGAGAAGGGGGGGGGGGGCACAATTCTAGGACTGAACCAGCACACACTGAGATACAAAATTACAGAAAGTTTTTATTAAATATAGAAAAGTTATATAGATACCATTTCCCTGGTTATTACCACACATTATAATCAAATATGAAAGGGAATTAAAACAACCACATAATTGACCTGGCCAGGCATATTAAAAGGATAGGACCCAAAAAATCCATGATGGCTCAAGGGAGCAACATGCAATATACTTTTATATAAGGACACAAGGAAGCAGTTGTAGAGAGATACAGCTGGTAAATATATATGTATGATGAAAAAAGGACCGTGATGATCCAAACAAGTCTCTCTTATAGATTGGCATTTCCCAAATACAAAGTGCAAGGGAAGCACATTAATCATGAGTGAAATATACTCCTCTTTGCAGAAGTTTTTATGGGGCCCCGTTATTCTTTTAGCATGCACAAAGTGTAGGCAGGTTTGAATCGACTAGTGCATCGCCACACATCTAGATTGTGGTAAGTCACGTGGTGTGATGGAAAAACTGCAGTAGATTCTGTATACTGGATTATCTCCCGTAACAATGTGCCATAAATGGAAGACACCAAGCTGGGAGCAGCCGGTCAAAGCCCATGTCAGAACTATTCAACGCTGCCTTACAGGGGTAGCAACTGGTCCAGGTATGTATAGCCAGAGAAGCCGTTCCTGACGGCAGGGGCTAAAACACTAATTTTTTTTCCACGAAAAATCTTCCAGAGCAGCGTGCTACAAGATCAGCTCCGCACCGCATGTAATCATGCAGGGCAGATGCACAATGTGGTGATGTCACTCACATCCATGTCAACTTTTGGCTTGACGCGTTTCGTCCCTTCCGGGACTTCCTCAGAGCAGTCATGGCCATCATCCTTAACCACATCTTCTATGGGCATGCTCTTAAAGGTGCAGTACCACTTATAATAGGGCTACTTTGTATCAAGTTAATAATAAATCAAAAATCCCTTCAGAACTCATCCCATTCAATGGTATCTCAGAAGATAAATTCAATAAACATCATAATGATACTATAAAGCATATTTTACAAAAGAGCGCAATATCTCAGATGATACAATGGTTCAATATCAAAATAGAAAAACAACAAAGTAAACAAGAGGCTATTCATTCCATATACCTCAAAATTAGATATCAAAATTATGAAGAGGTGCCTTCTCAACAAAAAAGGGGGATGGGGGGGACAGCAACATTTTGAGAACAGCACATTGATTAATCAAGTGTTCCTTAATAAATCGAGAAAGGTATTAAGTCGGGCAAGCAGGGTGCCAGCAGCCGACAACAGGGAGTCAGTCAGGGACATTGCCATAATGACAGTCACAGACCGGGTCCCCATAAGCGGCAGCAGGCAGTACGCTGCTCTGGCGGACTTCTCTTGACCTCAAAAAAGTGTTTAGCCCCTGCCGTCAGTAACGGCTTCTCTGGCTATACATACCTGGACCAGTTGCTGCCCCTGCAAGGCAGCGTTGAATAGTTCTGACATGGGCTTGGACCGGCTGCTCCCAGCTTGGTGTCTTCCGTTTATGGCACATCGTTAACTTGAGATAATCCGGTATACAGAGTCTACTGCAGTTCTGTTGCTCCCTTGAGCCATTATGCATTTTTTGGGCCCTATCCTTTTAAAGAGGCTCTGTCACCAGATTTTGCAACCCCTATCTGCTATTGCAGCAGATAGGCGCTGCAATGTAGATTACAGTAACGTTTTTTATTTTTAAAAAACGAGCATTTTTGGCCAAGTTATGACCATTTTTGTAGTTATGCAAATGAGGCTTGCAAAAGTCCAAGTGGGTGTGTTTAAAGTAAAAGTCCAAGTGGGCGTGTATTATGTGCGTACATCGGGGTGTTTTTAATACTTTTACTAGCTGGGCGTTATGACGAGAAGTATCATCCACTTCTCTTCAGAACGCCCAGCTTCTGGCAGTGCAGACACACAGCGTGTTCTCGAGAGATCACGCTGTGACGTCACTCACAGGTCCTGCATCGTGTCGGCCACAAAGGCACCAGAGGCTACAGTTGATTCTGCAGCAGCAAAATGGTCATAACTTGGCCAAAAATGCTCGTTTTTTAAAAATAAAAACGTTACTGTAATCTACATTGCAGCGCCGATCTGCTGCAATAGCAGATAGGGGTTGCAAAATCTGGTGACAGAGGCTCTTTAATATGCCTGGTCCGGTCACTTATATGGTCGTTTGAATTCACTTTAATCTTTGATTATAAAGTATGGTATCTATATAACTTTTCGATATTTAATAATACAAACTTTTTGTAATTTTTTATCTCCGTGTGTCCTAGAATTGTGCCCTTTCCCTCCCCTCTTCCTTTTTTTGCTCTCTTTTTTTTGCAGAGCTACAGTATGTGTCTTTATCATTACTACAAACTTGTGCATGGTCTGTTTAAATTATAGGTTAATCCATTCCATCAGCCCTTTCTTCTTGTTAGCTTATATATAGTAAAAGAGTGGTAGATGGAAGGGTGTGACACATGACTACTTTTATTAACATTTTTTTTAGGGAAATCGAAAAAAAACTGCAAATTTGCCACCGTTTTTCGTATCCTAAATTTACGCCATTTACCGTGTGGTAGAAATAACACTAACTTTATTCAGCCGGTTGTTGGGATTGCAACGATACCAAATTTATATAAATTTTGTATGTTTTACTACTTTTACACAGTAAACACTTTTTTTTTTCAAAATTATTTGTTTTTGTCTCCATATTTCAGGAGACATAACTTTTTTTATTTTTCCGCCGATGCAGTTGTAGGAGAGCTTGTTTTTGCGTGACGACTTTTCGTTTTTATTGGTACCATTTTGGAGTAGATGCGACTTTTTAATCACTTTTTATCACATTTTGTTTTTAAATTAGGATCGACAGAAAACAGCAATTTTTGCACTGTTTTTTTATTTTTTAACGGCGTTCACCGTGCGGGTAAAATAATGTAATAACTTTATAGTTGGCCGTTCCGAATGCGGCGATACCAAATGTGTAATTATTATATTTTTTTTTAATAATGCGTTTTGTATGGGAAAAAAGAGTTGTGTTTTTTTTTTTTGGGGGGGGGGGGGGTTTATTTAATAAAGTTAACTTTTTTTTTTTTCTCCTTTTTACTAGTACCACTAGGGGACTTCACTATGCGATCCTCCGATCACATTTACAATACACTGCGATACGTTTGTATTGTAGTGTATTAGTGCCTGTCCGTGTAAAACAGACAGGTATCTACTAGGCCATACCACTGTCATGGCCTTGCAGGCATAACTAGTGGCAGACCCCTGACCACCGACATCCTGCGATCTTATCTCAAGATGGGGTGAGAGGTGATGCTCGCTATTGAGCGCCGATCTGAGGGGTTAAACTGGCGAGATCGATACTGATATCGATCTCGGCCATTCGAGAAGGGCTGCTCCCAGCCCTCCACTACCGGAGGTAGCTGAGAGCAGGGAGATTTAATGGCTCCCTGCTCTATTTATTTATTCCAATGCAGTGCCGTGAAAATGCGAATGCATCGCAATAAAGCCCGTTAGCGGCTGCCGTGAAAAGGCGTATGCATTAGAATAAAGCCCGTTAGTTGCCGCCGTGAAAAGGCGTATTGGCAGTCACTAACGGGTTCATTGACAAACTCAAGGTACATACAATGAGTGGTCAATGTACGGTAAGTATGAGTTGCTTGTCTGTTAACCTCTTCCTCTGTTTCACTCTTTCAGACCGAAGAAACTCATCCAATCAACTGGAAACCTGAAATTATCAAAAGGAAAAGATTTTAATACGCTGCATCTGTAATTTTTTTGGTTACGATTTGTTTATCACAGTTTGACAGCATGGATTCTGTTTCAAACATTAAGCCTAACTTTGGCTTTGGCCTTTGTCTTTCATCATTGTATTCAAATACATCCTGTTATGGCTATTTCTTCTACGATCCCTTGAAGCTGTCAATTTAGAAAAAAAAGGAAACCTATTAAAAGCTGAGCTTCCCAATGTAGGAATCAAAAACAGTTTTTTTAAAGACCATCTGATCTTATCTACCATCATTTGTAATTTTTTGTGAATGCCGCCATTGAATACAGATCTCTTGTGATTAATTTTATAATTTAAAAGGGGTTTAACTTCATCTGCAGCTATTATTTTTTTTCCCCAGAAAATGTTTTTATATTTCCTTTGTCCCAATAAAACATGCCTGTGTCTACAACTGTGTTATGTTGGTGAGTTAATGAGCTGTTGAGAAAGACGAGATGCAGAATTTTGAGGTTATGAAGTGATGTGCTTGTTATAAAGGAATCTCTGGAGTGGGTAAATGTATAATGTTCTCTGTATCGTTTGTTTGCCTAAAATGGAAGCTGTTTAGGTAAGATGTTGGCTATTATCGAGGCAGAAGAGACAATGGATTGTCAGATTACGTCTTCAAGTCATAACACAGGAAACAATCAATGATTCTCGTTTTTTGGCCAAATCTGCGGGCAAATAAAATAAAAATGGAAAATGATGTAACAATGAATGCGGTTAAGCTTTATAACATTATCTAAACAAAACAGCTTCTTCCTAAAAATGTTAATTGTGTGTAGTAGTCCAGGAAGGATATTTACAGCTTATGCATTCGGACAGATTAAGTCTGAGGTCTGCGAAGCATGCACATCAATGGGAATATCACAAGTCAAATTACACTTCATCAGCCAATTGGAAGAATGTGTGGCAGCGGATGTCAGGGAAAACCACACATTTAGAACCTCGCAAAACTGGCATATGTTCTTCATTATAGCCACCCTCGTACAAAATATCACTTTTGCATTCTTAAAAATTGTATTATTTCGCTCCCAATCTGATATGAGCAGCAATTATACATCTTAAGAAGACTAAGCTTTTTGACAGCAAGCTGCGCAGGTATAGGATAGGCTATTGCTGATGTATTGTTTTCGTCATTATATTTTTGACTTGTGTTTCCATATGACAGTGCTAAAATATTAGTAAGAAATGTTCATGAACTTGCAGCATTGCATGGTGATGGCACGAATGATGGCCACTCTTTTATACATATTAAGAAAGCTTCGGCACTGGTGAAAGACATGAACGAAGTGATAAAAAAATTTCATTCGTCAAATATTTTTCAGGCATAAAACCATCCAAGGAAAAAAGACCAACACTATAGGTATGTGAAATGATTGACCCCACTCTAGGCACTATGTAAATAGTCAGGGCGGAGGGGTATCGAGGTGCAATCTTTGTGAGACTTCATACTATGAGGGACAGAATTGAGGAGATTGATTGGTTTAGAACACAGCACTCTTTTCTTAATACATTTTTACTAAAACTACATCTTGGAAACCATGCCCGCTTTTCTTGTCACTTTCTAGATTTGGCGTGTGCTGAAAAATTGGTAAATTTTACAGCAAATGTATCACATGTTTTTTTTGTCTGTGTGCACCAAAGTACGGTGTAAACTGCATGATAAATGTGGCCCGATGTCTTCACTTGGCAAAAAGCAGACAAAACGGAATGAGGTACGTTGATCAAAACTAGTGTAAGGGAAAATGGAGTTGTTGCCCACAGCAACCAATCAGATTGCTGCTTTCATTTTCATTTTTCCACTATGTTTGTGGGATGAGATTGTAAGTGTCTTGGGTAACAATACGAGTGATTGCTTTTTCTAAAAGTTCATCTCCTAATCAGAGTGACTAGCAAATTTCTCTATGTAAATTGCAGAGCTTGCACCTAGTTCAGCCAAGTGCAGTATTCAGAACATCTGCTTGTCACCAGCTCCCTAAGGCCCAACTGCCAGATATCATAGATCTTGCCGAAAGATTGGTGAACACCATTATTTTGTTTTCTATGAGAAAAGGGAAGGATTATTTTTTTTTTCTTAAACATTTAACATCTTTATGTCCGAAAGCATTTGGAGTTCGAATTGCAGGTCCTTGCACGTTGTGTGAATGAATGACCCACAACTTTTCAAACTTCTGACAGTCTTTATCTAGTAACGTGGGGTGCATAAAAATGTAAAGCCAAAAACCCAGACGCTTTCACGCTGGCTGCAGTGACTAACCCCCAAGTGGAATTAATTTATTATCTGGGTGTTACATCAAGTTATCCGTGTTCTCAGAGCTATAAGCTTTCTCTGTAACATGACATGAAATGTAGGAAGCTTTTCATGTATACGGTTCCAAAGTTCAATTAATTTAGTTTATACGTTACGTGTCTGCGTTTAGGTTATACCTTCTTGTCAATAAGTAGTTTTCGTCTTGGTTACGTTAGTCACATTTTTTGTTGCAGTGCTTCAGTGTATCCTAGACTTTTGTTGGATTATTGTGGTAGGACTTTCTTTCTACTTACTGGGGTCATCCGATGTAGGACATTTATCACCGATCAACTAGTTAGGTGATATCTGATCGCTGGGGGCCCCACAATCACTACAACGGGGGTCCTGAGCCTCCGTTCCGCTTTACTGCACGACCACTGTTTTCGGCATTTGGTTTTCAGTCAGCACCTCAGACATTGAAGGAAGCGGGAGGTCGCATACGTGACCAATGGTCCATTGAAGCTTTTCACTGTTGCCATGCAGTGAAGAGAAACGGGGGCCTCCGTTCTAGTGATCAGTGGTGTCCTAGCAGACTTATAAATGTCCTTCATGGGACAAACCCTTTAACAGTATTTGGTAGAAGTTGTGATGTCTAGAAATTTAGGATAGTCAATAAAACGTCATACACAAATTACCATTTATGAATTCTGGTAAAAAAAAAAAGTCAGAACTATTAAAGACACTGCTCAATTAAAGGGGTTCTTTGCTTGGACAACCCATGTTTGCTAGAGTCCCTTGACTATAAGCTGATCACAAATTGTCCCTCTCGGCTGTAATCTGTGGGGAAATGTGGCCACCATATTCTAATTATGCATGCCCACTAAAACTCTCACACGATAGGCCTTATTTATCAGTTGTCTAAGAAAAAGTGGCTTTGTTTACCTTCGCTGCCAGTGTAAAACGAGATCATGGTTTTATTTGAGACTGAGGAGTGTTTGTTAAAACTTATTGCAAGTGAAGAATAAAGTAGTTGACCATCACAACAACTCATATTTCTTAGAGGCCCTAGGTGAAACGAAGCAACATGATGGTTGCCATGGGCAACCTCTCCACTTTCCCTTGCACCAGATTTGATACATCTCCCCCGGTGTTTTTTAATTATGTCTGAGGCTCCATCCTCCTGCTCTGTCCATACGTATAAAAAAATAATCTAGTCAATAGCTTGATGAAACGCGTAGGGAATAGGGTCTCTGGATTTAGGAAGAAGATGCTATCTAGCATTTTCATGGCAACTGTTCTGCTTTGCCAGATATAAGAACATTGCCAGTTAAGGAAAACAATATCAAATGTCCAATGCAGGAATAATTAGGGTACAAACGTAATTTTGAGCCAAATGTGTTTTTAATTCTAGCAATAAACTTTTAGTTTTATAAGAAGTTTTTTTTGTTCAGTGAAGAATCTTAGATTTTTAACCTACATCACATTTGGCATCCCGTCTCTCTCATTTATTATTATTTGACTTTAATAGCAACCAATCAGACTTCTGTCTCCAGTAAAGGGCCGTTCACATGGTTAGGTCCAGAATTATTTGGACAGTGATACAATTGTCATGATTTGGGCTCTGCATGCCACAACATTGGATTTGAAATGAAACAACTGAGATGCAATTGAAGTGTAGACTTTCAGGTTTAATTCAAGGGGTTGAACAAAAATATCCTGAAAAATAGCCTGAAGTCTGGAACCCATGGACATCACCAAACGTTGGGTTTCCTCCTATGTGATGCTTTGCAGGCCTTTACTGCAGCGGTCTTCAGTTGTTGCTTGTTTGTGGGTCTTTCTGTGGTTGGTTTTGTCTTAAGCAAGTGAAATGCTCGGGTTGAGATCTGGTGATTTTGATTTGGCCATTGCAGAATATTCCACTTCTTTGCAGAAAACTCCTGGGTTGCTTTCGCAGTATGTTTTGGGTCATTGTCCATCTGTACTGTGAAGCTACGTCCAATCAACCTTGCTGCATTTGGTTTAATTTGAGCAGAAAGTATATCCCTGAACACTTCAGAATTCATCCGACTCTTCTGTCTTCAGTCACATCATCAATAAACACTAGTGACCCGGTGCCTTTGGCAGCCATGCATGCCCATGCCATCACACTGCCTCCACCATGTTTTACAGAGGATTTGGCGTGCTTTGAATCATGAGCCGTTCCAAGCCTTCTTTATACTTTCTTCCTCCCATCATTCCGGTACAGGTTGATCTTAGTTTCATCTGTCCTAAGAATGCTGTTCCAGATCTGGGCTGGCTTCTTTAGATGTTGTTTGGCAAAGTCAAAAATAGAAAGGCCAAATTAGAGGCTGATTAATGGTTTGCTCCTTGTGAACCCTCTGTATTTGCACTCATGAAGTCTTCTCCTTATGGTAGGCTTAGATGCTGATACACCTACTTTCGGGAGAGTGTTCTTCACTTGGGTAGATGTTGTGAAGGGGTTTTTCTTCACCGTGGAAAGGATTCTGCGATCATCCACCACTGTTATCTTCCGTGGACATCCATGCCTTTTGGAGTTCACGAGATCACCAGTGCGATATTTATTTTATTTTTTTCAAGAATGTACCAAACTGTTGATTTGGCCACTCCTAACATTTGTGCTATCTCTCTGATGGATTTCTTCATTGTTTTCAGTCTAACAATGGTCTGTTTCACTTTCATTGAGAGCTCCTTTGACCTCATGTTGTGGGTTCACATCAACAGCTTCCAAAAGGCAAAGGCCACACCTGGAATCAACTCCAGACCTTTTACCTGCTTAATTGATGGATTAACAAGGGAATAGCCCATGCAGCCCATAAAATAGCTTTTTAGTTAATTGTCCAATTACCTTTAGTCCCTTGAAAAAGAGGCAGCTACATATTAAAGGGCTGTAATTCCTAAACCCTTCCTTTAAATCAGGGTGTAAATACCCTCAAATTAAAGCTGAGAGTCTGCACTTTAAGCCCATATTGATTATATAACTGTATATTCAATATGTTTTGCTGAACAACTAAAATGCCCAAGCTTGTGTCACTGTCCATATAATTCTGGTCCTAACTGTATATACCTTGACCCTGTCAGTTTCCCACTGGCGTGCTGCAGAAAAGTCAGAGGGAAACTGATGCTAGAACGGATCCCATAGCTTTCTATGGGATCTGTTCTGGCACAAGGGACATGAGTTGTGGCACCGTATGGCGCCGAACCTGTACAGGAGCCAAACATGTTACCTGCAGCGTTTTTGTGTCCGGCTTCCTGGGAGGTCCCGCGCCATACCTTTATTCTGCGCGTCAATACGATTACAGCGATACCAAATTTATATAGTTTTCTTTGTTTTACTACTTTTACAAGGAAAAAACGGATTGTTAAAAATAAAATTTAAGTTTTGTCTCCACATTCTGAGAGCCATAACTTTTTTTTATTTTTCTGTCGATTTAGCCATGTGAGGGCTTATTTTTTGTGGGGCAAGCTGCAGTTTATATTGGTACCATTTTGGGGTACATGAGACTTTTTGATTTTCATTTTTTGTGGGAGAAGAAGGGACCAAAAATCAGCAATTCTGATGTTTTTACGGCGTTCACCGTGCAAACTAAATAATGATATATTGTAATAGTTCAGACTTTTACGGACGCGTCGATAGAAGTCATGTTCGCTCTATTTTTTTTTACATTGTGTTTAAGGGAAAATGGGAAAAGGTTGTTTTTTTAGCTTTTTAATTTTTTTTATTTGTTAAAAAAACCTTTATTTTACTGTTCTTTACTTATTTTACTTGTCCTCCTAGGGGACTTTAACCAGCGATCGTTAGATCGCTTGCACGATCTACTGCAATACCAACGTATTGCAGTATATCGCGATTCTGACAGTCTCCTATGAAGCCCTGCCAGACCCCTGGACGAAGGCATTCGCCAAAACGCGTGTCGGGTCTAGCGTCTCCCCCATGCGGTGACATGAATCTGGGTACGTACTATCATTTCTTGTATTAGACTCCTGTAGCTGCTTGTTCACTAGATTTAGGCTGTACTCTGCATACATTGGCTTTTTTGTATTGTCTTACTATGCAACTTACCTTTACTGGTTATAATTTCTGATACCAGTAAATGGTGTCCTCCCGACCGGAAGCACACTATTTTTGCACATTGGCACTTTATAAATACACTGCTTCCTACATGTTATATGTATTCAGCTTAGTGCTGATAAAAGCATCTAATCTTGGGTCTCTATAATACATGCTTATGTCCCAATACCATTTCATGTATCCTGCATGGGCTGACACCTTTTTTACATTGTATGACTCATTTTTTAATTATTTGTGTCTCTGTCAATAAAGAAATTTGTTTCTATCACACATTATGTGAGTTGTACTTGACCTCTTCCTCTAGGTTTTTCTTCATAGGAGTACAAAGATTGCGGACCTGGGGGACTTCGTCAGGCCCCCAGACAGCCGTGCCAACCAATGGCTCCCCCCGATCTCGCTGCGGGGGGGGGGGGATGTTACAGGGGGTCAACCCCCTTGTTTTTAGTCATTTAAATTCCGCGATCTCTATTGAATGCGGCATTTAACGGGTTAAACAAGCAGGATCACACTCGAACGGGTAACACACAGCCGACACACTCGCTCTATATACGGCGGATGTCGGGAAGGGGTTCAGAGGTATTTTGTACCTTGAACTGAGCTGGTTACCCATGACAGCTCCTACCCACAGAAATATTCACAGATATTATATTTATCCATTCACCCATGACAGCACCCCGGGAGAGGCGTCCCATTCACTGGACAGGAAGCCTGATATTAAAAAGGAAGTACCTCTCCACACACCCAGTCAGGTTTCCTGTCCTCCGAATGGGATTGTCCTGTGGTTTAAGACACTCTCCTGGATTGCAGACTCTCTAGCAGGTACTCACTGTGTTCCTGGAGGTATTTTGAAGGTGTAAGACTCTTAGGGAGCAACCTTAAGTCTGGGGCTGGTATACCCCTTCCCCTCCTGGTCACCACTTCCCTCTACGGAGGTGGTAAGCTCTTGCCGCGGGTGGGGTCTCCTCTGGGGGGAGAGGCTTCTCCTGAGGTCAGGCCTGTCTCCAGTTTACAGAGAGGGAGCCAGGATTTATGGCCCAGCGTTCGGCCACTTCCTGCTCACTGTGGTGACCACTTTCGGTCGCAGTGCAAGTCGCTTCCGGCGGAGGTGACGCACGTACATCCCAGGAAGCGGTGTTTCGACGGCCCTGTTGGGGAGGAAGGGCTACCTACAGCACGTCATGGCCAGTGAGCCTCCCTAGCCAATCCTAGGCCTATTGTAGGCCTGAACCAAGATGGCTTTTTCTCCAACCAAGCAAACAGTATGGAAGTTCCAGGAGAAGCAGCAGGACGTGCGGAACGACCTGAGCTATCGGACCCAGTAAGATCTTCCAGTCCGGTACTTTAACCCCTTAAGGACGCAGCCTAGTTTTGGCCTTAAGGCCTCATTCCCACGACAGGGTTTCCCGGCCAGGTGCCGGCCGTTCATAAAACGGCCGGCACCCGGCTGCATTAGGAATAATAGACCCATAATGGGGCTATTCACACGACCGATTTTTTGACGGCCTGGAAAACCGGCCGTCAAAAAATAGGACATGCTCTATCTTCGGCCGGGTGCCCGGCTCCCATAGAGGTCTATGGGGCCGGGTAATACACGGCCATCACCGGGATTTGTCCCAAGTGATGGCCGGGTTTTCCGGCGCTTGCGCTCTATCTCCTCGCAGAGTGCATGTGAGGAGGAGGAGTTGATGCCATTCTGACGAATGGCTGTGCGCTGTACACTGTGGCAGGGCCGGGGTGTACAGCAGGTGGAAGGGAGCGCTGCGCTGGCTCCCTTCCCCGGCTTGTTTTAAAAGCGCCCTGGCCCGGCGACACCTTCGATGGCGCCGCTAGCAGCTTCTGCTGCGGCTGCTACTACTGCAGCGACACCACTATAGCAGAGCAGGGAGGTATCTCCCTGCTCTGCTATGTGCTAGCCGCACTTTAGCTCCTTGAAGGAGCGGAATCCCCGTGTTTTCGGGGATTGCGCTCCTGGACAGCGCGCTTGATGTTTGTCCATATCTGGGCAGTGACATCAGGGGAAACTCCTGAAGCGGAATCCCCAAACACATGGGGATTCCCCTTCAGGAGTTGCCGCTGATGTCACTGTCCAAAATGGCCGATTTTACCGGCCGGGGCTCGGGCGGGACCCGGTCGTGTGAATCCCGCCTAAGGCTCAGAGCCCATTTTTCAAATCTGACATATTTCACTTTATGTGGTAATAACGTCGGAATGCTTAAACCTACCCAAGCGATTCTGAGATTGTTTTCTCGTGACACATTGGGCTTCATGTTCGTGGTAAAAAAATTTCGATATATTCAGTGTTTATTGGTGAAAAATTGCAAAATTTAGAGAAAATTTTGAAAAAATTTCATTTTTCAGAATTTAAATTCATCTGCTTGTAAAACAGAAGGTTATACCACCCAAAATAGTTACTAGTTCACATTTCCCATATGTCTACTTTAGATTGGCATCGTTTTTTGAACATTCTTTTATTTTTCTTGGACGTTACAAGGCTTAGAACATAAACAGCAATTTCTCATATTTTGAAGAAAATTTCAAAAGCCTTTTTTTTTAAGGTACCTCTTGAGTTCTGAAGTGGCTTAGAATTAGAAACCCTGATAAAACACCCCATTTTAAAATCTAGACCCCTCAAAGTATTCAAAACAGCATTTAGAAAGTTTTTTAACCCTTCAGGCATTTCACAGAAATTAAAGCAAAGTGGAGGTGAAATTTGCAAATTTCATTTTTCTTTGCTGAATTTTAATTTTATTCAATTTTTTTTTATTTAACACAGAAGGTTTTACCAGAGAAACACTACTAAATATGTGTTGTCCAGATTCTGCAGTTTTTAGACATGTCCCACATGTGGCTTTACTGCGCTCGTGGAATAAAACACAAGCCCTAGAAGCAAAGAAGCACCTAGTGCATTTTGAGGCCTCTTTTTTTATTAGAATATATTTTAGGCAGCATGCCAGGTTTGAAAAGGTGTTGAGGTGCCAAAACAGTAGGAATCCCCCAATAGTGACCACATTTTGGAAACTACACCCCTCAAGGAATTAATTTATGGTTGTGGTTACCATTTTGACTGCACAGTTTTTTCACAGCACCTATTTGAATTGGGCTGTGAAATGAAAAAAAATTTATTTTTTCCAATAAAATGTCATTTTTTTATAAAAATTTCTTATTTTCACAAGAAATAAAATACTCCATTTTGTTGCCCAATTTGTCCTGAGTACGGCAATACCCCATTTGTGGTGATAAACTGCCGTTTGGGCCCATGGGAGGGCTCAGAAGGAAAGGAGCGCTATTTGTTCTTTGGAGTCCAGATTTTGCTGGATTGGTTTTCGGGTGCCATGTCGCATTTGCAGAGCCCCAGAGGTATCAAAGCAATAGAAACCAACCACAAATGAACCCATTTTGGAAACTACACCCCTCAAGGAATTCATTTATGGGTGTTGTGACCATTTTGATTCCATAGTTTTTTCACAGAACTTATTTGAATTGAGCTGGGAATTAAAACAAAATTATTTTTTTCAAATATGTAGTTTTGGCTGAAAATTTCTTATTTTCACAAGAAACAAAATACCCCATTCTGTTGCGCAATTTGTCCTTTAGTGCTGCAATACCCCATTTGTGGTGAAAAAAACTGCCGTTTGGGCCCATGGGAGGGCTCAGAAGGAAAGGACCACCCTTTGGCCTACTGGGGATTTTCTAGTGCGAAGTCATGTATGCAGAAGCCCCTGAGGTACCAGTACAGTTGAAACCCGCAATAAGTGACCCCGTTTTAAAAACTACACCCTTAAGGCATTCATCTAGAGGTGTAGTGAGCATTTTGACCGGAGACCTACACCCCATAAACTATAATGTGGGTTCTCCCGGGTATGGCAATACCCTACATGTGGCTGTTATCAGCTGCCTGGGCACACAGCAGGGCCCAGAGGTGAAAGACGAGGGGGGATAAGCTGTGCGGAGTGCATCAGGGTAAGTAAAATTGGGGTAAATTATAAACCAAGGGATGTATGATAAATTTTAAAACACTCTTTCATACAGAGCTCTGGTTATTCGGGACACGTGTCACATTGATATATTGTGTCATCCCTTATCACCCTCTTATAGCAGACTTTGCACCTCTTTTGACTTTTTCCCTTCTTGCCAGTTTGGGGAACTTCTCCTGGAAAGTGTTGCCGCCCTGGTACGATGCGTGTGGCCCCGCTTCCAGAAGTACTGGGTGCCCCCCCTTTTTGGTCTCTAAAGATTAGGTTCTTGATCACCACCTCTTGAAATTCCAGGAAAGTTCCCCTCTGGCCTGCACATCGATGTAGCACGTACGCATTGTACAATGCCATCTGTATGATGTGCACAGCCAGCTTCTTATACCACTCCGCATGGCGCTGCAGGGCTTCAGGATTTGATCTGACAAGTCCATCCCTCCCATGTACCTATTGTAGTCCAGGATGCAGTGTGGTTTGGGGGTGGCCTTTCCTTCATATATCCTAAATCTGTAGGTATACCCTGATGCACTCTCGCACAGCTTATACATCTTCACGCCATACCTTGCCCTCTTACCCGGCAGGTACTCGCGGAATTGAACCCTCCCTTTAAAATGTACCAGGGACTCATCAATAGAAATACACTTCTCGGGGGTGTATGCTTGGGAAAACCGGGCACTGGAACGGTCTAATAGGGGTCTCCATTTATACAAACGGTCAAAACTGGGGTCATCTCGGGGTGGGCACGGCTCATTATCAGTATAATGTAAGAAGCGAAGTATTGCCTAATTTATTTATTTTTTTAGGTTACAGTTCAGTTCTGAAGTTGCTTTGAGGGGCCCATATATTAGAAACCCCTATCAAACACCATTTTAGAAACTAGACCCCTCAAAGTATTCACAACAGCATTTAGAAAGTTTATGAACCCTTTAGGTGTTTCACAGAAATTTAGAGCAAAGTAGAAGTGAAATTTAAATTTATTTTTTTTGTCAGTAAATCCTCTTTATACCATTTTTTTTATAACACAAAAGGATTTATCAGAGAAACGCAACTTAATACGTATTGCCCAGATTCTGCAGTTTTGAGAAATATCCTACATGTGGCCCTAGTGCGGTAATGGACTGAAGCACCGGCCTCCGAAGCAAAGGAGGACCTAGTGGATTTTGAGGCCTCTCTTTTTATTAGGCACCATGTCCGGTTTGAAGAGGTCTTGTGCCAAAACATTGGAAACCCCCCAAAAGTGACCCCAATTTGGAAACTAGACCCCTTGAGGAATCCATTGTAGTTTTCTTGGGGTGCATGCGGCTTTTTGATCCGTTTTTTTATTCTATTTTTAGGTGGCGTGGTGACTAAAAAAACAGCAATTTTTTTTTTTTTACAGCGTTCACCGTGTGCTATAAATGACATATTCACTTTATTCTGCGGGGCGATACGATTATGGCGATACCCTATGTTTATAGTTTTTTTTTATGTCTTATGGCGTTTGCACAATAAAATAAGTTTTGTAAAAAATCATTCACTTTTTGTGTTACCTTATTCTAAGGGCCAGAACTTTTTTATTTTTCAATCAATAAAGCCGTGCGAGGACTTATTTTTTGCATAACGAACTGTAGTTTCGATCAGTACCATTTTTAGGTACATCCGACTTTTTGATCTTTTTATTCCATTTTTTGGGAGGTGAAGTGACCAAACAATTGTGATTGTGGTACGGTTTATTATTTTCTTTTACGGCGTACACCGTGCGGGATAAATAACGAAATAATTTTGTAGTTCAGGCCGTTACGGACACGGTGATACCAATAATGTATATTTTATTTGTTTATATATTTTTATTAATAATAAATGACTGATAAGGTAAAAAGGGGGATTTTTACTTTTAATACTTTTAAAACTTTTATTTTCTTATTTTTACGCCTTTTTTTTTTTTTAACTTTTTTTTAACTTTATTACTTTGTCCCACTAGGGGACTTGAGGGCAGGAGGCCCTGATCGCAATTCTAATACACTGCACTACATGCGTAGTGCAGTGTATTAGAGCTGTCAGCTACTCACTGACAGCAAGCATAGTGGGTCCTGACTTTATGGCATAGCCGGACGCCATTGTTTGGTGTCCGGTTGCCATAGTCACCATCGCCGGCCGCTATCGTGGCGATGGCAGCTTAAACCCTAAAAAGCCGCGATCTCTATAGAACGCGGCTTTTAAGGGGTTTATCAGCGGGGAGACAGCGATCGGTCCCTGCTGTAGGAGCTGTAACAGCTGCTGTACGAGACAGCAGCTGTCACAGCTCCTGTATGTGTCGGGAGGACGGCCGAAACGGCCGTTACTCCCGAGATGTACTATTAGGTCATGGAGCGCGAACAATACAGCTGCCATGACCTAATAGTACGTCCAGGAGCAGGAAGGGGTTAAACGGCATTGGATCTTCTAGGAAGCATGGTATGACAGACAAACACCTTTTTTTCATTTATTAATTTTGCCTTTCTTTGTATATTACACGTTTCTTAGGGTCCCATGAAAAAGTAAGACAAGACAGGGCCTAGGTGTTTCTAATTCTTCTAATGAAGTTGGGCTATTTGAGGAAGAGGGGGAGCTATGCTCCTCTGAATATTCCTGATGAAGGGGGAACAACCCTATTTCCAGCTGAGGATGTGGACCAACTTCTTAAAGCAGTCCAGGCCACTATGAATATTGATGACCCTAAGGAACCCCGATCCATCCAACACATTATATTTGAGGGCCTGGGTACTAGGAAACAGAGGACTTTTCCTATTCACGAAAATATGGCCAGACTCATTAGAAGGGAATGGAAGAACCCTGATAGAAAGTTAGGCATTCCTAAAATTTTGAAAATAAAGTATCCCTTTGAGGATGAATTAAGCAAGGACTGGGATAGTTTTCCCAGACTGGATGCCCCAGTAGCTAAGATATCAAGTAAGAATGTGAATGCCTTACTTTTTGAAGATCTGGGTTCCCTCCCCGATCCTATGGATAGGAAGGCGGACTATTACTTAAAGAGAATCTGGGAAGCCTCTGCAGGGGCCTTTAAACCTGGTATTGCGGCCAGATGCATAGCCAAGTCCCTTAAAATCCGGATAGCTCAACTAGAGCTTCATCTCAGAGACAAAACTTCTAGGGATCAGATACTGTCTTCCCACCCGGTTTTGTCTAAAGCCGCAGACTTTTTGGCTGATGCCTCAGTGGACTCTGTCCGTCTGTCAGCTAGATCTGCAGCCCTATCCAACTTAGCCAGAAGAGCTTTATGGCTGAAGACATGGAAGGGAGATGTGGGCTCAAAAGGGAAACTCTGTTATATCCCTTGTTCAGGAGACTTTTTGACAGGACTCTGACAAGAGGAAAGGGTTTTTTTCTCAGAACAAACCAGACTCCTTTCGACCCAGGTATAATTTTAAAAAAAAACAATCCCAAGGGAGAGGAATTTAGATCCTCTAAATTTCCCAAGAAAAATAGGGGCTTCTTGTGTAGGCCTCAGAACGATCCCAAGAATAAGGATCACCAACAACAGTGGGGTAGGAGGTCCTTTATACCGATTCTTCCAAGAATGGGAAAAGATCTCGTCAAACCCGGGTTCTAGATATTATAATGACCGGATACAAACTAGAATTCAGGACCCCTCCTCCAGACAGAGGCAGAAAGATTCGGAGAAACAGCTGGCTCTAGAGTCAGAGGTTATTTCTCTTATCAGCAAGGGGGTTCTAGTACAAGTACTGTAACCAGAGATAGGGAAAGGCTACTTATTCACCCCTTTTTCCAGTAAAGAAACCGGAAGGCAGATTCAAGGTTATAATAAACCTAAAACAGCTGAACTCATTCCTGATTTACAAGAGATTTCGGATGGAGCGTGTCTCCTCTACTGTAAATCTCCTCTATAGGAATTGTATGATGGCATCAATAGATCTGGAGGATGCTTATTACCATGTCCCTGTCTGCATCACTCACCAGAAGTATCTAAGGGTGGCAGTAGTTCTGAACGACTACCTAATCTACCTCCATTACAGGGCCCTGCCGTTTGACATCTCTTAGGCTCCGAGAGTCTTTACCAAACTTATAGTAGAAATGACCTCCTATATACGTACAAAGGACATTCTTATCATTCCCTACCTAGACGACTTTTTAATGGTAGACTGAGCCCAGACTTTGACACTCCATCTACAATCAGCACAATCGACTTTAATAGATCTAGGGTAGAACATAAACATAAGCAAGTCGAATTTAACACCGTCCAGCAGATGCATTTTTTTGGGAATCCTCTTACTCATTTAAACAAATTTCTTTTCTCCCTCGGGGAATGATCTGGCCTTTGATACAGAGGGTCTCAAACCTCTTTTTGGTTTACTGAACTTTTTCAGAAGGTCTGGGTCTTCTAACCTCCTGTATCCCGGCCATATTGTGGGCACAGTTCAGGTCCACACCTCTGCAGAGGGACATATTGGAGAAGTGGGACAAGAGCAAATTCTCCCTAGATCACTCCCTACACCTTTTCTCAGTAACCAGACTCTTTCTCAGGTGGTGGATGAAGGTAGAAAATCTCAGGAAGGGTGTTCTATGGGAAATGTCTCCAACCCTGAATATAACATCAGATGCCAGTCCCTTGGGGTGGGGAGCCCATGGCAAATCCTTCTACCTTCAGGGCCAGTGGGATCCTCAAACTTCCATAAAATCTTCCAACTACTGTAAACTGGAGGCAGTACTTCAGGCTATAAAAGGAACCAGTCCTATACTTTCAGGAAAGAGGGTAAAGATTCTTTCAGACAACACTACTACAGTGGCGTACATAAACAGGGAGGTACAAGACAAGGATTTCTGATGAATTTAGCCACAGAGATTTATTCCCTAGCCGAGCAGCATCTATTGTCCCTCTTAGCTGTCCATCTAATGGTAAGGGACAATCAGGTAACAGATTTTTTTCAGCCGAAAACAGTTGCTACAATCAGAATGGTCCCTGAACCAGGAATTCTTCCGGATGATTGTGGCCAGGTGGGGGAATCCTTCCATAGATCTGTTCGCTACCAGGGAGAACAGGGAAGTGCCCAGATTCTTCTCCCTAGACCCCAGGGAATAACTGATAGCAGTAGATGCTCTCTCCCAGTGTTGGAGTCAGGAACAGGATTACACCCCCCCCCCCCCCCCCCTTTGTCTACTTCCAAGAGTATTAAAAAAAGATCAGGGAAGACAGGGCATCGGACACCTTAATCGCTCAATTTTGACCAAAAAGACCATTGTTCACATGGTTAATGAAGCTGTCCTTAGCACAACCATGGATTCTTCCACACAGACTAAATCTCCTGTCCCAGGGCCCAGAGGTTCATCCTGACATCACCAGGCTGCATCTTACAGCATGGAGACTGAGAGGATGATCCTCAGAAAGAGGTATTTCAGAATCGGTCATCTCCACTTTATTGGCAAGTAGAAAACAGGTTAAATCTAAAATATATTTAAGGGTCTGGAAAGCCTTTCTTACTTTTACAGGAATTTTATATCGATCCCTTAACAGATCCAGATATACTGCTGATATTAGACTTTCTCCAGGCAGGGCTAGACAAGAACCTCAAGCCCATTACATTAAAGGTACAGATCTCTGCTCTAAGTTCCTTCTATTATTTCAGGTTAGCAGAACACTCCTGGATTAGAAGGTTCCTGATTGCGGCCTCCAGGATAAGATCCCAAATAAGATCTTCAGTCCCACCCTGGGACTTAAACTTTGTCCTTACTGCCATGATGGGTTCATGCTTTGAACCTTTAGACTCCCTGTCCATAACATTTCTCACTCTCTAAAGATGACCTTTTTACAAGCAATTGCCACTTCCCAGAGAGTAAGCAAAATTCAAGCCCTCTTGGCCTTCCCTCCTTACACTTTGGTGTTACAAGATAGGGTAATTATGAAGACCTTACCAGGCTTCTTGCCAAAGGTAATTTCCCAATTCCATCAAGACCAGAAAATTATTCTTCCCTCCTTCTGTGACTCTCCAAAAAAGCCAAAGGAGCAGGAGTTTAATTGTTCAGATGTGAGTAGGTGTTTAGTACACTACCTAGAGGTCACAAAGGACTGGAGGTCTTCAGACAATCTCTTTATTTAGTGCCAGGGACCAAATAGGCGTTCTGCAACTAGCAGACCAACAATGGCACGGTGGCTTAAACAGGCCATACACTTAGCCTACCTGGGCTGGAAAATGAATCCCACAGAATTCTTAGGAGCTCATTCCACTAGAGCTGCATCTACTTCTTGGGCAGTAAGAGCCAACGCATCTGTAGGCCAGATTTGCAAGGCGTTTACATGGAGTTCACCCAACACCTTTATTAGACATTATAGGTTACAGTTGCATTCAGCCACTGACCTGGCTTTTGGTAGGAAAGTTATACAAGCGGTAGTCCCACCCTAAAAACTGGGGTTCTATATTACATCTCCAGGGGTGCTGTCATAGGTGAAAGGGTAAAAGATTGATTTCTTACCCTTACCAGTAATCGGTTTTTCATGAGCCTATGATGGCACCCCCCTATTTCCCCACTCCTTCAGTTACTTCCTTAGAATCTCTTGTATATAAGATTTATATGAATCTAAATATATATTTATGGTGTGGGTAGCTTTTCACGAAGGTGGTGCAAAAAAAAATGTGTGTGTGTATGTATGTATATATATATATATATATATATATATATATATATATAACAATAACTAATTCTCATCCGGCGTTCTTTCTAAAGACTGGGTGTGTGGAGAGCTGTGTCCTTTTTTATATCATCAGGCTTCCTGTCCAGCAAATGGGTTGCTTCTCCAGGAGTGCGGTCATAGGTTCATGAAAAACCGATTTACCGGTAAGTAATCAATCTTCTTTTTTTATTGACAAAGAGGCCCAAGACATTTTTTTTACCCCCTCTGAGAACAAATCAACACACTTATACACATTGCTAATCCTAGGAAGCTGAATGAAAACAATCCGTATTACCCGAGAAGGTCTCTCTGTGGGAGATAGGTGTGTTGGTAAGGTTGGCACTGGTCTGCCAGTACTGTTTTGCAGGCAAATCAAACAGCTCTAACAGAATTTAGCAACAACCGCTGTAAAACCTGGGACATACCAATTAGATCTTACCAAATTGCGAGGCCACACACCAATACACCTGCCATCAAGAGTGCCTTGGGGGCTACCGGTAATAAAGTTTATGGCCGCGTACCGTCGTTCAGACTTACCCTCTGACGGTCCTGGCCATGGACGCCTGTGTTCTCGGCGGTATCTCCCTCCTGGGAGGCGCCGGCACTCACTTCCAGGTACTGAAACTGTTTCCTGCCGGGCGCGCGCATGGCCTTAAAGGGCCAGTACGCGTCCAGTTGTTAATAATCTGTAATTAGCCCAGAATGCTGCTGGACTATAAAAAGGGCTGTGCCCACTTGATCCTTGCCTGAGCATTGTTGTATACCTAAAGTTTGTCTTGCAAATGGTTTCCCAGTGTTTTCCAGTTTACAGTGTCACCCATTCCTGCTGCCTGTACCCTGTCTCCCGTGCTACCGTGCATCTATGCCATCTACAGTGAATGTCAAGTCGTGTCTTCCGCTGCATCTACTGTGCCATCTACAGTGAAAGTCAAGTTGTGTCACCGCTACGGTCTACATTGCCTCAGGTACCCTTTCTGGACTATAGACATTGTTTTGTACCTAGTTGACCAGCTGCTATCCCGCTAAAACCTTAAAAAAGACCTTCACGTCAGCCTCTATTCTTCATCACCCTGATGTATCCCTACAGTTTTCATTAGAGGTTAACGCTTCCTTTGTTGGTGCCGGTGCACTTTTGTTCCAGAGAGGTTCAAAAGGCAAGACTGTGGTATGTGGGCACTATTCTAAGCTGTTTTCCCCCACAGCACGCAACTACTCGATTGGGGATCGTGAGTTACTGGCTATCAAGCTTGCCCTGCAGGAGTGGAGACACCTACTGGAAGGCACAGCTCATCCTATCCTGGTCTTCACGGACCACAAGAATCTGACCTATCTACAGATGGCTGAACGGCTCAATCCTCATCAAGCCAGGTGGTCATTGTTCTTTGCTCGGTTCCGGTTCGAACTCCACTACCGACAAGAATGTAAGGGGCGATGCCTTGTCTTGGTTGTTTGAAACTGATGACACTGTGGCGTCCCCACAGAATATTATTGATCCTTCCTGCATCTTCTCTGTTAACCCTCTGCAAGTTAGAGACATTCCTCCGGGAAGGACTTTTGTACGACTGGCAGACAGAGGAAGAATCCTTCGCTGGGGGTCACAGTTCCAAGCTGGCAGGTCACACGGGTGCCCGTAAGACCCGAGATCTAATTGCCCGTCAGTTCTGGTGGCCTACACTGCCCAAAGATGTCATGGACTTTGTCTCCTCCTGTACGGTGTGCGCAGCAAACAAAGTTGCCCACTCCAGACCAGCCGGTCTGCTCCAACCACTGCCTGTGCCCGATGCCCCCTGGCAGCATGTTGCTATGGACTTTGTCACAAATCTGCCTCTCTCTGCGGGATGCAGTGTGATCTGGGTGGTGGTGGATCTATTTTCTAAAATGGCTCATTTTGTTCCCCTGACTGGCCTGCCTTCTGCCGCTCAACTGGCTGACCTCTTCGTTCAACACATCTTCCGTATGCACGGCTTGCCTCTGCATATTGTCCAGTTCACCTCGAAGTTCTGGAGAGCACTCTGCGGCCTCCTCGTTGTAAAGTTGGACTTCTCCTCGGCTTATAATCCTCAGTCCAATGGACAAGTCGAAAGGGTTAACCAGATTATGGAGAACTATCTGCGGCACTTTGTCTCCAGACGGCATGATGACTGGGTGCAGCTGCGCCTGTGGGCGGAGTTCTCCTATAATAACCATACTAGTGAGTCTACCACCTCCAGTCCGTTCTTCATCGTCTACGGCCAACATCCTCGTATACCTCTTCCTGTCTCTACTATGTCCCAGGTGCCTGCAGCTGACTCTACCTTCAGGGCCTTTCTGCAGATATGACAACAGACACGATCTTCTATTCTGCTGGCAGTGGACCGTATGAAGACAAAGGCAGACACTAGAAGACGATAATCTCCCCGGTTTCTTCCAGGTACGAAGGTTCGGCTGTCTTCCAGGAATATCCGGCTGAGGGTGCAGTCTTGCAAGTTTGCTCCCAGGTTCCTCGGACCCTTCGAGATTCTGCTGCAAATCAATCCTGTGTCTTACAAGCTTTGGACGAGAGGGAGAGAAGAATGGATCCAGCGCTGAGACCAAGTAGGTTTAAAACGGAAGCCATGACTAAGGACGCAGATCGCGTCTGAAACGTGTAGGCACCCGCCTATTCCCTACAACTAGCCACCGTATCCAGAAGGAACACCGCTTGTCTACTTTTTAACTCACTCCCTTTTTGTTACTTGCATCAATAAATCTTGGAAGAAGTTTCCGTTTTAAACCTACTTGGTCTCAGCGCTGGATCCATTCTTCTCTCCCTCTCGTCCATTTGCTGCATGTGCCGACACGAGGACCCGAGCGCTACTGACAGTGGGACTGCAATATTCAGGTGAGCTGGAGGATCCCCTTCATTCTTTCTTACAAGCTTTGGCTGCCTCCTGCCCTCAAGATCCCTAACTCCTTCCATGTCTCCTTGCTGAAGCCTGTGGTCCTGAACCGCTACTACAAGACTCCTAGTTCCGCAGCGGCTCCTGGCGGCTCGTCAGGGACTTTCGAAGTGAGGGAGATCCTGGCCACCAAGAAAGTGGGAGGAAGGACGTTTTATTTGGTGGATTGGAGGGGATTTGGTCCAGAAGAGAGGTCTTGGTTGCCAGAGGAGAACATCGATGCCCCTGTCCTCGTGAAGAGATTTCTGTCCCGCTCTGGCCCCAAGAAGAGGGGGCATGAGAGGGGGGATATTGTAACATCTATGGCCGGGGACCGTCATTCAGACTTACCCTCTGACTGTCCCGGCCATGGATGCCTGTGTTCTCGGCAGCATCTCCCTCCTGGGAGACACCGGCACTCCCTTCCGGGTTCTGAGACTGTTTCCCGCAAGGTGTAATTAGCCCAGAATGCTGCTGGACTATAAAAAGGGCTCTGCCCACTTGATCCTTGCCTGAGCATTATTCTATACCTAAAATTTGTCTTGCAAATGTTCTCCCAGTGTTTTCCAGTTCCCGGTGTTACCCGTTCCTGCTGCCTGTACCCTGTATCCCGTGCTACCGTGCCTCTGTGCCATCTACAGTGAAAGTCAAGTCGTGTCTTCTGCTGCATCTACTGTGCCATCTACAGTGAAAGTCAAGTTGTGTCACCGCTACTGTCTACATTGCCTCAGGTACCCTTTCTGGACTATAGACATTGTTTTGTACCTAGTTGGCCAGCTGCTATCCCGCTATGCGGTACGTCCCAGTGGGTCCACACCCCATGCCGTGACACCGGTTTACCTTCCTTTATCCGTCCACATTCTATTAGAATCTGGTTTTCATGCCTTCTGCTCCCAGTTGGATACTTCCTGTGGAGAACAATCTTTTTGCCACATAATCATTAATTGATCTTAATCGGGTAGTTCAATTGAAGGAAACCATTCAAAATGACAACTTTAAGTTAAACATTCACATCTAGCAGTATACTACATGTGATATATGCAAACTTATTTTTCTTTCTATATATACTTCACAGAATTTTCTTATCAAACAGCAGGTTCAATCCACACACATCTAAAAATTTTCTTACACAACAATAAAATGCTTTCAAATTATCTGACACATGCCTCCGATAGTCCAATTCTAAGGCACGCTGATCCAGAACTTTACGTGAAACTTAACTTCAGTATTTAATATTCCCACAACATTTCTTAAGTACCGTTATCAAACAAAAATGCTAACTTTTATTCTTGGCCGTATTCTTTACAGTGGGGGAAGATACTGGCCAGGCTTCAGGCCACCCTGAGAACAGGTCTGCGCATATGACCACATATGCATTCACAACTACCTTGGGTAGTTGTATGTAGTCGATCAGCAGTCACTAGAACGGATAATCTGGCTGGGGTGCACTTTTCATAGGTATCTTTGCTGTTTTACCTATGTTATGCCGTGCGCATATCATGCAGGCTGCTACAAACCTAGTGCAGCATTATTGAATCCAAGGGCAAGCCAATTTGATGATACCTGGATGCACATACTCTCCATGTCAGGTGTGTCATCTCTTGCTTTCTTAATTGGCTCACCGGATGATCCAACAAAGTTCCTACTACCAATGGGACCATAATCGTGGGCAATGCCAAAAGCGCACCTAGAGAGTCAGTGTACATTTTGGCCGCCTTCCAGGCCACATTACAAGTCTCAGTGAGTGCCTCCAGCTGCGCTTCTTGGACAGAACACGAAGGTGGGAGTGGTGTAACCACAGAAGTCCTGACTGTACTATGGGATATTAACTTTCGAATATCCAACTCCTCTGTTCCAGACTTTCTGCTACAAACACGCAGTCTGTCAATGTCTGCAACTCTCTGCTATAAACACGCAGTCTATCCAGACAGTTGTGCCACCCACCAACACCTGTAATACCTCGCTGAGTCAGGTGTCCCTGACACTTGACCGCTGAGCCGTACTTGACGTACCTGGCACTCAACTCTCTGAGAACAAGCGAGCAATAGGGTAACCTTTCCGTTGATCATTAACGATTTTACACAGCAGCCAAATAATAACTGAAATTACCAACAACAGACCTATAACTATACAACATAAATTCAACAGCCACCAATTCTTTGCAGGTTTATTCTACAAAGCCTTCATCTTCTTCACCTTCGCACACAGCATACACACTACTGGACCTTTGAAATTAGGTTTCTTTATCAGTACAAGTATTTCCAACTCTTCAAGCTGTAGTCCCTGAGACCATTGAAAGTAAGCAGAAGTGTAAAGGATCTGCCAGACACAGCTTCTGTGTCGACGCCCGTGGTTAATCAGTCTGCACCTGCTCCTAAGTCTGATAGAGTGACTCGAGCATCTACCACTCGGGCTGGGAGGCTGAGAAGTGGGAGAGCCTATCACAGCCTGGCCAGACGGAGCTAGCTCCTGCTCTCTGTCTATTTATACCTTCATTTCCTGCTCCTCCTTTGCCTGTGATTCTGCCTGTTTCCTGGCTCTGCTGCTGCTGCTTGTACTATTGACCTCTGCTTCATATTGACCCTGGCTTTACTGACTACTCTCCTGCTCTGCGTTTGGTACCTCGTACACTCCTGGTTTGACTCTGCTTGTTCACTACTCTTGTTGCTCACGGTGTTGCCGTGGGCAACTGCCCTATTTCCCTTACCTTCTGTGTACCCTTGTCTATTTGTCTGTCATGCACATATTGAGCGTAGGGACCGTCGCCCAGTTGTATGCCGTCACCTAGGATGGGCCGTGCAAGTAGGCAGGGACTGAGTGGCGGGTAGATTAGGGCTCACCTGTCTGTCTCCCTACCCCGTCATTACATAATCACAGGCCTATATACCTTTTCTACCCTGGTCCATGACACAACTATGGACCCCCTTGAGACCCTGGCTCAGCAAATGCAGGGCCTCTCCCTACAGGTCCAAGCCCTGGCTCAGAGGGACAGCCAGCATGTTGTTACCCTGGTAGTGCCCCCCACCTCACCTCTTGAACCCCACCTCAAGTTGCCTGACCGGTTCTCAGGGGACCGGAAGACTTTTTCTCCTTTCGGGAGAGTTGTAGGCTCTATTTCCGTCTAAAGCCCCACTCCTCAGGTTCTGAGAGCCAGCGAGTGGGTATAATTATGTCCCGGCTCCAGGACGGGCCCCAAGAATGTGCCTTCTCCTTGGCTCCTGACGCTCCTGAACTTTCCTCTGTTGATCTTTTTTTTTTCTGCTCTTGGGCTCATATATGACGAGACTGACAAGACTGCCTTTGCCGAGAGTCAGCTGGTGACCTTACGCCAGGGTAAGAGACCCGTTGAGGAGTACTGTTCTGACTTTAGGAAGGGGTGTGTAGCTTCTCTGTGAAATGACCCTGCCTTGAGGTGCCAGTTTAGATTGGGTCTGTCGAATGCCCTGAAAGACCTGTTAGTTAGCTATCCCTCTTCTGACTCTCTAAATCAGGTTATGGCTTTAGCGGTACGTCTTGACCGACGTCTCAGGGAACAACGACTTGAACGTTTTTGTGCTTTCTCCTCTGGCTCCCCCATGATGGCTCCCGAGGTTCCGTTGCTTTGTTCCACAGAAAACTCAGATGAACCAATGCAACTCGGTGCCTCCGTGTCTCCCCAACAACGTAGAGAGCTCCGCAGGAAAAATGTGTGTTTGCCTGTGATTCTGCCTGTTTCCTGGCTCTGCTGCTGCTGCTTGTACTATTGTTCTCTGCTTCGTATTGAACCTGCTTTACTGACTACTCTCCTGCTCTGTGTTTGTTACCTCGTACACTCCTGGTTTGACTCGGCTTGTTCACTACTCTTGTTGCTCACGGTGTTGCTGTGGGCAACTGCCCCATTTCCCTTAGCTTCTGTGTACCCTTGTCTGTTTGTCTGTCGTGCACATATTGAGCATAGGGGCCGTCGCCCAGTTGTACACCGTCGCCTAGGATGGGCCATGCAAGTAGGCAGGGACTGAGTGGCGGGTAGATTAGGGCTCACTTGTCTGTTTCCCTAACCCCTTCATTACAAGAAGACCAAGAAAGAAAAAACTGTTGACGCAATCCTGTGCAAATTATATTAGACTGAAGGTTTTAGATGGGTGTGTCAACGAACACCCTTCAATCACTTGCCCAGATCCAAATCCATTAGTTATATCGATATATCGGAGAGAAGTAAGAGACACACAGACAATTCTTTGTTTACCCAAAAATCCTTCTCTGGTTTATTGATAGAAAGTAGTTACCATAGTATTTTCATGAAAATGGGCGTAGGCTTGAGCTCAGCCAATCATTTACAAGTGGAACGTTTGCTCTAGCTCAGTCAATCACGTACAATAGGGAGTTGTTCAAGCTTAGCCAATCACGAGCAAGAAAGGCTTCTTATGGGATCTTACATGTAAGACAAAGATTTTCCCATAACAATCCTACAGCTGCAAGGCCAATACGTACATTCTCTTAGAAAACTCAGATAAGGAATGATAAAAATAGCGAAGAATATTAAACATATGAGTGTTCAGACCATCCTAGCATAAATTTAATTTTACAGAGAAACAGATGATTTTTCAAAATATAAAATGGATTCTTCATACAAAATAGAGTCACATAACCACACTTACAAAATGGAGTCACAAAGATAATTTGCATAGTTTCACAGCCGATCTTTCAACGGATCACTGACCGAACCCGACCGGCACACACTATCATGTGCATGAGGTATAAGCCATATTTCCAATAGGTCTGATTCGGAGAGCAGAGAAATTGTTCTGCCTGCAAGGAACGAAGAACATGAGATGAAGGGAATTTGTGTGCATTTGGTGAGTATAAATTCAGGACAACAATCTATAGACCGTGTCTTATCTTGTATATCGAAGAAGAAAACAATATGAACTTCCCAAATCATGCATATGACTCAGTAGATTAGAAGATTCCACTTTATATAAGAATTTATAAATCCTGTGTTTATTACTGTGGTTTATCGGAATGTGTTCATTTAGCGACTGCATCTCCTCAAGTCTTGCAGTACATTATATGTGTTTTGTAAATGTAATCTGAACTCGACTTTGTATGTGAACAGAAGGCTTGATGGCTCTGTAAATAAAATTTCCTTCTCTTTTATTGCGGATGTTCCTGGATTTTCATCTGTCTTGCCATATCCTGAATATTTCTGCCATCTCTCAATGATCTTTCCACACAACACACTTTGTTACTGGATACTTTTCTCCCTTCTGTCTCTCGCTGAAGATATGGACTGAGCACACACAGATGACTAAGAAGAGTTTGGGATTAATTTACCAACCTGACAATCACATTTTATTGTTCATAAAAGATACAGTCCGCCTCCGACTCTGGAAACTACTGATGAATGGCGGGAGTAGCGGTAGACTGTAATGCTACTTCCCTGTAATAGATGCACTGCTCTGCATGCTGAGAACATAAGATCTATGAATGCTGTTGTGTTATGTGTACAGCAATAACTGCAATTTATGTAAGACTAGTCTGAATTTTTGTAAGACTAAGATTAACCCCATTTGAACATTTAAAGGATAACAGCACCGTAATTTAAAGAAAATAGGAGTGCAAGCCCAAAAGCACTGGATTCAATAGTCCTCAACTAGTATCACAAGAGAGACAGGAAGCACATCCAAAAGATAAGGAATTTTTATTCACCCTTGCAACGTTTCAGCTCAACAGAGCCTTTCTCAAGCATAAAAAAGTGCATCCAGTGACCACTATATGCAACTCGTAGGGTTATTATCATTAACCCCTTAAAGACCAGACCAATTTGAGTTTCATTTTAGTTTTTTCCGCCTCGCATTCCAATAGCCATAACTTTTCTATTTCTTCGTCGACATAGCCATTTGAGGTCTTGTTTATTGCGGGATAAGTTTTAGTTTTCCATGGCACCATTTATTGTACCACATAATATACTGGAATCTGAAAAAAATATTATTTGTGGGTTGAAATGGGCAAAAAACAGCGATTACACCATTTTTTTGGGGGGGGGGGTTTGTTTTTACGGCGTCAATCGGGCGGTAAAAACGACATATTCACCTTATTTTACAGGTTGATTACGGCAATACCAAATTTATACGTTTTGTTTTATGTTTTACCACTTTTAAAAAAATAAAACTATTTGCTAAAAAAAAATTATGTTTTGTGTCGCCATATTCTGAGAGCCGTAACTTTTAGATTTTTCCATCAATTCAGAGGTCTGAAGGCTTAAATTTTGCGGGGCGAGCTGTAGTTTTCACAGATATCATTTTGGGGTACATGCAACTTTTTGATCACTTTTTATTCCTCCTTTTGGAGAGCTAAGGTGACCAAAAAACAGCAATTAGCATGTTTTCTATATTTATTTTTTTAAGTCGTTAAACTAGCGGGTTAAATAATGCTATATTGTGATAGTTTGGCTTTTACGGACGTGGCGATACCAGTTATGTTAACTTTTATTTTTTTTTAACATTGCTTTAGGGAAAAAATGGAAAAAGCAGTTATTTTTTTAACTTAAAATTTATTTATTTTTGGAACATTATAAAAATCTTTATTTAACTGTTTTTTACAAGTCCCCCTAGGGGACGTGAAGTAGCGATCATTGAATCGCTTGCATGATAAACTGCAATAATAATGTATTGCAGTATATCATGATTCTGACAGTCTCTTTTGAAGTGCTGCCGGAGGCAGGGCTTCAAAGGAGTACAAAGATGGCAGACCTGGGGGCCTTTATAACAACCACTGTAAATGGCCAATTGCGCCGCGCGGAGCGGGGGTCTGTGAGATAGAGAGTGGGACAGACAGAGACACAGACCTTTCCTGCAGTGCAGCTGGTCTTCATGATGGCGCCTGCTATCTCCCTGCAAACAGATGCTCTGCTGTGTGACTCTGACCTGCGTCTGCGCAGTACAGAGCCAGAGAGCAGAGTCAATGGAACGGCTCCCGTTCATTGACTCCTATGCACTGTAGCTGCCGTATTCCATCTCTGTATGTGTCGTTAATCGACACATACAGAGATGAAAAACAAAATGGCAGCCCCCATAGTGAAGTAAAAGTTAGAAAAAAGAAAAAAGTAAAACACAAACACACAAATAAATAAAATGCATTTTAAGAACATACTAAAAGCAATATTATCTAAAAAAAAAAAAATTCGCGACACCCGTCCTTTAAACAGGAGGAATCAATGTGAACTTTGTGTAACACAGACATCACCCGCTATGTATGAAGCAAGCTCAGCCCCTGAGCGTGCTGCATACTTCCCCTTAACGGCCGCTGCGTACCAGTATGTGACCTGTCATTTTAATACAGCAATTCATAAAAAATATCTAAACATTACATATAATAAATATGATATGAAATATGCACTTTATTGTATTAATTATAAGACACATACCGAATGGATGACAAAATGTTTAACAATATTCAAAGTGTAAAAATAGGATTTAAACTATCAAATACATATGTGTAATAATTGCAAAAAGCCAATAAAAACATATACTAATTCAAGCCTTCGTGGTAGCCAGCGTCTATTCTTAGCAACTGAACATGCCTACAATCGATACCAATCAAATGCAATAAGGCCACAGGTTTACCTAACTGCGCATGCGTCAAACGACTGACGTCACCCGCGCACACTCAGTAGGCCTTTAAGATGAGAAAAAGGGGTCTCCATCTTGAAAAAGGGAAGATGCCATTAGTATCCTGGAGGAGCCCCTGACGTCACTGTCCATATATGGATAGTGACGCCAGGGGCTCCTCCAGGAGCGGAATCACCAGCCAGAGCGCCAGCAACACTCTGGCTGGGGATTCTGCTCCTGGAGACAGCCCCTGACATCACTGTCCATGCGGACAGTGACGTCAGGGGCTCTCTCCAGGAGCGGAATCTGACGGCAAGAGCGTTGCCGACACTCCGGCCCGGAGATTCCGGCATCTCAAGGGTTTCCCCAAGACAGTAGTCCCTGGCCAGAGAGCTTGCGATGCTCTGGCCGGGGACTCCATAGTTGAAAGCCCTGACATCACTGTCCATATTTGGACAGTGACGTCAAGGGTTTCCCTGGGCTCAGCACATAAAGTAGCGCTGTGCCTTGGAAATCCTCTTGTGAGTGTGAGGATCAGTTTTTAATGGCTGTCACAAGGATTGATTCCTGAAAAATGGCCGTTAAATACTGATTCATTGAGTTCTATTGGGGCCGTCTGGCCGTGAAAACGGCTAAAAATAGGACATCCTATTCATGTTAAAAAAACGGCCGTGTGAATACAGACATAGAACTACATTGTTCCCTGTTGTGTGAATGTAGCCTAACTTCAGCAATATAAAAATATTCATATGTATTTTACTTTTTATTCCTGCAGAGCATCTTTTCTTTCCTCCATGGAACAGCTAAAGTTGCTCTCCAATGTGAGAATGCATAACAATACATCTTAGTTTCCTGAACCCTTGTTGTGAGTATGACTAGGCCGGTTTACACAGTACATTTTTAGTACACACCACAGAGCATTGTTGATTAATATGAAAGCATTGTGTACATAATTTTTTGCACAAGGTTTCTAGATTCTGTCCGTATTACCACCTGTAATTGTTTTTTTTTTTTTTTTTACGGGAGATTGATTATTTTTTTTTTTTTTGGGCTCTGGCTCAATGAGAACACTACTTTAGAAGTTGCAAAACTGTTACACATAAGTTGCCAAAAGTTTAATTTTTTTTTCCAGGGACACTTAGGGTGATGTGGTGTGTCTTATGAGGGTGTGGCTTCTCTGGTGGGAGTGGCTAATAGGGCAGGGCTTTCTTCCCAGAATATCTGCATACAAATAAACTAACAAAAATGTCTGCACTAGTTTGGCTGACTACTATGGTGGTCAGTATCTCTCTCTAGTTATCCGGTTGTTTACAGGCAGGTGATGTCACACTTTATCACTAGGGCTAGGTAATATGTGCTGACCACTACTGGTAGCATAAAAACCAGCGGAGCTAGTGCCACACTCAGTGCCACCTGTAGATGATGCTCCACACTGCCCCAAGTCAAGTCAAGGCTGGCATTAGGGGGAGCAAACTGGGCAATTGCCCAAGGCCCCATCCTCTTAGGGCCCCCTGCCCACTATAGCGGCTGCTACGGGGCCCAAGGCATGACGAGGCAACACTACTAATGAAAGCCACATTCAATTGTATCTGAGTCCTCAGGACGCAGATGCAATTGAATAGTATAAGCTGCAGACCACGTTAGGCCTGCAGCCTATAAGGCGCTAGGAAGAATCCCAGTGCCTTGACGTCACTGCATCACGTTGGCCAGCGCAAGGGTCCTGCCTGGAGGCTGTGAAGTGCTCCATTCATCGCGGGAATGGGGCTAGGTAAGTTCAATTTTTTTTTGGGTGGGTGGCTGTGTGGCACTATATACAAGGGGGGCAGCAGTGTGACACTACAAAGGGTGGGGGGGGAGCTGTGTGGCACTATGTATACAAAGGGGGTTGTGTGACACTATACAAGGGGTGGGGGGAGCTGTGTGGCACTATATACAAGGGGTGGCTGTGTGGCACTATATACAAGGGGGCTCTGTGGCACTATATACAAGGTAGAGGGGCAATGTGGCACTATATACAAGGAGGGGACTGTGGGACACTATATGCAAGGGGAAGGGGATCTGTGTGGCACTATATGCAAGGGGAGCTGTGTGGCACTATATACAAGGGAGGGAGTTGTGTGTCACTATATACAAGGGTGGGGGGTTTTGTGGCCCTATATACAAATGGGGGTTGTGTGGCACAATATACAAGGGGCACTATATGCTAGGGGGGCTGATTAGCACTATATACAAGGGAGGGAGGCTGTGTGGCACTATATACAAGGGGGGCTGTGTGTGGCACCATATACAAAGGGGAGGGCTGTGTGGCACCATATACAAAGGGGAGGGCTGTGTGGCACTTTATATAAGGGAGAGAGGCTGTGTGGCACTATATACAAAGGGGGCTGTGTGGCACTATATACAGGGAGCTGTGTATGACGCTATCTACAGGGTGCTGTGTGTGGCACCGGTGGTGTAGCTATAGGGGTCGCAGCGGCCGGGTCTTGAAGCCAGGGGGCCCCGCGGCCCCCCGCACCATGTCTATAAAAAGTTAAAAGTTATAAGACATAGTAACTGGGGCCAATGTAATGAAATACACAGACCCCTGTTACTATAATAATAACAATATACTTACCCTTCCTGGGTGCAGCGGAGGTCCTGGCATCTCTTCGTGGCAAGACGCCACGATGCTGTGCGCCACGCACAACGCTGGATGGCGCCAGGACGCCGAAAAGGAGGGTAAGTAAAACATTTCTGTTTGCTGGGGCTCTGTATTTAAGCCTACCATGTGGTAGGCTTAGATACAAGGCCCATCCGACAGAATCACACATGGTGCCCTGCTACACTGGGTCCTGTATCTAAGCCTATCATATGGTAGGAGTAGATACATGGCCAAAGTGTGATCCTGTCGTATAGGCCCTGTAACTAAGCCTACACATAGTAGGCTTAGATACAGGGCCCCAGCAGACAGCAATCCTATACTGTATAAGATTACTGTCTGCTGGGGCCTTGTATCTAAGCCTAACATGTGGTAGGCTTAAATACAGGGCCCATCAGGCAGGATCACACATGGGCCCTGTATCTAAGCCTATTACATGGTAGTTTCTGGATGGTATTAGGACCTCCGCTGCACCTGGAGCCGAAGAAGAGGGTAAGTAAAATCATGCTGTATGCTGGGGCTCTGTATTTAAGCCTACAATGTGGTTGGTTTAGATACAAGGCCCATCAGCCAAGATCACACATGGGCCATGTATCCCAGCCTACCATGTGGTAGGCTTAGATACAGGGCCCAGCAGAGAGGATCACACATGGTGCCCTGCTACACTGGGCCCTGTATCTGACCCTATCATATGGTAGGAGTAGATACATGGCCCATGTGTGATCCTGATAGGCCCTGTAGCTAAGCCTACACATAGTAGGCTTAGATACAGGGCCTCAGCAGACAGCAATTTTGTACTGTATAAGATTACTATCTGCTGGAGGCCTGTATCAAAGCCTAACATGTGGTAGATACAGGGTCCAACAGACAGTATCACACATGAGCACTGTATCTAAGCCTACCACATGTGTTACTAATGGGGGTTTTGTGTGTTTGTGCTTTTTTACTGGTTCGATTGTTGGACTAATTTGGATTCGAGGGCTACCTCTGATGTTTTTTTTTTGTTTCAATAAAAGTTATTTAGGGTTGTGTGTTTTTTTTTTCTTTCAATAAAATATTTTTTCTTAATATTTTTTTAAACCTTATTATTCCCGCCTTAGTAATGGCTGATCGACAGCGTTCATTATCAAGGCGGGGCTTTGTGTTAGCCAGTGAAAAAGCTAACACTAACCTGCATTATTGCACCGGTACCCACCGCCACCAGGGGTGCCGGAGAGAGCTGGGCACGATCCAGTACCAGACCATCTGTAGTGATGGCCAGGTAATGGGGCAGCCGCAGGCTAGTATTATTAGGTTGGGAAAGCCCAAAAACAGTGGGCCTTCCCACTTTGCTAATGCTAGTTTGCTGCTGCTGCTATGTTGTATCTGGCTGGCTTTAACTGGCATTTACCACTATATGGTCACTGTATGGTGGTAATATTGGTCTCTGTATAGTGGTTTTTATTCAGCAAAAGTATGGGGGTATTATTCTGTCGCTGTGGTTATGGTGTGGCGGTATTATGTGGACCTTATATTGTGTTATTATTGGTAATGTTGGTCTTATAATAGTGAGTTCTGTTCAGTAACAGTATGCAGGTAATATTTAATCTGGTATAGTGGTATAATTTTAAAACTGTATATGCATTGTGACAACTTGGGGAAAGTTAACTCACAGGATCACCATCTCCAGGGTAAGATGGTTGTCACACTTAAGAATTTTCACTCCAACACAGTGGATTCGGTCTGAAACTGGCCGCAACCAGCTTTATTGCCTTCATACAGGCAAAGCAGTTTTACAAAACCGTTCAAAAATAAACCCTAGGCCGTCCAGCCTCTAACTAAACATACAGATTCCCTAGCTATCAGGGTGAAAGGCCTTCTGCCCAGCACCTCACAACAAACATATGTTCTTACCAGAACCTCTGACTCCCACATGCTGGCAATACCTGTCTTCCTCAGACTGGGAGCATTGTGTGAATAGATCACACCTTTCTTAAAGGAGCCTTAACAGCTGGCAACTTATGAGAATCCTAAGGCATCCCAAACCCTGGACTGTCCTAAAGATGGAGTGGAACCTCCACTATACTTTTCCACTCCAGCAACCCAGACCCTCCTCCAGGTTTTCTGCCTAACAAATCAGGAGAAAGTAAATTTTTCTCTTGATACATTCCTTTTAAATATATAACTCTGGGCCCAAATCCTGCCCCTTAGTATCTGCACTGCTACAGTATATAGATAATTTTTTTGTTTGGGGGGGACATATGCTTTGTGGCTTGCAACACTCCTGGACGCACTAGAAATCAGCGATGCAGTTCCCTGCGCACCGCCTTCTGAATTTACTGCATTATTGATACAGTAATTCAGCATTTAGGGCCCCAATTTTAACTTTGCCTAGGGCCAAACTTTGTCTAAAACCGTCCCTGCCCTCGGTACATAGTGCCACACACTACTCCCTGTAGATATTGCCACACAATGCTTCCTGTAGATAATGCCACAGTGCCCACTGTAGGTAGTGCCACATGGCCCCACTGTAGATAGTGCCACATGTTTCACCTGTAGGTAGTGCCACAGTGCCCTCTGTAGATAATGCCACCCTCATGTAGATAGAGCCACACTACCACCCTGTAGATAGAGCCACGCAGCACCCCTATAGATAATGCCACACAGCCCCATGTAGATAAAGCCATACAGCCCCTGTAGATAATGCCACAGTGCCCTCTGTAGGTAATGCCACAGTGCCCTCTGTAGGTAATGCCACAGTGGCCATTGTAGATAATGCCACACTCCTGTGGATAGAGCCACACTACCACCCTGTATATAGAGCTACACAGCTTCACTGTAGATAGAGCCACACAGCCCCCTGTGGAATATGCCACACAGCTCCCTGTAGATAAAGCCATACAGCCCAGTGTAGATAATGCCACAGTGCCCTCTGTAGATAATGCCACAGTGCCCTCTGTAGATAATGCCACAGTGCCCTCTGTAGATGGTGTCACACATACCCCTGTAGATAATGTCACGGTGCCCTCTGTAGATAAATGGCATATTAAAATTCCGGGAGAAGCCCCCTGTTATGGAAATGCAAGTGGAGAGATATCTCAAGGTTGCTGGACTCTGCCGGGAACGAGCGTGCAAGTAAACGCACAACCTCAAATCCGTTTCCACTCTGATTGACAGTGTCTAAGGCTACTCTAAGTTGTTCGCCAGAGCTGACCGCAAGGTGCTATGGACTTAGAACCCAGGTTGTCTTAACAGAGTGTACTTTTGGATAAGAGGTGCAATGCAGGCAAACCTGAGCTGGAAACCAGACAGTCAATAGGTCAACTAAAATCCAGAAACGGAGTAGAGGTAATCAGACAATCCATGGTCAAAATCAGCCGGGATCGGATAATCAGAATTGGTAAGCAGAGGGCTAATGAGAGACAAGCCGAGGTCAATATACACGAGGTCCAAAAAACAAGTGCAGGAGCAGTCAGGAGCTTGATCAGAAACCAGGAGATAGGAAAATTCAAAAGAAAAGACAGGTATAAATACAATCCCACAGCTGATTGGCAGAAGGACAGAGAAAAGAGAGAGGTTCAAGGTAAAAGAAGAACCGCCCAAAAGCTAGACAGGTTGTCATAGCAACCTTAAGGGAACATGTGTTTTCCTAACACCCCTGACGTCACTGTCCATATATGGACATTGACGTCAGGGGCTCTTCCAGGAGAGAAATCCCCGGCCAGAGCATTGGCAATGCCCTGGCTGAGGATTCCACTCCTAGAGGGAGCCCCAATGGAGCTATCTATAGGGAGGGGGTGTAGCGCTGTTGACAGGGTGGGGTATTTGGGGCGCTATCTACAGGTGGGAGTGGCACTATCTACAGGGGGCTTTGTGCAGCGCTATCTACAGGGGGTGGCACTATCTACAGGGGGATGGCACTATCTAAAGGGGTGTGTGGGGCGCTAGCTACAGCGGGGGGTGGTGGCACTATCTACAGGGGTGTGGGTGGCACTTTCTACAGGGGGTGTGTGTGGCACTATCTACAGGGGATTCAGGTCCAGGAGGAGCTCCTGACCTCACTGTCCATATATGGACAGTGATGTCAGGGGCTACCTCTAGGAGCGAAATCCCCAGCCAGAGCGTTGGCAACTTTTTGGACGGGGATTCCGTTCCTGGAAGAGTGAATGGCAGAGCAGGGAGCGGATAGTTTTCTGCTCTGCCATAATATAAAATTTTATCTCCTTTCTCGGGACGCAGATACAATTGAATAAGGTAGTTGCTGGGACACGTCCGGTATAGTAATTACCTGGGACTGTATCTGCAGATTCGGGACTATTGGCAACTATGAAGTAGCACTCGGGCAATCATGCAACTGTTGCTAAACTTTTACTGCTTCTTTTGATGTGCAACTTAAAGAAGCACTCCAGCAATTTTTTCTTTGAACATATAATGCTAACTCACCAGCAATATTCTAGCAGTGCCATTTGTTTCTTCCCAGCTCTGTTGCATCTATACATTTTGCAACCTTTCATTGTGGGCAGCTGTGTCTTGTGATCTCAGTCTGACCACCAGAATAGACCATGCTCTCATTCGTAGACAGGTCAGTTTCTCCTGTGTGGCTGACTTCCTATGAACTACAGGATTACATCATTACCTATTAAATCCCTTCTGGCATCTCTGAGACTCTTCCCACCCAGCTCCACCCTCCTTGTTTTTCTCCCCATGCATATATTGTATGTATCCTGTTTATATTTGTTTATACCCCCATGCATATAGTGCTGATGAAGAGATTATTTCTACAATATCTAAGGGTCCTCTTACACGCCTGGACATGGGCCGTGTAAACAAGCACCGATCAATGAGACAGGTCGTTGATTGGCGCTCATTTGCTCCTTTCACAAGAAGTTATGTTTGGCAGCGAGCGATCGTTACTACGATCACTCGTCTTCCTACATGTCTATCATGTCGGTAGCACATCTCCCTGTTTACACAGGGAGATGTGCTGCCGACGACGATTATATTTCATGCAACTTAATTATACAAACAGCCAATGAAAGAGCGTTTGCTCGTTCATCGGCTGATCGTTGCCCTGTTTACACAGGGTAATGATCGGGAACAAGCATTCACATGAACGCTTGTTTTCCTGATAATTGGCCTGTGTAAAAGGGCCTTAAGGGAGCAGTAGTGCAGTGATATAATAGGTGAGTCCCTACAATGATTAGCTGCAGAGTTATAAAACTTCCATGACTCATATGGACTGTCTATACTATCTGCGTGTGCTGTGTGCAGAGAATCCAGTGTATTTCTATGAGATGCTGCTCCTCACTGTCTCCTCCTTGTAAGGACTGACATGGGGAAACCTAACACAAACAGAAGACAGGGGAGATGGGCTGAAGCTACATAGAAATACACCGATACTCAGAGCAAGTGCAGTGTGACGAGACTCCGTCCCCTCTGCCTATGCAAAGCCAGAAGCATTATGGGAAATGTAGTCTGAAATAGGATACCATATCAGAGGGGAAAAAGGAACCAAGATGGCAGACAACCCATATATGGCACATCAACTAAAACTGTTATACACAAGGTATACACAGGAGCTTCTACATTATTCTTTAAAAGCATCCTATGCTGCACTGTAAGGCAAAAATAAATAAATTGTTGGAGTGCTTCTTTAAGATGAGAAAAGTTTTGTGGCTTGGATTCTAGGAACGTTTTATCACAGCAGAAGCAAAGACAGCTGACCTCTATTGTCATCTTCTAGCACTAATCAGGGTTAGGGATAAGACATGGTGTAAGTCAGCCATGGTATGTTAAACGATTTTAAGCAGGTTGTGCTTACTTTTACACATATCTATGTAGAGGTATTCTGGGAATGGGTTCAATACTGTAATGCTGGCTTGGTGCACTTATTCAAGTGAAGACAGTAAGCCAAAATTCTATCTTTATATTTCATTGTCTGATTCCAGCTCCCACTCCTTCATAAATGGCTCATGTATAATAATTAGTAATAACAAATTTACTGTAATAAGTTTTCTGTTTTTTTTCTTTGCGGACACAATAGTTTTAGTCGACTATACTGTTTCCGAGAAAAAAATTGAAACTTTACGCAACAAAAACCAATGAAAACAAACTGCAATGGAACCATTACCATTGAAATCAATGGTAATGCAAATAGAAATCATGGTATCCGTTTGGCTTTCCGTTTATCGGTTTCTCTGACGGAAAGGTCGAACTGAACTGATAAAATGAAGCCCGACGCTGATGTGAACAGGCCTTAAGTCAGATGTGGTGTTCGGCCACAGCAACAAAACAGGTATAAAAATGTGACAATAGCTTTAAAGAGGCTCTGTCACCAGATTTTCAAACCCCTATCTCCTATTGCAGCAGATCGGCGCTGCAATGTAGATAACAGTAACGTTTTTTTTTTTCAAAAACGAGCATTTTTGGCCAAGTTATGACCGTTTTTATATTTATGCAACTGGGCGTGTTTAAAGTTATGTCCAAGTGGGCGTGTATTGTGTGTAACCGGGCGTTTTTACTTGTTTTACTAGCTGGGCGTTGTGAATAGAAGTGTATGATGCTGACGAATCAGCATCATCCACTTCTCTTCGTTACCACCCAGCTTCTGGCAGTGCACAGACACACAGCGTGTCCTTGCGAGATCACACTGTGACGTCGCTCACTTCCTCCCACAGGAACTTCATCGCATCGGATGAGCGAGGACACGCTGTGTGTCTGAACTGCCAGAAGCTGGGTGGTAACGAAGAGAAGTGGATGATGCTGATTCGTCAGCATCATACACTTTTATTCACAACGCCCAGCTAGTAAAACAAGTAAAAACGCCCAGATGTACACACACACACAATACACACCCACTTGGACATAACTTTAAACACGCCCAGTTGTACTTAAGAAAGGCTCATTTGCATAAATATAAAAACGGTCATAA